>NC_089275.1:14857219-15182219 GCF_963678975.1 Dysidea avara | reverse complement strand
TACCTCATCAAGTGTTTAACCTATTGTCTTAAAATTGCCTCCAGGAATAGTGCTATATTAGGAGTGTAAAGTGCCCAAAGTTCAGGATGGTACCGTACTCACAAGTCAAGTTATGGATTACCAAGTTCATACAATTGGAAGGGCTACAAGACCCCTTTTCGCAGATCTGGTCACATAATTATAGTATTATACATATGGACAGTCACACATACCAGGTATACAGGAGATGTCACATTGCAGGACTTGTACTTGATGTTGGAAACATTGCCACAGATCTGCAACTGGATAAAGAAGGACACCTGTTCACCAAAGTCGCTGCTAAAGTAAAGGTTTCCAGCTGAATGCCAAACTGTCTGTGTCCAAGAGTAAGAGCCTTCCCTGTAAAATACATCAAGCACAAAAGAGTATGAGCCTACAGTTCACAATAACACAAATCATAATTATTGGTAGACTATAATATGTCGTTACCATGGAAGTCACTCCACCATACCAACACAGAACAAAGATTATAGTGTGTAGTTCGATTGAATGATATCTCTATATCTACAGGTGTCATTGGCTGAGCACTAAGTACTGCATACAAAATACACTTCTTGCAAATGTGACATAACTACTTGTGAGCATTGTTATCAACACAAAATGCAATGGTGACAAGATTTTTAAAAAGTACCATTTTTACATCAGTAATTTACATGGCAGTGAACAAAATGCTGCGTATAGCACTTGACTCCTTGTACTGATATTAAACTGTAGCCTAAAACTGTAGCTTCACTTATGGAAAATTTTATTCTCAATAATAAAAGTTACGAAGTTTGAAATTTCAATATCTGCAACAGGTAAAAGTGATTTCACAATTAACACCTAGCCAAGCTACAGTGGTAAGATGCAGATATTCTGTTTGTTGCTGTGAAATATTCAATTAGGGTACACACACTATCTACACCTGCAGTAGCCATCGACTATATGTTTTATTATAATTATCTTTGGTTAAGTCCAAATCCATTTATACTTAATAGCTACCTGGATTTATATGCAAGCTGTCAACTGCTACACCCAGCAACATAGAAGGGGTAGGCTGGTATGTCTCATGTTACGTGGATTAAGATGTGGTAAGTACTGCCTTGCATTAGCTACATGCTATGGTAGCCCACTGGGAACTTGTAAAAAAGTCTAAGTAAGTATAGGTAAGATATCCAGTGCTATAGGATTCTTTTTTTGCGGTTTGTTTGTTAGTTTCAGTTACATGTTTCTGACTTCCTGTATTCATAGGCTTTAGCTTTCTCACAGGTCCCTAGTGGTACAGCATTTATTTAAAAATAAGTTTGTGGCTAGGTGTCTCTGTGTCTTCAGATCACCTCTCTTCAAGTTAGGTACCACAATATAAAAATCTTGCATAGTTACTTTGCAAATATCTGAAGGCATTCTCCGAATGCCATTGTCTAAAGCTTATAAATACAGCTAGGATTAGTAAGCTAAAACTCACTTGTTCCTTAGCGCAGAGAGGTCATACGTCAACCCATTCTCCGCTTTGAAGGTGCAAGCGCTCAAATCAGTTTTTCCCAATGTTAATGCTACAAGCAGAAGCAAGAAAGCGATTACTTTGAGAAAGGTCATTCTCGTTATATATGTCAAATCAAGCGCTTTATCTCCTGACTGGCAGTTACTTCTTGTTGCATAATCTAAGGCGTGGCTGCATTCGCGACCCCGCACAAACAACGCATACGCATCAATTTCACCCAGATTTTCTATCGCTTTTACATTTTACAAACGAAGTTGCTATTATTCCGGCAGCCGGAAACATTTTGTGAGGGCTATTGTTCCGGCAGTCCACTAGATTTCTCACTATCAAACACACTAGTTGTATGCTATGCCCCGAGTATTCAACTTTAGGGCACGCGTCTAGTAGGTTGCCCCGCGACTCTGAGTATTCAACTTTAGGGAACGCGTCTAGTAGGTTGTCCCGAGCATTCAACTTTAGGGGATGTGTCTAGCAGGGGCGGATCCAGGGGGGCCTTTACTTTATTTTTAGGCTGTACTTGATCAATACGGATCAATATGCTGAGTAGCTATTATAATGAAATTTTGTCTTAGCATAATTATATGATCACTAAGGCCACTCCAAATAAATTCTCTGTTTCCCGTCCTGGACTCAGGCATATTTGCATGCGGGCGGGCGGTCCATTTCCATTATTTCATTATAAGATTGGCTAGCTTTTCAAGCCATTATTTGTCTGGCACAGCCAAAAAGGCTGCATAAAAGCATGCTTAAGCTTGTTCCTTCCTTTGTAAGTTGCAAAAGTTACACAAACGTAAACTTTGTGCTGACTTGATAGCACTGTTGACACGTGAGCTGACACTGTTTCAAGTGAGCCTATCAGTATGCAAGAATAACCGGAAAATAATGGAAGAATACGGAATAATGGAATATTTAGAGCTGGTAGTAACCTGATGCGGGCGGCGGACGGGAAACAGAGAATTTATTTGGAGTGGCCTAATAACACAAATACTCCTAAATTCACCTTATACGTGTATAAACATTTTCCAAGGTATTATCAGTAGATTATGTTGAAGATTATGTAACAAAGACCCGGATCAGCATGGAAGTTGTACAAGATCGAGATACTCTAATAGAGCAGTCACCTAACTACTCTAATAGAACATTCAGTGGAAACATAAGTTGGTTACTTTTTCAAATCTACCTGTACCTATACACATACTATGAAGTGCTTTGGTCTGTTTAAAAGGCTTGATTCATCTACTTGTGTAGTTATTATGGATGGCAATACTTAATTCAGGTACACAATTTCATTTGAAAATGTTCTCAGATTCAGCCTCATAGCTATCATTCAAATTTCAAAATTTTCCAGTTTCAACAATATTATTCTAACATGCACCTATTGTTGTGCAATTGTAAGAGAGTCAGGTGCATCATGTGCTTGGTTGTCTGAACCTAGCTACACAAACCTTTCCAGTAACAAGTGCTGCAGAGAATCATACCTATAATCTAAAGGAAAAATACAGTATATAAAATATCTACATACAGAAATATGCATTTTATGTGGAAATGTATCCAAATTGCAGTATTTTAGCATCTAATTTTCAAATTTTCCTGGGGGGCATACCTCCAGACCCCCCTAGTTCCAGAATGCTGGGAGGTGTGCTTCAGACACCTCCACCCAAGAGATTAGTACCTTCAGTTAGCCCCCTCCCCCTCCCCTTTTATAAATCCTAGATCCATCCATGTCTAGTAGGTTTACCCGAGCATTCAACTTTAGGGGATGTGTAAAGTAGTTCTAGTGTTAGGGGTAGGGTCGGGTTCAGCTTTGGTTTCTTCTTCACCTTCAATATATATTATATAGACGTTACTCCACTCAGAGACATATAAGGTAGAAACTAAGGGAGTTGGGTAGCTGGGAGCCACATATCACAATGGTTAGGACTCTGCCCTCAAGCACCAGAGGTCTAGGGTTCGATTCTCACTCAAGGAACTTTGTGTTTTTCTTTTTTTTTTTCGTTTGAGGACCTTTTTTGTCTAAGTTTTATTTTTATTCACGTGACTGCCAGAACAATAGCAACAGCCTTTTACAAAACAAAGACCTTTATCTGGAAGCTTACATGAAGGACGTTCTGAATATCTAATGAACCCCAGCAAACCCCATCAATTTTTATTGCAACTATATTGAAGGTCACGTGAAATCCAAATAAAACAATGCAATTATGAGTAATGTATATAAGTCAGTGTTGCCATGTTGTGAATAAAGTTCATAGATCTATGAACTTTTCATCTTGTTTGTGAATCTGAAACAATCTATGAACTTTGGCAATCTCAGGCTTCAACTTTTTTTCAGTGCCCTACTCACCCAGAGATCCACCTATTTATAATGTGTAGGTTTGGTACATGTTGGTGACCATTGGATTTATGAACCTTTTATGAACAAATTTATTTTTCACATGAACACTTGGAGCAATCATCTGGCAACACTGATTTAGGTAGCACTTAGAGCGCGTCCAACTTGCCTACACAAGATCCATTTCCTTGTTAAACAAGCAGCCTATCGCTTATTAGCATGCGCGTTTTTTCATTTGGGCTTGCTGAACAAGCCTTCAGTTTGCACATAGCTACAATTAGGCACATAACTTACTACATAGATTCAATGCAATAACAAAGGCTTCTTGGCAGTCATTATCTTGGTAAAAAGATTCAGTGATGATGATGATGATAGCTACACACATTTAGCTAGCAAACTTTAGAATGCTTTAGTTACCTCTAATGTTGAAAGTAACACTCTAGCAAATACACTAGCCAACTCTCTCTCTCACACACAACACAACACGCACGCACGCACGCACGCACGCACGCACGCACGCACGCACGCACGCACGCACGCACGCACGCACGCACGCACGCACGCACGCACGCACGCACGCACGCACGCACGCACGCACGCACGCACGCACGCACGCACGCACGCACGCACGCACGCACGCACGCACGCACGCACGCACGCACGTTATTGCACTGAAGGTAGTACTTGGATAGTATGGTGCATAAATTTCCTCCCAATCTTTAAAATTCTATAATTCAGTGGTAGAATGTACTATTAAAAGTAATACACATTTTTCAGGAGATGTACGTAAATTCTTTTATTATAGCACTAAACAGATACTGACCAGGTGCATAGTCATTTTCATTTCTATCATTTGATGTGTAAAGCTGTGTCTCCCACTCATTCCTCTGCTATTGCTGGGATCTGATAGAGTACACACATGTTAATTATGTAGGCACAATGTATTATAAGCAACCCAGCCTGTCTATATATATTTATGGCCAAACTGATTGCAGGGGTCTATATGTAACTGGCACCAAGGACAAGTGCTATGATTAATAAGGTGTTTTGATTAACAGCCTATGGAAATGTATACATGTATATACACTAAGGTGAATACTACGAAGAAGTGTTCTGACTATAAGGGAAACTTGTGTGTGCACTAAGATGGATTAGCTAGTCTAACACAGCTAGCTAGACAATTTAACATCCTGACATTTCGTGAAGACCATATTAATCTGTTGTCAGCCTGACAATAGATTAAAGTGGTCTGCAGGACTGTGCAAGACTACACTAAGTCCATAAACGAATGTCTTGATCATCAAGGTGTTAGCATCATCTAATTTCACAAGTCACAATGTGTGTATACTAGTACAATGGATGAATGTCAAAGTGTCTGCATTTGACAGTTGCCCCTAATTATAAATGCAGAGGTGTACCTGTACATAATAACCCATGAACAGGTGTCCTGATCATCATTAGTATGTCAACTTATCAGGATTCTAATGTAGTTTGATGTTTATACAAGAGGGAATTTTTACCATAAAATCAAGGACAAAACATAATGAGTTCTCCTGTTGCATGGAAAATCGAGTATCACTTAGTAGCATTTCTATAATAGTGATTATCTCAATTAATTGAGTCATAATAGAAAAATAGCCTCAACTCATAATGGGCCATAATTTTGTCTTGAAACACCATAATTAAAAAAGTAAATTCATAATTATTATTATTAGCACTTTACAGTAGCCAGCACTGAAGGTCTGACAACAACATGTTCTGCACACTTTGGATTACTAACAAACAGGAACTAGAGACTTCTACAGTAGCTAACAATAAGGTGAAACAGAAATTGGGAAAGAGACTGAAAGGAAAAAAATCCCTCCTACTCCAGGATTCAAACTGCAGAATGTCTAGTTGAGTGCCACACTCAAGAAAGATGGATTTTCTTCCTTTAAACCTAAGTATATATCATTACTAGAACGTTATCTTAGTGTGTGCTAATGTGCATGGTTGTATTTAATCGTGATCAATTTAACAATTGTAAGTATACTTTTATCAAAATCATCATATCTTTCATGTTGTACCTCATAGTTCACAAAATGTTCAACCCAGTGTATGTGTAAACAAGTGATGTTCAGCTGCCACTGCTACATTGGACATGCATGCTTTGAATGCATTTTGAAATGCACTTGGTGGCTGTCCTTCATGTGTTCCATTTGTGGAGGTATCACTTCGACACCTTTGTTGCATATGATGTAGACTCTGGCCTCATAATTGGTGATATGGTCCACTGATTCACCATCATAATAGTCCAAGTAAAGTCCTGCGGTGAAGTGAATAGCTAAATACTCAACATTGTATGTAAATAATAAATACGCCAAAGCTTAACTTATTGTATACATGTCTCGTTTCCAACTCAGCACTCATCGGAACTCCATGTATTATGTGACTGGATTTTGCAAAAGTTCACACACACACACACACACACACACCACACACACACACGCACACACATACACACACACACGCACAGTACACACACACACACGCGCAAAATTTGCCATTTTTTGAACTATGATACTTCATCATAACTTCTATATCATGCATGCAATTGTCTTAAATTATCTGTAAAGCAACAGTAATTCACTACCTTTTGGAATAAAAAGAAATCTAATCAGTACAAGGAGTCATCTGTAATATATAGCATTTTGTTTGCTGGCATGTAAAATGTGTGGACCGAAAAGCTATCTTTTGCAAATCTGGTCACACATTCAGTTTTTCCCCACATCTATGGCTATGTCAAGTACTAGAGGTCCCAATCAAAGCTTCTCATGGCTACGCAGACTTGTTTGATTTTGACCTGCCAAGTTGTTTGACACTTTGATGACAGATCAGCCACAAGGAATTTATAAATTTCTCCAAAAAGTTGACACTATGTCACTATGCGTTTATTATACCAAAAACGTACTCTTTATTTTCAAAGTAATTTCTATAAGTTTGAACTTTTCCTCAACTTTTGTGATCATAATGCAGTAAAAACCCTGTTCTATTTGACAGGTAGGTTAGTTGGCAACATACTTCAGTAGTGACTATCATAATAATACAATAAATAATGGCTGCTTGCTCTCATTGTTAAAGTATCTCAATCTTGACTTACGGATAGGGATGAGTCTATTTTGCTTTTTTTCCACTTGTTTTTTCTTTCAAGCAATTCTTTTATTTTTCACCTATTATGCTCCACATTTTGCTCAAGAATTATATATTTTACTCAGCATTGATATTTGCTCATTTACAAGTGCAAAGCTATTATTTCACCTTGAAGTGATGTTCTATTAGAGTATCTCGATCTGCACTCAATTTTACCATGTATAACAAAAAGCTGGCTAATATTGCTTAACATGTGTGACTGTTTGACCTTTTGTGCAATTTTTATGTCCACTTCACAAAAAATTGCACCTAGCATTTTGCTCATTGCTTTTAGCTACTCACTCATTATGCCAAAAAGGTTTGCCAGTGAAATCGACTCATCCCTAATTACGGAAATTGTACATTATGCTATTTACATGTTCTAAACTTTAAAAATACCTCTCAATTCTTTATCTTGCTCAAGTTATTTGGGCCTAATTTCCAGGCTCCTAATTACAAAGGTATTGTAGTGTCTGGTATAATTATAAATCCCAACATTGTTAGCATATATACCACAATACTGAATGACAGTCTTGTTGGTGACAAATTGAATTTACATTTGTTTTGCCTATACAAATAACTTGCCATCTCCAAAAGGAGCCAGTTTGAATACAGCTGAATCGGTACTGCCTAACTTCAGACATGAACTTCCATCACTGGCAGCCTGCAAAACAAATGTTGTATTAATTTAACACAATCCTCATGTAAAATCTATTACAATAAAACTGTGGGTATATTCCATTGGTATAGTATAGGGCATACAGTGTATGGTGTATTGTATAGTAGGACTCCAAAGTTAATAGTTGGCACATGTACGTACACCATGGTTGGAATAAGTAGTTATACAACTCTAAAATGCTTTTCTACTAGCACAAGAGCAGTGGTAATACAGTTACTGCACTGGATTTTGGTGGTCATAATTCGTAACATTAGCAGCTGTTTGCAAATGACATTATGACACCTGCTATGTGTTTTGTCACCTTTTTAAGTGCCTGTCCATGGTTACAAGTAAGCTGCATGACTGTACTAAACTTGGCCTGCATGCATGCTTATGTGGCATACTAACATGTCGGAAAGAGGCATACTTTACGACCTCATTAATAAGACCATCTCCACCATTTCATGTCACAATAACAAGCTCACTGGTGGCATGCGCCACTTCTGTCTTCCATGCTTGTCTTTCCTTTTATCTTTAATCACATTCTTCACAGATACAAGGAACAAGGCATTGATTTTCTACATTGGCACTTTCCTTTAGAGAAGTACCACAAAACATGTAAGCGACTGTAAGTGGAGCAGATTCATTTATAAACAATACTATTATTGGACCACACCTCTAAATGTCCATTAACGTCCCCTCAATCTATTGTGTACATAGCTCACTCAAGACAAAGGAGATTAAGATAACCTATAGTAAAAAAGCAGTCACAGCCACACGTAGATAATACCTTACTAGATGTATAATACAGCTATGCTGTATGATAACACATTTAGCAAACTAGTGTAATTAATTTAGGGTTCCAGCAATAAAAACAAGTGAAGCAATTGAGAGACATGAATGATGGTATGTAGCTATTACGACATAACTATTTGGGCATACCAATGTAGGGATTTTCCCACATAGCTATGTTGTAATACCTACCATCATTCATATTGTCTTGTTTTATACTTTTTATTTTTAAATCATATAATTTTTAATTGTACTAGTGTACTTAACACGCTGAAATTCCATGGAGCTTTTACTACTTTAATTGCATGTGTTCTTCATCAAGTCATCCAAGAAGCAATCTAGCAAATTTATGTTAAAACTGTATGAAAATATATGTATTGCTATACTGCTACACTGACTGCTTAATTTACTTTTAGTTGCATATGTAGATTTAATAGCTCAATAGCAAACTTTACATAGCTACTGTAGCGAGAGTGGGAAATCAGAAATTTCTGAATACAAGCATACACACAGATATACATCATATATACACACATAATATTGATGGTCACACATACCAGGTATACAGGAGATGTCACATTGCAGGACTTGTATTTGATGTTGGACACATTACCACAGATCTGCAATTGGATAAAGAAGGAAGTCTTTTCACCGAAATTAGTGTTATAATAAAGGTTTCCAGCTGTATTCCAAACTGTCTCTGTCCAAGAGTAAGAGCCCTCCCTGTGATGTTAGCATCATCATAAACCACATGTGAGAGTGCATTGTTAGTTAGAAATGAATAATTATGAGGAAATACGGTAGCCAACACAAAATGTTAGATCAATGTAAAAACATTAATTAATATGGTATGTAAACCAATATAAACTTGTCTCAATAGTTTGACATTTATTAACCACTGCAGCAAGAACTGATGTTTTTTATGAGCAACATCTAATTTCCTACAACTCTCAAGATGTACTAACTATAGCCGTAGGGCTGACACTGATTGAGCATTATTACATGCATACGAGATTCAATCTGTATAGGTCCAACGTAACCAAACTCAAGTATTCTGAAATCATAGTATACCTTTGTATTGCAGACTACTAGATCCTTTTCAGTTACATCCATGGCATTACTAGCGGGGAATCACTGACCCAGATACTGAGTGATCTGGGTCAGACCCAGATGTGACCTGCATGGTTAAGCTGGTTACAATTCTTGGTACTGACAGTTGGTTCTGTTATCTTTTTTGCAAAGTCCAATATTAAGCAAACAGTGACACAGGAAAGCTTTTTGGTAAATGGACGTCTGGTAGTTTTTTCAAGTGTATTAATGTAGTTGTCAGGAGCGATCATTGTAAAGTAAGTATATTCACAGTTTAGTTTTTTGCACTACATTATACTTTCAACAAGTGTAACATCCAAGCTCTCTAACATCAAAATTCCCTAATAGAGCAGTCATTCACTCCAGAATTCATTGCTATAAAAACACTGTAATTTCTGGCAACGTGTCTCACAGAAGTTGTACTGCATGTTTTCAAACGCATCACACTTAAAAATTATTACTCACCTTTTCCTTAGCGGCGAGAGATCATACATCATTCCGTTGTCCGCTTTGAACGTGCAAGCGTCCAAGTCAGTTGTTCCCAGTGTCACTGCTGCAAACAGAAGCAATAAAGCGATCACTTTGAGGAAGGTCATCTTATCACTATACTTCCTGACTGGCAATTACTGCTTTGTTGCACAATTCAAGGCGTGGCTACATTGTAGACCCCGCACAAACAATGCATGCGCATGAAGATTTGTGCAATTAATTACGATTCGGATTGTTAGTGTATCAAGAATGAAGGATATATGTTGATCTTCATAACAATATGCCAGTCACCAGTAATAGTCGTGCCGTATGCCCGTAAGACACACGATTCCATCATCCATTCGTGTTGCAAATATAAGTGCCTAGCGCTTACCGTATTTACAAGCTTTAAGACGCAAGCGCGTAGGACAAAACTTGCTGGAACAAGTCAATAACAAAGGCTTCTTGGCAGCCAATTTCTGTGATACAAAGAATGATGATGAAACACATATTACACAGTGTAAAATCTGTAATATATTCACAATGTCAGTTACTCCTCCACTTTACAATATAGTACACAATAAAGAAGACTAGTACAATAAATAGTATCATGTAACACATCCAGCGATTGTGGCCGGCTTTGGCCATGTTCTTAACTCGTTTCATACTGCTACCAAGTAGTCCACCGGTGTTGTCAAAATCAGAGTCCTGTGTAGAGAGACAGCAAGTTTACAATATCTGTAAAGCATTAAAATGAATGTGTTAGTGGAAAAGTACAGGTATGGCTTATTTCATGGTCCCCTGACCCCCACAAAACACAAATGTGTGTACATACATACAGTATACACGCACACACGTACACATATACACACACACACACACACACCCACACCACACACATAAATATATTGCTTAATATCCAATATTCAGTGCACTTACATACAGTGGGTTAAGTATGCAAGGTTCAATTTTTTTGGGCTTAACTTGCAAAAGGCAGACTGAATTTCTAAGTGAGCAGAGTTTTGCTTAAACCTTAAATTTTCATAACTTTTTGCCACAGATAGAGAGTGTAGGTTCATATATATCTTGCACATTTCAAAATCACAGAAACTTACACTTTTGCAAAAGTTTGGACCCCACAACAACCCCCTGTATGGTACACCAGTATACACAGTGCATAAACAAACACTATTGTAAGCCTCTTAGGGGGCATCTCCAAACTGATTTTGGTATGCTTAATGTCAATGATGCTAACTTCAGCCCCCCCCTCCCACAATCCATAGCGTCACACTATTAAAAATAATGCATTGACAATAGAAGCACAAAACATTATATTGTTTACTTAAAAACATAAGTCTACAAACAGTATTGCTGCTCAATCACTTCACTTTCTCTATTCCTAGCTGTTTACACTATAGCTGCCTCAATAATGTCATGGGCTGAACCCTCTCTCTTCCCCCCCCCCCCCCCCCCCCCCCCACTATGACGTAAAACGTACCAAAATCAGTTTGGAGATGCCCCCTTACATGTAGGATACACACACACACACACACACACAAATATGTGGTAGTACTGTAACACAATTTTTGTGGAAGCATATAGTACTGTACGCTAGTGTACAATGTACAGTATATATAAGAGTGACAGTTACACACTGACCATGTCTCGTAGTATTGTGTTCTGTGATCTGACCTCGTCCCCAATATCAATGGACAACTACATTGAAATGAGACACATAACTTTGTGAACAGTATAAGTGTTAACTGGATACAATTAGGTGATCACCATGTAGCCCTCTGATACTAAGTACTAATCACTTTTTTTCATTGGGGCGAGCCTGAGCGAGCCCCAGTATTGTCAAGTGGCCATGGTACGTATGTCGCGTGCACAAAAATTCCCAAAAGAAACCGGAAAACCCCACACCTGGTAGTTGAAATGGTATGTACGTCGCGTGCACAAAAATTCCCAAAAGAAAACAGAAAACCCCACACTTGGTAGTTGATATGGTACGTACATCGCGTGCACGAAAATTCCCAAAAGAAACCGGAAAACCCCACACCTGGTAGTTGAAATGGTATGTACGTCGCGTGCACAAAAATTCCCAAAAGAAAACAGAAAACCCCACACTTGGTAGTTGAAATGGTACGTATGTCGCGTGCACGAAAATTCCCAAAAGAAACCGGAAAACCCCACACCTGGTAGTTGAAATGGTATGTACGTCGCGTGCACAAAAATTCCCAAAAGAAAAACAGAAAACCCCACACTTGGTAGTTGAAATGGTACGTACGTCGCGTGCACGAAAATTCCCAAAAGAAAACGGAATGCCCCACACTTGGTAGTTGAAATGGTACATATGTCGCGTGCACAAAAATTTCCTATACAAATCGGAAAGTCCCCACACTTGGTAGTGGTCCCAGAGATACCTCACGTGCACAGTAACACCCGCACGCACATGGAAAGAGATGAGAGATTAAGGAGAAGAAGAGAACGTGTTAGAGAAAGAAGAGCCCAAGAATCACGAGATGAAAGGTTTATCACTGAGGCCATGACAAATTAATCTTATGTTTCACGGATGCGGTGGGTCAGTGCTTTGCCAAACTTGAAAACAAAATAAAAATCATATGATTGGCCAAAAAGAGTGATAAAAGACTCTAAACTTATTAATAATGAGGCTAAGGAATTCTGAGAGTGACTGGAGACACTTGACAAGAACACCTGCTCACGTTTCTGATTCATCTAGCTTTAATAATGCCCTTCATCTTTTCCCAACAGTTGAAGCTGTAGTAGAGCATAACATCAATAAACTGTATGCGTGTGGTAAACCTGTTGCCACAATCAAAGCTGTCCACACAGGTCCGAATGCTGGGTGGCTGTAAGCAATGGAAGTAAAGTTTCTTGCTCAAGGAAACAACAGTACAGAACCCAGCCTGAGCATCGAACCTGCAACCTTTTGATTAACACGTTCTTAATTTCATATAGCTACATATTAAGCATGCACGCAAAACGCACGATTTACCTTCGGTTGATAACTGCTGTTTTAGGCATAATTGATATTTGATGTAATAACAAAATCACTAATTTTTGTATACCCATTAGCTATTTTCACCAATGTAATTATGAGATCACTAACATATTCCTAAATTTACTCAACTTAAGCTATATCCAATTAAACATCAAATAAAACATAGCTCAGGCTCGCCCCCACATGCTTCAGCATCTGTCTAGTTGTTATCATTATTAATGCTTTACAGCACAAGTGCTGAAGGTCTGTAGGACACCTGGTCCTACTTAAACCATAAGTGAAATGTTCATACAGCACAGATTCTAAAAAGAAATTTCGTGATAGACTTGTGTGCTAAGCTAGAGTATTGCTATAGCTTTTCTTCAAAAGAGGAAGTCATACTTGCAAATACATGTATGTAGCCATACAGCTAATGTACACCATGTATTGAACAATAAGACCTTGTATAAAATACAGTATATACATGATAATGTGAACAATAGCTACACTACTTGGCAAACATTACATACAGCTGTATTGAGTACTGTATGTATGTAAACATCAGTATTTACATCCACACTTGAAACACCATCGTGGATTGCACATCCGTGGTCACCAATGTCTATGGTGTCACGTGAAAATGGGCCAATTAGAACGAAATTTGAATGGAAGTCCTCACATTTGATTGGCTATTTGGTCAAATCCAAAAAAAAATTTATGACAACGGATGTACAATCCACGATACAAGTACATACACATATGTGATCTACTTAGTGAAAACCTGTCATTTTCACAAATTGCTATTTGGTATAAAAATCAAACTGTGTACTACGTAACTATTTATGAATATTTTAATTGCTTTTCAACATTGGTACAAACTAAAACAGCTCAAATCAATAAAACTTATACACCATCAGATTTGCCTGTTCATGGAGAGTAAGAAAATCTTTGATTCGTTATAAGGGTTATGACTGCTAATTTATGATAGTAAAGTTTAATTACCTTTGTCAGTTGTTTATTGAAAGAATGGCCTTCTTCTTTCTCCTGAGTACAGGGAAAGCTATGGATTTGCCAGTTCATGGTGAACAGTTAAGCTCTTCGTAGCTTGTTTCAGCTGTGAGGATGGTCAATCTATTAATCGCTTGTAATTTATTTGCCGTATTGTTGCGGTACAATTTAAATTTCAACTGTCTAATGCTATACATAACTCCAAGATATTCTTGGTAATAAAATGGAATTCAAGGAACATGTGAAAACGGCCAGTTTTTGTTCAGCCAATCACATAACAACTGCAAGACTGAGTAGCTTCTAAATTTACCCCCTAATTTTTCACACTCCAAAGTTTACTTTAAAGGTTGCGCTGTACATATTAAACTCACCGACTTCAGAGCTGCCACCTTGCCTGACAAAGCATTGACCAGATGGTCATTTTCATTTTCTATCATTTCATGTGTAAAGCTGTGTCCCCCACTCATTCCTCCACTACTGCTAGGATCTGATAGGGCAAACAATGCAGTAAACACAATCCATGATAAGCAAGTATAGTACTGTATATTGTAGGGAACTCTGTCTATCTGATCATACCAATTTCAGGGGTTATGTGTATGTAGACTGGGACTAAGGACAAGTGTAATGATTGTTAAGGTGTCCTGATTAACAGTAAATGTATGCGTGTTACATTAAGATGAATGGGAACATGACTAAGAGTCCAAGTATACACTCACGACTAGTCTTGCGCAGTTGGACAACTTTTTTCTTATGTCCTGACCTAGAAAAAGGTGGCCCCACCTGTACATGACTACACTTGGGTAATATATAACTGTCCTGATCATCTTATCATACGGTATCACCTAATTTCAAGAGTCTAATTGTGTGTATACTAGAACCATGGTAACTGTCCTGATTATCAAGGTGTTTGTATTAGAAAGGAGTCCTAATTTCAGAGGTCTACTGTGCACAACAAACCCATGGACAGGTGTCCTAATTGTTGTAGTTTATATTACTACAAATTTTACCATGACCAATGAGCTCATTTATTGTACAGAAAACTGATATAATAGCGACCATCTTAACTGACTCTTAACATACAGTTGTACTTCATGGCCTCATCCCTTATTGAGGTCACAGTTTTATAAGTGGTCCTATAAAGGGATCACGGTGATTCACAATCCATAACTAGTGACATCAACACATTTAATAAGCACAACATGAGGGTTTGAGAATATACATATCTGAAATTCACAGTATCCCCTTACATACAAATGTTATTTTACACTAGCATGCAATATACAGTGGAACTACTCTTAACAAACTCTCCGAATTAAGGACACAATAGAAAAAACCTCCATAATAAGGACAAAAATTTTGGTCCCAACAGGTCTGGTTAATACATTTTTTTACCTCTGAAAGACGAAACCTCTATATTACAGCAAAAAGTGGCCAAAAATTCTGGGTCCCAAAATGTCCATAATAGAGATGTTCCACTGTACATACGTTGCACTGTATGTGAATACTTGTACAACATATACTCAAATCGAGGAAAGGAAAAAATAGAAATGGTCAATTGGTTGTTACACTTTGTAAATAGGACTGCATTACTGAGAAATAGGAGACTGGACATGTACCTTACACATATTAAATCACACACAACACCACTCAATACACTACTATTATTATTATCAATTGTTTAAAGGGATACACAAAAGGCATGTGTATTATATAAACCACTTGTCCGGTCACTAAAAGTGAAGGCTTAAAACAAGACGTGACAGTCTTGGTGTCAAAAAAAAACTTCGTCGCTGGCCCTCAGACTATGCTCAGACAGCGTCACCACAGCAAACTAACCTTGAGGATAAGAACGTCTCATACTTCGTTACTACTGAATCTGCTAAATCACGTTAAATGTAGCATTAAATATATACGCCACGTCCGGTTTTAATGGATTACACAAACATAGCTGACATATCATCAGGTGGGCTTTATTTAAAGGATTACCTGATTACTCGCGCACTAAACTAAATGCGCCGAAGCAAAATTACTTTTGTGCTTTTATTGAATGCAGATTATATTAAGAGCTCGAGATCGTATTTGCATTGCATGACTGGATGATTCATTTATATAATGGTAAAACATAGAAAAATTCTGTCGATTCATTTTCACTATAACTAGTTGCATTCCACATGGTGAACTTTTGCACTGCATTATCCTCACATCGTTCCACTTCTGTAACATTAACTGAACAGTTTGTTACCCTCACAACATCAACACTAGTTTGAGTAGTTTCATTCATTTCACCTGTCTTACCAGCAGTAGTAACAGAGTCTTTTGGTGACAAACTAGAATGAGCATTTTCTGGTGACGACACATGTTCAGTGTTTCTTGTGCCATCATTCTGTTCGCTGATTATAAAATAATTGTCTTTATTATCATCATATGACGGCTTGGCTGGACATAGCAAAGTGTCTGTTCTGCTCTCCACAAACTTGGAAGATGCTGGTGCAGCTGGCGATAATAAACTTTCATTAGCTTCAGCTTGTTTACTAGGTACCTCTGGCTGCTGGAAATAAGTCTCCTGTTCACACAAGGATGCTGATATTGCTAGGGCCATTTGCAGCTCCTCTTCTTCCATAGCAACCACTGGATCATAATATGTAGTCCTTTTCTTTTTAGTGATATTTCCTCCTTTACTTGATGGCTGCTTCTTAAACAGCTCATCACATTCTGCTAAAAGTTCTCTGTTATTTTGTAGCTCCTTTTCTTCTTGTTTGGTGAGGTTATTCTTCCGTTTAATCAATGCTAATAGTTCCGGGGTTGAAATACCTTTACTTCTTGCACACATCTTAAGATGGAGTGTCCTGGCCTTGCCTGATTGGTACAGTTTTCCGCAAATGTAGCAAGCTAGCCTGTCATGATGATCTGTTTGCTCGCCACTACTGCTTGGTTCTTCGTCTGGATGCAATCTCTTACTCGAGTCCCTTTTATTCATCACAGATCATCATAGTATAAATGTACAGCTATATGTCTAGCTTAGCATATAATATCTATGCCTCTATCAAATTTACACTCTAATCAATGCACAGCCTATTACTTTAGCGCTGGGCGCTTATTTTTTGTAAGAGTTGACGATTGTTCTCGACTGCGAAAGCATATACATCATCTGGTAAGTGTCGTTGTGTGTACTTTATGCAGTGTTTATAATGTATTAATGTGTTTCACTGTCTGTTCCCGTCACCATAAACGATGTGCATTATTTAGAATTACACATGTATTCTTTTACAGATTAAGCGTTGCAGCATATTGGAGTAGGATGCAACCAACACAGGGAACTGGTAAGTTATGTAGCCTTGAATTTAATCTGCTAAGCGTCTTGCACGATTGCCACTGCTTGGTATGTGTGTATAAATGGTTGTATGTCGTGTTTGTATGGTACAGATCACAGGTTAAGTCTCGCTCGTTGTATAGCTTACAAGTAACCGTCAATTAGTCCACACTAGAAGGTGTGAACTGAAGATACGCGCTTTTTCGACAGA
Source organism: Dysidea avara (assembly GCF_963678975.1). Classification (NCBI taxonomy): domain Eukaryota; kingdom Metazoa; phylum Porifera; class Demospongiae; order Dictyoceratida; family Dysideidae; genus Dysidea; species Dysidea avara. Next base: position 15,164,666 of record NC_089275.1, on the reverse strand, counting down.
GTTAACAGCATGGCTTTTAAATCGTATACATTAGTAGTGTACCTTTCTCAAGTGAAAACTACTGTTGTCAGGCATCAGCTTGGAACATACTTGGTGAGTAAACCTTGCATAAAAATGTGTAAAATACTAGATTATGTAGCATGTATGTACAATATTGGTTGGTACAAACCATTTGAAAGAAATTGTAGTTGATGTTTAGTGCACTGTTAGTTGAAAACCTTTTGTGAACTTAACTTACTGTGTACAGGGTATGTAAAGTGTGTTTGTACTGTGTAACAAACTTTATTTGCAGAACAAGATGTTCTATATTTACACTTTTCCATGTAAAATTGTGCACAATCAGCTGCTCAGTGTTTTGTAGATAAGGTGTTCATTAAATAACCTTTTAGGTGGTTTGTACCATACACACATGTTGATGTAACTATATAGAGATATACGTATATAGCATTGACTTGAATGCATGTAGTTGTTTGCTTCCTCAAGTCTTCAGTGTTTCTTAATGTTTAACCATGAACAGTGCTTTTTAATGATAAGTTCAGCCAAGGAAACTACAACTTGCATATGTCACTTTGCTGGTTTCTCTTTTGTTGTAGTGGTTTTGTTTTGTAACTGGTATAAAAGTTGAGTTTTGCATGGCAAAAGCATCATTTGTTTGCAATGAAAAAAAGGCTGTTTATCCCATCTCTACTTGTAGTAGTATAATGTTTGTGTGTACTTTGGGAATTTCATGTGATTCACAGTAAAATTACAAATATACCTAGACACTGCAACTACTCATGCCTTAGTTCAGTTCAACAGTGACCAGAGGCTGTCTGTTGTGCCACTGAGAAATGTTGCCACATCTGGTAATCTTGTTAGGATTGGCTCCTGCTATACTGTGAACTGGAAGGGAGAGAATTGCAATGCCATTGTCATGGCAATAGGTTTGTTGTCTGTATATGAATGTTTGAATATGGTATTTGATTTTTAGTGGAGCATTGACCATACATAGGTTTTAAACCATAATTGCTCTACAAACAGTTAGCCCTATAGCTATTGCTTATTTTATGTATGTAGGAACTAAGCCAGAAACAGCTGATGAAGAGGAGAAGGTTCATGAAGGTATAGAGGTATGGTATGTTTGCTTGTGTCTGGATAGTTAGTGTCACTGTTTTTCTTCCCCTCAGGGTGATGACAAAGGGTGTAGTCATGATGATCTGGTACAGGTAGGTGTGTATACCTCAACTGTGTATACGTACAAAATTTTGAGGTATGTAATTTTTGAGAATTGACATTTTATATTTGATGGATCACTCATTTTTCACTTAGGCCGTGTGTTATTTAACATATGGGCTATTGTTTTAATACTTGTTAAGTTTCAAGCATGAAACATTCGTGGGCAGTTATAAACAACCATGAAATCCCCAAAAATATGTCCCTTGAAAATCTGTATACATACACTATTTTCACTTAGGCCATGTGTTATTTAACATATGGGCTATTGTTTTAATACTTGTTAAAAAGTTTCAAGCATGAAACATTCGTGGGCAGTTAAACAACCATGAAATCCCCAGAAAAACGTCCCTCGGAAATCTGTATACATATGCTACTTTTCATTTGTGTTATCATTGCTCCTGTTTGGATAACTTTCATATTGTGTAATCACGTTTGTTTCATTGTGTAATCATAAACTACTCAAAACATCCTATTTTCTTCTTGTGAAAGATGTATGTATATACTAGCAAATTCTCTAATAGTGCTCTCTGGTTTATGTATTTTACAAAATATATTGTAGCAGCTAGGTCTAGGTCTCTAGATCTGACTTCTGTTTTTTTTTTTCTACAGCATGGCTGGCATTTGCATGAAAAAGTTGATGGGATACCAAATGAGAACAATATACCAATCACTGATGAAAGAGTGATAAATAATGAGGGTGGAGTGGTAGGAAATAGTACAGCCAAGTGTGATGAAAGTGGAATGGGAGTGAAGATAAAACAAGAAACAGTGAATAAGAAAGATGAAACAAGAGCTAAGGTAAGAAATCATGAAGCATTTTATACTGTATCATTTGTGTGTACAATTTATAGACTGCTAAGAAATCAAAGAAGAAGAACAAAAAGAAGTCTAAAAATATGACCAATCCAAAGGTGTGTTGTGTGTAGTATGAGTGATCACATGATGTGAAGAAATAAAGATGTTAGAGGGTACATGTAACAGTCACATTTTTTTATCGTGATCTCTCATGATTACTCGTCCTTGATACAGTCTTGCTTAATTTTTCGTAACTAATTAATTGTTACTTTTGGTCCCTGAAATATATTACAAAACATACATGTTGCTGTGTTGTTAGTTTCAGCCCTGTGTTGCCTGAATCACTTGCTTTTATTACAAAGACCCAATATACGTATGTGTTGGCAAAAACCTCTTTTAATGCCCATCAGGAGACCTGGACATCCCAAGCAACTCTGAATCTGTTCCCCTTCGTGATATGCCACAATTTTCATATGTTGTCTTTGCAAATTTGTACGTACTTCAAAACGGTTGGTCCTATCAACAAAAACTAATGCATTGATCATTTGATTCTTTTATATCCATCAAAATTCCATTTAATGTTACCTCATCTCTGTACATTGTAGTGTGTGGAAGGTACAGAGATTTGCCATGCCATAGTGGTATTAGGGGCTAAAGGGTTTTAAAAAATTTACCATCTACAGAGTGGTACGGTGTACGTACGTATACTGTTACATGTCGTGTACAGGTTGACAACAAGACAACAAAGCACACTGGCGGAAGCTGTCAAGCAGCAGTGGGAAACAGTGGTGGTGGTGGTGTAAAACATGAAGAAACTAGAGGAGGGGTGATTGAGATGAAAGAAACATCAAACAATGGACCAACCACTAAAGTGAGCAATGAAGCTTTTTTGACTCTAAGTCCTTTACAGTGTGTTTGATTGTTTATATTTTGTAGAAGTTGAAAAGAAAGAAGTCCGAAACTACACCCAATTCTAAGGTAAATATGTATGTTTTTATATTAGAACACAGATACATGACATCGTTATCTACTATAGGCAACCACTGTGCTTACTGAACACGTACAGTACCCTACAATAATTGAGTTGTTTGCTTACATATGGTCCCTCCAGTTTCTTTTGGGTTGTGCTACAGCAGCAGATATAATTATCTTGTTGGTTTCTATAGACAGCCAGGGTATTTATTTCATACAAATAATCTGTTTAGGAAAAATCTCTGTAGCAACTTACTTTATGGCATTCTTTTAAGACCTACTATAAACATGGGTATAAATACAAGGGTATATACTGGGTGTTCACACTCCAGATCTCAGCTACAGTAAAACCACACTTAGTATCCACCTCTTTACTAAGACCACCACATCATAGTGGCCTTGCCAAGTACATGTAGGTCCTTGATACATGTAACTATGGTAATGGAGAACTAACTATTTTCATACAATCTGTTTTGTAGCCTCACTGATACGTTCTCTTCTCATTACTGAGGGCATTTGATCAATTTTTGAATGTACGTATGTACAGCTGTAGCCACATTACACACATGCGTGCATGCAAACTACACATGCAAAGGAAAGGATGCCAAATAAAGGTGTTTGCATGTATGCTTGTATATGCACAAATGTGGTGGAGATGTTATGGGGGGTATACTGAGTGTTTCTTGTCTTTATAGCGAAGTTTTGATGTGCACGCTGCTCATGAAAGATTCAAAGTAAGTTGCATGGCTAATCCATCATTCTAGACAAGAAAATTTATGTTCATATAAATGTGTTGTAGACATCTAAGAGACGCAAGACAGAAGAGAAAACACTGGAAATAAAGGCAAGTTCTACAATTATGGATACTGAGATTGTGGTTGTGTGATGAATACTGTACAGTAGAGTGTACAAAAAAGTTTGCAGCATGGACGAAATATTTCATGAACATTCATGAAAGCTTACTTGTCATGAACAGTTGGTGAATTCATGAATTGTTCATAAAGTAAACTAGTGTGCTCCCGCTCTATGTTCATGAACTATACTGATTGTTGTTACTAGTCCTGCCAAAGTAAAAGTTGAAAAAAGCAGCTAGGCTAGGTGAAACTTAAGGACGATTCATGAACTTAGACAGAAGAAGATTTATTTCAAAAAAGAAGCAACAGAACTCTATACAGCGGTGCGGCTATATGCAACTTTAGTCTATTAACCATTCATGACAAGTTCATGAACATATTTCATGAATAGTTCATGACATATGCTTGGAGCATTGTTCATGAAAATTCATCTCTTAATTACAAAGCTTTTTATGCATCCTACTGTATGTACTAATTTCTGTCCAAGTTGTTGGTTTTGTAAGTAACTATTTCCTACAGTAATGCAAATTTACATACTCAAGACCAATAATAGTAACCAGCTGAGCGAAATCCTGATTTGTTTGCATAATTCTGTTTTTGAGATAAATACCATTGACATAAATTCGGTAAAAACACAATTTTACCTGTGTCTTAATGAGAAAACAGTCAAGGAATGTTTGAATTACAATATCTAACATACCAATGGATTTGCCTCTTCATGGAGCGTAAGAGTATCTTTGTTTTGTTTCTGTACCGTGAAGTTACATGTGTTGGTTACTTTGTCGTAGAATTTTATCATCACCGTTTATAAGCTTGAACAACCTTCTTGCTTAATAGCATCAAGAGTTCATGATATGAACTCTTAACAACGTGGGTGTTTTTAGGCCTATAACTACACCTTGATAAATGTTCCAGTTCATGGTGAATAGAGTGACACAAGTCCCAACTCTGTCGTCCATTGCATTTGAGACTACATGATTAAACGAGTGGCTGTATTATTTCCTGTATAAACACTGCGCAGATCAATTGTTTTGCTCTTCTTGTTGTCTATTGCTATAACTCCAAAAGATAAGGCTGAAAGTTAACAGCCCATTGGTTTTCCCTCGATCTAGACAACAACAAAAAATCGTAAATGAAGTTTTAAACAATTCAGGTTTTTGCTCAGAGTGTCACATATACACAATGAAAGGTAAACTGTATTTAGACATACAATGGAACCTGTGTGAAGTGGTCACCTTCAGTCCAGGAATATTAGTTTTTGGATAGAGAGCTGGCTACCTAACTCAATATCTTCCATAAAGCAGTCATTGGCCACAAACCGTAAAGGTTCTAGTTGGACTTGTATACACAGGTTTAGTTGCACATACGTACATGCACTTAACTACATTTCGATACAGACTCACGTACATATCAGGCGTGAGTACAGCAGTACAACAAAAGCCAAAATTGAGCTAAATAAATTATGCTGTACTGTACGTTACTACGTAGTTGACAGAGCTGACCAAGCTTGGCCAGCTACAAAGCTTGTGAATCAAAAACAACAATTTATGCTGTAGTGCCTAAATCTTTGGATCACAAAGACAGCAACAAATCTGCAGATCATGTGGTGAACTTCATTTAGGATTGTATAGTGATTCAATGACGATAAACTTATCTATAATACAAGTGTGAGTATCACATCCATTTATAGAATGTATGAAGTAGTGCAGTCATTGTCATGGCTATTGCTGGCCACTTTGTATGATGCTTTTTGTGTTGCTTGGGACTGCAAAAGCAGTATGTGAGGTATAGTATAGAGCTTAATTCAAGCTGTTTCCTTACAAACTGATCGGGACTGTGGTGATGTGGCTGTTATGCTAAGGTGACCGTTAAAAGTACATACTGTATCTGAAGTGTCATTTGTTACACAACTATAGTGCAAGGACAAGTAAATGAGTAAACCTGGCTATCTTTCGCATTGAGAGATGTTATTTTGTTGGTGTTTTATCATACAGTAAGGTAGTACTGTATATTAGGGATCATGCAGAATTGGGTTTTTCCAGTCAAAAATATCACCCCAGCACCAGCCTCAATTTCCCTTCATGACAACCTGGCAGTATTGGTTATGCACAGCCAAGCCCAATAATGTCTTCAGACCAACCTCAAACCCTTCCAATAAGTTTCTATGGAATTTAAAAAAATTTCTGTTTAACAAAATCTTATTTTGACTAACCTGATGCCTTCAGCCAAGCATGACTTGACAATGGATATAGCTATGGGCTTAATTTCTTCACTGTTCGATGTCACTTCATTCCGAAATGTGCCTTTTTGCCAATTGTAGTACGTACAATACATGTATCATGGACTTGTCTTTGTCCTTCGTGTTCCAGTTTTTTTTTTGCTGACAATGCTGGCAAGGTGTCGATTCACGATAGTGTTATGTGGCTTCCCAGTGGCTGTGTTGGTATTGGTATCTCGCCCATATTTTCCATGGCAACTGGATTGATTGCAGAGACGCTTCTCGTACTGTTCTTTGTTTCTATGTAATGAACTGAACTGTTCAGTCTCGAGTACTTGGGGCTCATGAATCATCCATATTTCATGGTGACTGAATTGTATGCAGAGGTGCTTTTCCTACTGTTCTTTGTTTATGGCACGATAACAGGGTGAACATAGCCGATAGTGAACTGTAATGGCTACTTCACTTTCAAGTCAGTAATTTATACCTGGGGCGCATATTCAGACAAAAACATTAACTCTGGCGCCATCCTTTCTTTTGATGCGGTAAACCAGTCATAATAATGTTACAATAAAGTAAACAAACAAGTATAAGGAAAAAAAATTAATTAGGAATTTTAAGTTTGATTATAAATCATAGAAATAAAAAGTAGGGAGACAATCAGGGAGGTCACCTACATCTGCAGATGTACAGTGAAGTAGTGATTAAATGTCCACTAGTACATGTATATTAGGGCTGAGCGATACTACCGTTTTAGCGATATATCGCGATATTTTGAAAGTATTGATATCGCGATATTTTGTTATTAACTATCGTGATACCATGCCTGTACTTTCTGTCATTAAAAATCCATTTGTTATGCAGTACTAGGCTAAGAATCCTTGTAAATGATAAAGTCCACCCATCTGGTTTCCCCTGCAGAGAGGTGTGAACACCATAACAACCTCAAAGCATGTGTTACAATAACTGTTACTGTAAACAAGGATGATAGTGGCTAGTTTGCTATCACCTATAAGGACTTCCTGCAGGAATGCTGAGCAATATGCTATGTAGCACCAGCTATGATTGACTTATTTGTAAGTATCGTGAACTATTCAGTATTGTGAATAGTGGCTTTAGTATCGATCGTGATACTAAAATGGCAGTATCGCTCAGCCCTAATGTATATCTGCTGGTATAGGTGACCTCCCTAATTGTTTCCCTACTTTGTATTTCTATGATCCATAATCGAACATATAATTCCTAATTTTTCCTTATACTTGTTATACAGTATGTTCTATTAGAGTATTTGACAATTATATAGTAAATTTTCTTATCATGTACACTGTACTTTAATAACTTGTGTGTGTGTGTGTGGGGGGGGGGGGGGGGTTGCTTAACTACAATCTGTCCGAGTGTCCTCGATCTCCACTGTGTTACATAATAATGCTTTTGTGTAGGCAAAAGTAAAGAGTCAAAAGAATGTTAAGTTCTCAAAGAAGATGGCTGCAATAAAGGTTATCCATTCTCATATCTTGCTGGCTGTGTGTTACAAATGTTCTTTTCATTTGGTGCTCAGAAAAAGAAACATGACTTGAAAACGGCAAAGGCCAGACTATCTCAAACTCCTTCTAAGGCTTTTGATGTTAGCATTCATCCTTCTGAGGTACGCTACTTACATACTGTTTGATATTTAAATGGTGTTATCCACTGTAGATTGCTGGTCAGTCTAGGAAGGATCCTGTCAATCCAAGTTACTGGAATTATTTAGAGAACAAGGTGAGCTACATTACAGCCTAGTTATCTAAATCCCTTGGGGGAACCACTTGTTGTTTAATCACATACTGTACATACTAGGACTCAAACGAATAGCCAAATATTCGGATTTATATTCGTTTGCATTGCATCCGAATAATAAAATCAACCAGCGATTATTTGCACATGATTAGCTAAGACATGTTAACGAAATGAAAGGACGGTGGTAATAAATTGAAGAGTAGAAATAGCATTAAGCAGCCACTAATTGGTGAAGATGTACCAATGTCGTGATGAATTGCTGCATGTGCAAGACTTTGTATGGATTTGTGGCTAATTCCAGTATTTCTACTTTATTATATATACACAATGATAATCTTTTCAGAAAGGATACTATATCTGCTATGTTTTTCTTCTCAGTAATATATTCATACGTAGAAGTCACAAACCTGTTCGTGGTTATTTATAGGCTTCTTGGTGGTGGCTGCCTTAATTACTGGATTGCATTCATAGCAATGAAACCTTACACCGAATATCCGAATAATTTTGTATCAGCTAAGCAAATCTTCGAATACAGGAAACTGCTACCTTATAGCCGGAAATTTTTGAGGGATGAAACTTTCGCGATTTTTGCAAGTAATGACAGCTTCGTGAAAATATAATTGTGAAATGTTGAGATTGCACACGGCTATGTAATACCAATGTGCAAAGGTTTTCTAGACTTTCGTGAATTAAAAAAAATGTGAAAATCGGATTTTACATGGTTTTGCGAAAGTTCGTCCCTCAAAAATTTCTGGCTATACAATATTTGTTTGAGCCTTAGTACATACCTGTATTTCAACATGCACCGCTCCATTTGAGTATGCGATAGTTCTATTAGGTTAACCATGAGTTTCCTACTGAATTTAGTCCAAAATAAGATGCTTCTCCTCCCCCCCCCCCCCCCCCCCCAGTGGAAGCAAAAGTACAGTACATGGCAACAAGAGCTTATAATACTGTAAGTACGGTATGGTCTCGGGGAAAGTATCAAACAGTATGGTAGTACTGATTAAGTACAGATCCCCTCAAAAATGATCCCTACTATACTTCATTTTAAAATTGCTACTTTTTAATATGCTAGTAAATAAAAGTTTTGAGATAAGTTGAATTGTTTGGATAACTGCATACTATATTTCTTCGTAGAAAAGCCGCATTCGAATGAACACTTGTCTCGGTTATAGGCCGGGGGGTTCCAGCACATTCGGGGAATAAATAATTGCGTGGTCTCAAATAGAGGCCCGGGAAATCAATGAGTCTACTTTTAGTGGTTTTCTGCCCCTTGCTGTTGCTGTTTCTTCAGACTTATAAACATTAAATTTAGAGTCCTCTGAGGGATGCAGACGCTAGGAGTAATCGTGTGAGTATAGAATCCATACAAGTTCACGTGCAATGCAGATTGCATCATATATACAACTGTTTTTCAGCCATTTTTGGCCTTGACTACACCTGTTTACATAGTCAACACACTGTATTAGGGTTCTTTGTACTTACCGTAACAACAATGGTTCTACCATGACTCAAATTCTGAGGGCATCACTCGGACCTTTCCAAAATACATGTACACACTGACTCTCAAAGGCTCTATTAGTTTATAGGCCAGGTCACAATTGCAAAAAAAAAACCCTGGGTTTTTATATGAGGAAATATGGTACATTATATGTGGAGCTCTGTTTAACACTCTAATAGAACATACAGTACAACTGTACAAATACTCTAATAAAACAGTCTTTCACAATTGCCGGGTAAACAAGTGTATGGATAAATGAGGGTTAGATAACTTAGGGTATTATATTACACGGAGTCTTGGTAGCAACCTCGACCTGTAATGAATTTAATGCACTGTGTTCCTTGTGTAGTACAAGCTACTCTTTTATCAAATACTTTTTATTTTGTTACATATGCTGTAGTTTAGTATTTATGTACACATATTAATGTATTTTATGTTATCTAGATCATGAGCTGTGAGAGAAATTTGACTGATATGAGATATGAATTGGAGAGGAGGGACCATGAGATGAAAGGACAAATGGACAACATGGTTAGCTTACTAGATGCACGATTACCCCTTCATGGACCGGCACCATTTGCACATCATTTTCCCTACCCTATTTGTCCTCCTCCACCACCACTGTCCGTACCTGCACCACCACAAGGACGTTACCAGAATTTTGAACGTGTGAATGGGTGGAGTTATTATCCACCAAGATTGCCATCAGAAGCTATCGTGTATAACTACCCAAACTTGTCCTACCATGACAGTTCTTGTGGTGCTGAGATACAGTCACTCTCTTCACCTGACCTGCCACAATCTAATGCTGCCCTACCACAGCAGCAAGGTTTAGTGCAGCTGGGAGACACTCGTAGACAGCAGTCGTCACAATTTTTTACTAATTCTGCATCACCATCTAGCTCGACACAGCAGCTCGATCAAGTACAGTGTTTGTCTTTGTCAGCGGAATCACCACGGTTATCTAGTCAACAAACCACTATGCAGCCTAAAGAATTATGCAAGACACGAAAGTCTCAACGCTTCAGTCAAGTACAGGATTCATCTTCAACAGAATCACCTTATTCGTCCAGTGACAAAAGCAACACAATACGGCTTAGAAAGTTGCACCACACTTGCCTGTTTCGGTCATCCAAATGTGCCAGTACAGATCCATCATCAAGCGCAATACAACAATCAAGTAAGATACAGAGTGACAAACAGAGTGTCAAACATCAAAGGAAAAGCATCCGGTCAGCGAAAGCTAAGAAACAATGAAGACAGCATGATTTTTCAGTGATTAATGTTTTTATTGATTGCTCCATTTCTCTCATCATCAGTTGTACAGTAAATAGTTGTAAGCATTTCAATACCATGACAATCATAATAATGAATTGTAAGGGACAGCATTAACATTATATGGGGTGGAAAGCTGGATTTGGGAAAGTGATTATGTTTTTTTAAATTCCATAGGCGCATTATACTTATCCCTGTACATATGCCTGCGATGTTTTGTCTAGTTCAAATGAAATGAAAACTCTAGTAAGTACGTGATCATGTATTTCTAAAATGACTAACTTGCTGACGTGTTCATGCTCAATTACGATTTTCAAAATTTATAATCATATGCATGTACATAGAAAATGGAATCTTCATACTTTTATGATAATTATTGCATGGTTCTGGGCTGACCTGTGATCTGTGTTGTGCGATTTGTGTCATCATAACTGAGGTTGTATGTATTGTGGAGTAGTGTTTATGTGTTCAATTACAGTAAAATGTTGTTAGTCAGTCCAAAAAATTTATCCTTTGCAACAAAGTACCCTTTTTATGTGGTCGAAGTTACCTGTGACTGTTACTAGCACAGTGGCCACTATGATGGGTGGTCTCATTAGAGAGAGTCTTCATTGTGTTCTCAATGTGTGTTATCAGGACTAAAATTATATTGTTTTATTTTCAGGATTCAATCTTGGTGGTATGGGAGGTGGTTTGAAATTAGGTGGTGGATTAACATCTCAAGGAGGTGGAGGTGGCTTACAACTTGGCGGTGGTGGTCTCAATTTAGGAGGTGGATTACAGCAAGGTGGAGGCCTACAATTAGGTGGTGGTTTACAACAAAGTGGAGGCTTACAATTAGGTGGTGGTTTACAACAAAGTGGAGGCTTACAATTGGGTGGTTTACAACAATCCTCTCAAGCTTCTGGACTTAACCTTGGTGGAGGTTTACAACAGTCTAGAGGTTTACAACAGTCTGGAGGCTTACAGTTGGGTGGTTTACAACAAACCTCTCAAGCTTCTGGACTTAGACTTGGTGGAGGTTTACAACAAAGTAGTGGTTTACAACAAGGTGGTGGTTTAACTTTAGGTGGTAGCTTACAACAGACATCTGGAGCTGGTGTGAAACTTGGAGGAGGTTTACACCAGCAAGGTGGCGGCTTACAATTGGGTGGTGGTTTACAACAGCAGTCAACTAGTACAGGCTTAAATTTAGGTGGAGGTTTACAACAAGGTGGTGGCTTACAGTTAGGTGGTGCTGGTGGTGGCTTGAAGCTTGGTGGAACCTCACAACAGCCTAGTGGCTTACAATTGGGTGGTGGCTTACAAACAAGCTCTCAAGGAGCCACCTTACAGATGGGTGGTGGCTTACAAACAAGTTCTCAAGGAGCCACCTTACAGATGGGTGGTGGCTTACAACAAGGAGGCGGCCTTCAACTTGGAAAACACACTCACCCTGGAGCAAGCCAGCAAACTAGTTCAACTGGTATGTCAAGTGGTCTTCAATTAGGAACATCAACTGCTGCTACAGGCCTGAAGTTAGGTCAAGTCACTGTGCAATCTTTAGGACAAGGTCTTCCAATGGGACAAGGACTAGGTACATACTTGTATTTAGTGTGTATGTGAGCATGTTCTAATCCATTGCTGAAAACTAGTGTGTATATCAATTTTGTCATAAAGTACTGTACATGCCTATTGATACTATTTACATTATGTAGGTTTACAACTCAGCCAGGCTCAGTCTTCTGGTGGCCTACAACTTGGTCAACAAAGGGCAGCTACTACAGCTGGTGGCGGCCTACAACTGGGACAGAATCCATCCTTATTATTAGCCTCACAACAAAAGCCACAACCCACCCTTACCACCGGGCTCCAATTAGGACAGCCACAACAGTCTTCTACTGGCACCCAAGGATTTGGTTTGCAGTTAGGAGTCAGCCAGTCTAAAGCACCAACATCCACCCTTGCCCCACTAACAATTAATACTGGTTTGTTAAGCCAGCCTGCAAGGAGCGCAGCTGTTGCTACTGCTAGTGGTATAGGGAATACAGGACTGCAGACTATTGGTAAACCACCCCCAGCCTATACTGCCCCATCTTCTAGTGCTAGTATACCTGCCACCTCTACTGCTGGAGGTGTCCCTACTGGTAAGAAATATACTTATAAGCAACTGGAGAAGATGATCAATGAAGTAAGTGTATGTGTGTGTACATGTACAAGCATGTTGATTGTGTGTGTGTGTGTGTGTGTGTGCGTGTGCGTGTGTGTGTGTACACATGCTTGTATGTACATGGTAGGCTTTTGTTTGTAATGATTATTCAAATATTGAGAGTTGAGACCATTTCAATTCAGATGATCATGAATTACTGTACTGTGTATAGTGAAATGTGTGGTTGTTCGTCCTTAGTGACTCCTGTATATATGTATGGAATATGTCTATTGTTTCATTTAAGGACTGTGTATCATGTACATATTGGTTACTGTTGTATTTGTGTAGTGGAGTTCAGAGCTGCAGGAACAAGAGAAAGTGTTCCTCCAACAAGCACAGATGGTTAACCAGTGGGACAGGCTGTTAACTGATAATGGAGACAAAGTATGTTGTCAATTGTTGTAGGCAGTTTGCATGCAGTCTGTGAGCATGCGTGTGTGTGCATGTGTGTGTGACTGTGTGTCAGACATGGGGCCAAGTACATGAGTACTTATACTTAAGTACGCTTAAGTACAAGTTTGAAAGTACTTGTACTTTACTTAAATACTTTCTTAATTACCTCAATGTACTTATACTCAAGTATTTTGCTATACACTTGAGTACTTAAAGTACTTTTAAGTACTTGTAAGTACTTTCAAGTACTGCAATAATTGTAGTTTGTACATAGTGAATGTTAATGAAAATAAATTTGATGAAGTTATACTTTTTTAGCTTCTTGAAATTTTTTAGTGCGTTTTACAACCTTACAACATATCATGTAGCCATGAGAAGCTGTTTTATTGGAATTCTGGTATATATACTGTACAGCGTAATAATTTGACGGGGGAAATTTTGATGAATTCTCTATCTCTTGAATATTGACGAATGTCCTGCACCAGAAGTATTCTAATTAACTAGTCACGTAAGCTTTGATGAGGAAAATTTTGACGAATGGCAAGCATTTCATCAAATTAGTCAAAATTTTCCCCCATCAAATTATTATGTTGTATGGTAACAAAAACAATGCTGTTGTTTAAATTGAGAGTTGAAGAGAATGGTTGACAAAAAACATGGAATTATACCTGCTGTCATGAAATATTTTGCAATTCCTGAAGTTTTATTTGAAGGAGACTGAAAGGCTAAATGCAACTACTGTAATGAGAGGTTTGTTGAACTGGTGGTAGCGCTTGGTATGAAATTATCATTTATAGTGCATGCATTCTTCTACATCAGACACAACTCCTTGTGAAGAAGACAACTCAATTATGGTGACTGAAATTACTTTACATACTGAACTTGACGACTACTTGCATTTTGGAAATCCCATTTGTATGAAAAAAACCACCTAGCTTGCATACTTTTTGGAAAGATAATCGCATAGCGTATCCTTCCTTTTTCATGTTCTTTTTCATACTTGTATCATTTATCCCATTAAGCAGTTATTTAGCATCGCAGCTAAAATAAAATTTAAACCTGAGTGCAGTAGACTTATATTGATTTAAAAATTGAATGATTATTAAGCAATTCTGTGAATATAAAAACTGTACCTTGCATGTTTGTACCTCAAGCTTAAGTTACTATGCATGGCTGCATAAATTTTGCTATAGGAAAATGTACTGTACTTGTACTTTACCCAAGTACTTTCAGTATGTACTTGTACTTTACTTAAGTTCTGTCGTGATTTCAATTGGAGTACTTGTACTTGTACTTCACAAACTCAAAAGTACTTGTACTTTACTTAAGTACTTTTAAATGTACTTGGCCCCATGTCTGCTGTGTGTGTAGTGTGTACATGTGTGTGTGCAGAACAATGTGTATGAAGTGTGGTGTAAGTGTTCATACACGTATGTACTTCATATGCACTAGTAATAAAAAAAATTTACGTTGTCTTCATAGATTACTGAACTGAACAGTGAAGTCGAGAGAGTAAAGAATGAGCAGAAAAGGTTTGTATTCACTGCACTGATAGTTTTTAGTTTTTTTTTTGTTTTTTTAAAAGTCTGTGGTACTTCGTAAATCATTCTATGTAACTGTGTTGTAGTATTCAAACTTTTACACATGTCCTTGTGCATTTTGTATATACCTTAATTGGGGTTCAGTCCTGTAAGTTATAGAGCATTGGTATAATCTATTCATTGTTCTTATACATCTCACTGCATTGCTATAACCTGTTATGACACATGTTTGTTCCTCAGACTAAACAACGAGTTAGACTTGATAGACACGCAACAGAAGGAGCTGGAGGAGATCCTTGCTCCATTGGAACATGCTGTTGGGTCATACGTCACTTCTACTGGTCAACACACTGATCAGGAAAGGAAGACAACGTGAGAATAACTGTAGTTGACAATTAGTTCGTTGGTGTAATCCACAAATGTATTTCAAATTACAATGCAATTCACATGTATTTCAAATTACATTACACAATGCATTCAGTAGTCAGTTGTCTAATGCTATACATTATCTCCTTATAGTTATCAGATGGTGGAGGATATTAACCTCCAACTACAGGATATGGGTACTGATATTACGAGTGTCATTGACCGAGTCAACCAGGCAAATGCTAATCAAGATGAGAATAGTCCTGTAAGTAATCGTTACTGTTTGTAGTGTGTTGTGTGTGCTGTGGGCAAGTCCATGCATGAGAGTATTACATAACACTGTGTCTTATAATGTTTTCTTTTGTGTTTTTTAAAACCAGGTGCATGCCCACAGCTGGCCGAAGGCTGGCTGTGGGCGCGCACCTGGTTTACTGAAATTGTTTTTGTAAAAGTGTGTGTGTGTGTGTGTGTGTGTGTGTGTGTGTGTGTGTGTGTGTGTGCGTGCGTGCGTGTGTGTGTGTGTGTGTACCTATCTATGTTTGTCCCTACACACCCACATGAGCAAAATCATTAAATAGTAAAAACAGCTTTTATGTGTAAGAAGGAGAAGCGAAATGAAGTCTGTATTAACTTACGCACTTGATAAACTTTGCTCTGAGGTCTTTTCGGCTCTCTGAAATATGGGTGTGGCAACTCTCCTTAGACTTTATGAATTACCTTCCCTTCAGGCATTTAACAATTAAGAAACAACAGAGCAGGCCCTGTAGACTACCAGGAATAGCCTATCCCTTCGGTTGGAAAGGGGGTGTACCCTAACGTACGTGAATGAAAATGAAGAGCAGCTTTGAGGCTTTGTCAAGAGAATTTGTGGGAAAAAACACTATAGTCAAACTATAAAACAGTTTAGAAGATACTTCTGTGTGTAATATGTTGTTAAAAGCAGTTTGTTTAACAAGCGCTTCCTTAGCAGTGCATAGCAACGTAACTGAAGAATTACGAAAGTTTCATGAATTATGAAATCCGAGAATTACAATAAAGTACTTTTGCATTATTGTACGACATAAAATAGTAATGCATAGTTGGTTAATTGCAGATGAGTTAGCTAGCCGCATGGCGCCTAGTATTTAGAAGTAGCAAAACATCAACTTGTTCATTTTGTAATCACTCCAATGTTCAGCAATACATGTAATACTGTTGTGTCTATTATAGATGTTCCAGATCACCAAGATCCTTAATGCACATACTGATACACTGGGTTGGGTTGACAGGAATGTCTGTAAGTTAATACTTGTCTTGATGTTGTGTAGACTTTCATACATTGGTCTGTAATTTCTACTATAGCAGTGTGGAACAATGGCTAGTTCAAGAACTGGAATTTACAAAAATTGGTAGTTAGTCACAACAACACTTTAAACAAGCCTCACCACAAACACAGTATTAGTACATGATACCCTTTCATACAGTACATGGAGGTTTGGACTTGCTCACAAAATGTACAGTACTGAAAGAAGTCCAATTTTACAATGCCTTCGTGGAGCCTTTGCAGTACAGTAGACCCTCGGTTATCCGGCCCCCGTTTATCCGGAACCTCGATTATCCGGAATTGAAAATGACTGTTCTATTAGAGTATTTTGAGTATAGGTGTGCGTTCTATTAGAGTATTTCAACGGAGCTCTGTATATAAATGTATGGGCTTCAATTATCCGAACTATTCACTTATCCGAACACTTTTATCATTTCCTGAGAACAAAGGGGTTCGGATAACCGAGGGTCTACTGTATTGGTCAAACCCAAAGTGTCTTTAGTGTTGCTATGAACATTGAGTGCAATTTTCTGCTAGCTGACTAACTGATGCCTTCAGCCTATCATAACTCAATAACTGCTTAGGTTACAGGCTTAATTTATTGCACCTTTAGATATCGCTTCAGTCCGATTGGTGCCTTTTGGCATACTACAATACGTACAATGCACACATCATGGACTTACCTTTGTCCTCCTTTTGTGTTCCATTTTTTTTAATGCTGACAGTACAAGGTGTCAGACTTGTGGTAGCACGTTATGGTTTCCCAGTGATGACTACTTTGTATCATGTTTATAATGAGAATCGTCCATAGTCTCCGTAGAGACTGGATTGATTACAGAGATACATTTTGTACTGTTCTTTGTTTGTAACACCGTGTAGTGTGCTGAGACATCTGAAGACGAAACATAATGGCCACTTCATTTTCAGTAATTCATAGTTGGGGCCTACGTTCAGATATATTGTACTTTGCGTGGGAGGATCAAAGCAACGCCGCGTATCGTATTCTCCATACAGTACTAATCAACTGCATAACTGTACTGTATGAGTCATACAGTACAGTTATGCACTTAATTGGGCAAATACATTACAGTTATGCAGAGAATTTATTTGTGGAATGTTACATGAACAACACACCGTAAATCATTAAAGCCAGCCAAACTAATTCTACGAGTTTGTTCTACGGCTAGGAATAGATTGTATAAACAATTACTGATCATCTGATCACGAAGTTTTTAAACACGACTCCACTAAGACAGCACGATTGATCACGTGCGAGACATTGTAAATCGCTAAAACTAGCCAAACTAATCCTATTAGTTCGTTCTACAACTAGAAATAGATTATATGAACACTTACTGATATCCTTATCACCGAAAATCGCAGTGGTTTGAGTACTGGAGAAAATCGCTCCGAGCCAGACGTGACCAGGAAGTACAATATAACACTTAAAGCAACGCCTTGCTTGTGTGTATGAAAAATACAGTACTGGGGGGGGGGGGGGGGGCGTCTCAAGGCAAATATGGCATATTAGCCTCTCGATACACCCCCTCGTACTGTTTTTCCGTACACATGTGCGGCGGTGCTTCAACTCTAACGTAAAGTTAATTGTATGATGCGCATGTGTGGCACTATTTTTTCAGTTCACAGTCAAAGGCAAAGAAACAAGTGCAAGGAAAAATAGGAATTTTAAGTTTCCTTTTTTGCATTGCTTCATGTGTTGTGGTAAACAAGTATTTAAGCTGTTGTGTTTAATAAGTGTTTTTAAAATTGATAACAGTGAAACCTAGTCTAATGTCATTGTTGTGTTGTTGTGTTTACATGTGTTTATATTTCTCTCTAATTTTTCTTACTAGTGTTACTACAAGACAAGGTGAAAAATGTTGCAGTACTTAGTGAGCAGAGAAGAAGAGAGCAAGAACACAGCTTACGTCAGGTACGGGTAGGATAGTTCATTGTGTTGTATCTCAGAGCTGTATCCATAAGATTTCCAGAAAAGCCATTAAAAGTGAACGGATTTGCAAAATGGGGTCTTCCACACACATCTAATTCTATGAACTTGAAAGACTAACTTTGTGTGTAAGTGTTATAAGCCTGAAATTTTCTCCATCCATTGAGCTATGTTGGTACTCACTGCCAACCAAAAATTTCAAGTCATTAGCTGTTTCTAATCTGAAGTTATGTATTGTCAAAATTTGTAAATTGGATGTGCATTGAAGATCCCTTTTCGCAAATCTGGTCACAAACGTCATCTAATGGTTAATTACAGCAGTGAGAGTTTAATCCCTCAGACTTTTTGTCTCAGTGGTCTACCATGGAATGGAATGTAACGCACATACATATACTAATTTAAGGCTTTAACAATAAAGTTATTATTTTGCTCCTCAATACATACTAACTGCTCTAATAGAACAGACACTTTCTTTTAAAGGAACAGACAATTTTAGGTCGGTGGCATCAGTTGCAAAATCTCCTCTATATCCCAGACACCTTGTAATGTAGTTGACTGTGTGCATATCTATACACACGTGGTATACTGTTATTACTGTACGATTACTTATATTGTCATCACTCACTACAGGCTTATGATCACTCTTAGGAGACACCTTCACCACATGAACTTGTAATTAATATAGCAACACTATTGTATTACATGTAATATGGTTTTGATGTTACCAGCAACATGATTAATTTCTGTAAATGACATTTGTTTTCATGTCACTTTTGGAGCGGTGGAGGATTATGGTTTGCACTTTACACGCATAGCACTCAAGGAGCTATAACTTAACACGGAGGTTTGTCCTTATACCAAATGCTGATACTATTAAGCCAAGCAATGTATAAGTACAAATCTCAGTAATAAAACTTTGAATGTACGCTACATCATGTACAATACAGCTAACGCACAAATATAGAAAGTGTCAGTTGCACTCTTCGTGGTAAGGTTGAAATTGTTGAAGGAAGTTCACAACCATCCCAGCGATTATCAATCGGATTACTTGGAGATCCTTTAACTGTACCATCGTTCTTATAGTAATTGTATGTGCGGTATTTGCTGAAGGTAATCCCAACAATGTGATCGTAGATGGGGGCTAGGATGAACACCATTGTTCGCTGTACACTGGTCAATAATCTTCCTGTGATCCATTAGGATAACTCCACTCCACTCATAATCTATATTACGGTTGAACACTCCTTTATAAGCATAGACCACTGTTCCTTTATGGTAGGCTACTATCATCTGTTCAGTAGGATGGAACCTTGCCTTATTTGGTATGTTACACCAGCTGGTAGCATGTTGAACACAAGCCCTATAGTAGTCACTGTAGAACCTCATGTTGGTAGTGAGGGGAGGTCTTCTAAGTAAGAGTGTTGCCATACTAGTATCCATCCTCCTCCATCCAAAGTGGTCTCCATCTCACAATATATCTGTTAAATAAAAATTAATATCCTTGCATCATGTAGCTAGAGACATATTCAAAGTTTAAATCAGTAAGATAAGTTGCCATGATACAAATATTGTCAAATAGACCTTGTAACTTTTGGGGATTCCTACCAAAATTTTAGTATAATTATGTACATGTAGGCCATTGTCTGAATTACTAAGACATGCACTATAAGATGGTTCAGTGGTGCCTCAGGGAATGACATAACCACCTGATTATGATCATGAATCACTGTTTTGGGTTGTACATCTAAATAATCATGAAGTTATAGCTGCAAACAAATCACCCTGTAGAGAACTCAGCTACAAACAAATATGCAGTGTAAAAAGATCAGCTAGAAGAATTTACCTTGTAGAGAGTTCAGCTACAACGAAACCACCATGTAGAGAGTTCAGCTACAAACAAATCACCTGTAGAGAGTTCAGCTAGAAACAAGTCACCCTGTAGAGAGATCAGCTAGAAACAAGTCACCTTGTAGAGAGTTCAGCCAGAAGAAGTCACGTTGTAGAGAGTTCAGCTACAAAGAAACCACCATTTAGAGAGTTCAGCTGCAAACAATTCACCCAATAGAAAGTTCAGCTATGAACAGATCACCCTGTTGAGAGTTCAGTTAGAAACAAGGAATCCTGTAGAGAGATCACCTAGAAGTATCGCCTTGTAGATAGTTCAGCTACAAACAAATCACCTGTAGAGAGTTCAGCTACAAACAAATCACCCTGTAGAGAGATCAGCTAGAAGTAGTCACCTTGTAGAGAGTTCAGCTATAAAGAAACCACCATGTAGAGAATTCAGCTGCAAACAAACACCCTGTAGAGAACTCAGCTACAAACAAATCGCCCTGTAGAAAGATCAGCTAGAAGAAGTTACCTTGTAGGGATTTCAGCTACAAACAAATCACCCTGTAGAGAGTTCAGCTACAAAGAAACCATTCTGTAAAGAGCTCAGCTGCAAACAAATCACTTGTACAGAATTCAGCTACAAACAAATCACCCTGTAGAGAGATCAGCTAGAAGAAATTACCTTGTAGATAGTTCAGCTACAAACAAATCACCCTGTAGAAAGATCAGTTAGAAGAAGTTACCTTGGAGAAAGTTCAGCTACAAAGAAACCATTTTGTAAAGAGCTCAGCTGCAAACAAATCACCTGTACAGAATTCAACTACGAACAAATCATCCTGTAGAGAGATCAGCTATAAGAAGTTCCCTTGTAGATAGTTCAGCTACTAACAAATCTCCCTGTAGAGAGATCAGCTAGAAGAAATTACCTTGTAGAGAGTTCAGCTACAAAGAAACCATCATGTAGAGAGTTCAGCTGCAAAGAAATCACCCTGTAGAAAATTCTGCCAGAAACAAATTGCCCTGTAGAAAGATCAGTTAGAAGAAGTTGCCTTTTAGAGAGTTCAGCTACAAAGAAACCATTCTGTAAAGAGCTCAGCTGCAAACAAATCACCTATACAGAATTCAGCTACAAACACATCACCCTGTAGAGAGATCAGCTAGAAGAAGTTACCTTGTAGATCGTTCAGCTACAAACAATTCACCCTGTAGAGAGAGCAATTAGAAGAAGTCACCTTGTAGAGTGTTCAGTTACAAAGAAACCACCATGGAGATTTCTGTAATCAATATTATGTGACCGGATTTGCGAAAAGGGGTCTTCCACACACATCCAATTCTGTAACCATTGGAGACCATAACTCAGTGTTCAAGTAACATATTAACTTGAAAATTTCACCATGTATTCAGCTATAGTGGTGCTCACCACTGCCCAAAATTCAAGGCAATAGCTCTTTCCAATCTGAAGTTATCAATTGTCAAAGTTGGCAAATTGGATGTGTGTGGAAGACCCCTTTTCGCAAATCCGGTCACATATGTATTATACAGTATATATAATTTGTACATTTACTGATAAAATATTTAAAGTACATCTACTTCATCTTTTCTTCTTCCTGTAGTAAAGAAAAAAACATAGGTTAAAAAAGTCCCAAAGCTGGCCATAGGCCGGCTTTGGGGTATACAAATACAAAAAGAAATGAAATCTAATCCAAAACAGCCAAGCTGTAAAAAAAGTGTGCGGCACAAAAATTCACCTGAATTGTCGTTATTAAAATTTTTACCATTAACCTACCATCACAGCCATTTCTTGGCCGCCACCTTGGATTTCACATCTTTTTTCACCATAGCCTTTCTGAGGGCCGCACACTTTTTTTACAGCTTGGCTGTTTTGGATTAGATAGGAATAACATGTAGAGAATGCAAGGTATTCAAAGTTTAGATAAGTTGTCATAAGTATTGTCAAATAGACCTTGTAACTTTTGGGGATTCCTAACAAAACCTTAAAATTATTTAGTATACACAACAAAATTATGCATGCTGGCCAGACATGCACTGTAAGATTTTTCAGTGGCCACTCAGGGATTATGACAGAACCATCTTTGCTATAGATACTTATTGTTTCAGATTATTGTTGAACAGTGAAGACTAGCACTTCATATTATAGCAGAAACTTAATGCTACCTTTTACAAGCACTAGACAGAAAATGAACCATCAAAACAATTTTAAATGCTTTTATCTCAAGTGTTAGCTAACTGTATCATGTTATGTACTGTTCTTTGTGCTTGAATTGTATTGCAAATGAGATCACAACAAAGCTTAAAGGGCATTTAGATGGGCTCAGGTGACATGACATGATTGTACTATTTATACATTTACACATTCACCTGCATTTTCTGTACCCAGTATACTCCACTTGTTGGGGGATGATGACAATCAGTAGACAATTGATCTCTAATGTGTTTACAACTACTACCACTGAGTAGTTTGCTTGATCCAATAGATGGTGACAACCTGTATGATGTGTTAGGATGTGTTAGTGTTGTTATGGTCTTACTGGTAAGGGGTCCACTCAGAACTCTTACAGATCCATATGTTAGTAGGCGTTGCAGAATTGTAATCAGTGAGTCCTTCACTGGAACTGTCACAAGTTCTACCTGGTTGGGTGGGAACCTGACGCTAAACAAACACAAGGTTAGATCATTGTGATATTTTGTTATTTATCTGTTACTAAATTACCATGGTTCTATTTGAAATTGCTGTGGTTTGAGAAACTAAGGCATTGTCTGATGTTTCTGTTGCACTATGAAGTGAAGTGCTGATAGTACAAGAAACATACACTTTTTAATAATATACTTACCCAATAGCAAAGATCACCACATTCAATAGGAGCACAGATGTTATTGGCACCAATTGCTTACAGGAAAGAGTGTTACAAGTCAGTCAACAATACATCCAAAACTGTTCTAATAACAAATTTTGGGTGGCATTTGTGTTAAGTGGTACTGCCCTGTGATGTAATAATATTGCCTTATTTGACATTTTAAACTAACTCCAGTGGTTGGTGGTAATAACACAATTAACCAATCTTGTGAAAATGGAAATAATAGCAAAAGACTCTGTACTGTGATTAAAAACTGATCCTTGAAAAGCCAATGGGCAAAACTTCAACACAACAATACTCTTTGGCCAGGCTGTAAGATTTATAACATTGCATGCACATAATTATTATGATAGCTATATATTATGTAAGTATGTATGTAGCTGCATATCTATACTACTTATCTGCCATAATATATGTTTGTACTGTCTAACACATAGGTGTGCGTGCATAATTTCAAGTGTATAATAGTACCTCTTAATTATATTATACTGTTTTAACAATGAAAAAAATGTGACCAAGGACAGGGGCACTGATATTTAGCGGGTTCTGGTAATCCCCCCTGAAATTTTAACTTGTGGGCTTGTAGCATGCAGAAACAACTAATTTGGAACCACATATACAGTTGAATTTCTCTAATCTGTCACTTGTATAATCCAGAATCCTCTCTAATCTGACCAAAATGTCATTTACCAAAAATTTTGTATAGAAAACAACCTCTGTATTCTGACACCTCTGTACTCTGTAATCTGACACAAAATTTGATTCACTGGACTTGGAAATACATTGTTTTTGACTTTTGTAATCTGACAGAAAATAATAGCAGCATCAAAAGAAAATAATTTTTAAGCAACTAAAGCTTTAATTGGTTAACAATAATAGAAAAAAAACTGTAATACTTGTATATTCACATTTAAAACACATGGTATGATCCATGTAATTTACTGCATAATCTGACACTAGATATTGTACAGTGTCAGATTACGGAGGTGACTTGATAATCCAACAACCTCCTTAATCCAACAAAATGTATGGCTCCCTTTGAGTGTTGGATTAGAGAAGTTTGACTGTATTCAGAATGAGAGCGGACAAATATACATGTACGTATAACTATACCTTAATTGATTCCTCAAAAAATTAAGGGAGAAAGATAAGTTCAAGATACTTTAATAGAGCAATCAGTTGTATTCCAAATAGAGCAGTTAATAAAAATGGTTGTTAATATACATAAATGTAAGTATACAACTTGAAAATTTAGCAGCTGAACTTTAAGTTTTCATTTCAAGAGAATTTGGATACCTGCATGGCCAGCCATAAACAACATACTTAACATTTAGAACTCAGAACAAATCATTATTGAAGTAGTTTTTCTATATGTGAAATCAAAAATAAATTTTGAAACATTTTAATGTTCAAAATCTATCAATAGCTATGGGCTACATCCTGCAGTATAGCTTGTTATGGATCTCCTCTGGATATATACTCCCCTAATATAATGTGAGTATACTGAGTATGTATTTAAAATAAGTGTACAGTTGATTTTATTCATATAAGTACTGTCAAGAGTATATAATGGGGGAGGGCACCCTCCCCCATTATATACTCTTGGTACTGTATAAAACAACACTCATAATGATTGCTTGGGTGGAATTTCTTAGGAACTGTCTCCCAAGGAATGGATGTGCACCATACTAAGTGCATGTACTGTATGTGTACTCTACATATGTGTACAAAACTGAAATTTGTTGCATTGTTTATGTATTATGGTATCTTGCAATTTATAGTGGTTTAATTACAGTTCTCTAAACTATCTTTTCCATTAGGTAACAATCAATGCTATTGGTACTGTACATGCATTGGTGTAACTACATGCTGAAATGCGCATTGATTATACACATTGTTATATTGGTTACCATCTACATTTTCACCTTACTACTTATAATTGAGATTTTATTTGAAAAAAGTAATACATGTATATAAATGCAAATGTGCAAATAATTCTAGCATGTCAATATTACATCATGAAAGAATACAACTATTAGAAGGCAATCATTCATCTACTGTATGTGCGTAGTGCAAGTACAATTATGCACGAAATGTGTGCACTGTATAGTTTTCTTAATAATATTTGCAAGTTTTGAAGAGTCAACAGTTAGCTACTTTGTGCACACTACACAAGAGAGAGCATGTCCATCCTTAGGTATGTGAGACCCATATCCACGGACTGTGTAAAACAGTTGTGCTGTATTATCACAACCTCCAGTACTTCTTATTTGCTCCACATTTTCATCAATACAATAATACATGCTGCTACCTTCATGAGTATAATGTCCTGCCATAATAAAACCATTGTATTCTTTGTTCCAACCATCCGGACACACATAATGAGATGGAATCATTATCTTACTACTTCTTCCTGTTGCCTCACAGAGTGAGCAAGGCATGTTTCGACATGAAGCATGATCAATGCTTCCACCACTACGATATTCTACCGGTGTAGCTAAAGCATCTCCAGGTTGATTATATGAATAACGCATTGGATTTTGAGGCAAGCACAATAAATTTGATGGAGCACCTTTATCAGTATGACGACCCCCTACAGCAGTTCCTTTGTAAAGAGTGTTAGCTCCATATGGACAGGTAGTGTTGCCCCATCTGATGTAACTGACCACTTGTGGACAGCCTTTGGTCTTCTTATCATCTTCATTATTAACAGATCGCTCTTCAACTTCTCTTGTGGTCCTCACACTGATATCCTTACTCATCATTTTTGCTTCCAGTCGTTGCACTTTAGCAAGAAGGTAGGAGACTAGTGGAGAATCAATATCTTCACCATTGCCTTTCACAGCATTAGTGACAAAAATGGCACAAAAGAATATCAGTAGAAGCATTTTCATCATTTAGACTGCACTTCTGTCAATATTGTTGCAGTACTAGTAATTTATATATGTTAGTGACTAACCACAAATGTAGTGTACATGGCTACATATCGATGCACTAATAACTAATGTCTGCATGGATACACACTTTTATTTAGTCACTAGTATGTCATAATCATACAGCCTGCCTTGTATTTTACAACAAGCAACTCATCTTTTAAATTGCAAGCTTGTATTACTGTAATTCCAGAACTATACAAATACAACATGCACTAGATATCATTTATGTTCACTGCTTGAAGGTTCTTAGTTTACTAATTTGTTAAGCTGCTTTACTGTAGTTGTATCCAGTTATACTGATAGTAAAATGTCAGTAACTTTAAGTATATGGAACATAATTGTTTTACTAAATTTT
This sequence comes from Dysidea avara, assembly GCF_963678975.1. Lineage (NCBI taxonomy): Eukaryota > Metazoa > Porifera > Demospongiae > Dictyoceratida > Dysideidae > Dysidea > Dysidea avara. The sequence goes on along the minus strand of NC_089275.1, from coordinate 15,138,318 downwards.
AAACTCTCAGTAAACATCAGTGAATGCAGGTTTACTGAAAAGCTACTAAAATTCCTAACAATTAACTGTTCCATATACTGTGGATATACCACTCTAGTAAACTAAGAAACTTCAAGCAGTGGTTGCTACAGATATAGTTTTAATGCCCAATCAAAATCAGTACAATGTATGCATAGCTATTTCTGTATAGGGTTGGCTGCAATAAAAAGCCATTAATAGCTACTCACTCATGAACAGAACAAAAACTACTAGACAAAAAGACAAACAAAAGCACCCAAACGACAGCAGCATTAAACCGCCACTTTTGGATTAGTACACTTTTTAGCCACAACCCCATTTATTCCTTATTTCCATTTAGTATGCTTGATACACTTGAGTTGTTTCAAGTAGATGGGTATCTATGGTCATTGTGTTGCTGAAGATTTCAATCACATCATAATTTATGCAATTGCCTTTTGTGCCTGTGTATTTACATTAGGCATAAAAAAATTTGCATACTTTCAAACTGTCATGAGCACACAAAATTAACACAAGTAAAAATGAAAGTAGTGTTCAACTGTCAGATGATCAATCCACTCACCCTGTTGTTATTAATTTTTATAGATACTTATTAATTATATAGACTGTCTCTTAACATTGAACTAATCACTATCATGAAATAAATAATATTTACAAGACTATGTAACTTTGGCGTATAATATAGTTTGTTCTCTACAAATGTGTCTGAGTGTGGAGAATTCAATGTCAGATCAAACCCCAAAAATTTTGAAGTTTTTTATATTATACTCATAGCTATCAATCTGTATTTCTGTCTGTCTGTCTATCTGTCTATTTATCTTTAAGCAACTTAATAACTATAAATCATGCTTAATTTTAACCAATGAATGGTGAATATGTGCTGATAATTATCATATATACATACTGCTAGTGTTGGGGCAAATTCTTTTTAAAAGTAACTAGTTGCATATTACATATTACTTACAACTGAACTATTTAGTTATAGTTACGTGTATTCCCCATATAATAAAGTAACTATTATATATAATAATATTATATTACTTTGTGTCCACAGCCTCAAGCTACAGTGTACCATGTGTGAAACTGCCACCTTATCATGTGACATGATTGCATTGTTGGACATTGTGCAAGTCTTGGTTATAAGTAAGAAGCTGGTGAATAAGCTTCATTCAGTAGGCTTCATTACTTGGTCGTGACTATAGGCATTACTCAGTGGATTACTAACAAGATTAATAACTTTGTTCCTTGTATAATATTACATAATATTAGACTCGTTACAGTAACTTCATTACGTCTACTTAGGTAACATGTTAAGTGAAATAACTTGAGTTATATTACCTGTTTTTATAGCGTATTTCGTTGTTACTCAGTACAAAAGTAACAATTATTATGTAACACATTACATAAGTAATGCGTTACCCCAACACTGATTACATCATCTGGTAGCATGTTGAACACAAACCCTAGTCACTGTAGAACCTCATGTTGGTAGTGAGGGGGAGGTCTTCTAAGTAAGAATGTTGCCATACTAGTGTCCATCCTCCTCCAAACTGGTCTCCATCTCACAATGGACTTGTTAAATAAAACACTGTATGCCATCATTACACAATGGCATGAAGAGAATGCTTTAATAACATTAGACCTTTAATCAGCAGCATTAACAAATAGGATTCCAAACGAAATTCCAGTCATACTAGCCATTGTTGTATTACTAAGACATGCATTGCTACTATTCATCAGTGTATTAACACTCCATAGGAATTATATATACAATAAATACCTATGAGTAGGCTAAATGATTACGAATTATTGCTTTAGATTGTCTAGTAAATCATGAGTTTACAATACAAGTACCTAAAGTGTACAGAGTAGCCTAGCTAGCTAACACTTGCATGTTATAGAAGGTATATAGTAATTACCTGCAAAACTCTTGCTATAATTATTGTGTATCTTCAATTACTGTACTTAGGGAAATATATATGACATGGCTTATTGTAACCAAATTCAGAAACATGCAGTCAGAACAACCACTGACAGTACTAATAACATGCTATGTAATTTGTACCATGTCGTAGAGTAATAGAACTAAGCCTCAAAACCCATTTGTCCTACAGTTTTGTACTGAAGATCTTTAGACAACAATCTCTACGTTTTAATTAGCTATGTGCTATACGTATATGTTTTGGCAGATCTGAGTAATACAATGGAAAAGCTAACAAGGGCTCAAGTGATATGATCTGTCTACATAAATTAAACTATTATGTCTAAACATTCACCTGAATTCGAATAATATGTTCAGCGGCATCAGCTCTACCTGATTAAATGGTTACAGACCCAAGGTATATTCAGTATCCTTGGGGAATGACTGTCGAGATTTCAGCTTAGATGGTGTCTTTGTGATCACATCGGTGAACTCATCCAGGAGACTGTAGGCATACAAGTCCTTGTAGTTTCTACTTATGGAAATAAAATATCAAAAGTTAGTTTATATGTAAATAAACTTGTATATATTATATTATATTGGTACAGAGAGTAAATTGAAGACAAAAGCGGAACTCTAGATCTGTAAAGACAGTTAGACTTCTGGTAGACTCTGACAATGGTATTGTCAATAGTCAGGTAACTAAGAACTTTATAGCAGTCACAATGCATTTCTGCTTCTATAGCTTCGTCAGGTGACAACGTTCTTAGGGCGGAAAATAAGAAACAGATTGCATGGAGCTGTGTGCAAATGTTGGAGTGAAGTTTTTTCTTACCTCATGGCATGTTATACTTTTCCTTTAGTAATATAACTGCTGTGCTGACTTTGTTCCACCTCATCCTGCTGTCATTAATTACAGTTTGCATGGAAGACCTACACATCTCCTAAACCAAATTGCGAGAATGTAAATATCATACTTTGTAGAGAATTCAGTGTGGAATCCAAGTGATACTCTGGCATACTAAAATTATTAATGAAATCCTTTTATTTAAATATTTCTACAAAGGTGGTTCTAGGATTTTTGGCGACTGGTTTCTGATCAAGAGGGAGAAGACCAAAAAAATGTAATTGCATGCTGAGAATAACTTCCTTCCACTAACTATGTATTAACATCACTGATAAAGTCCATAAAAATCCTTAATTATAGCTACATAGCTTGCTACACTGCTGCTCAGAACACTGTGACTGCTTTATTAGAGTGATTGAATGCTCTATTAGAATAAATGTGACTGGTTTCCAGAATCTCAGAAGCCTCTAGAACCGCCCCTGTTCCACTTAATTAAGTTGTACTTGCACTTACATGATATGAAAGTCAGGCTTGCTAGACCCATTCACATAACTGGATAAGTAACTATAAATTGTCTAGGAATTGTTTGGTCATAATAATGATACATTAATTTTATTATTATTATTATTAGCGCTTTACAGTTACCAGCACTGAAGGTCTGACAGCAAAATGTGCTGCAGCCTTAGAATTACCTAACCTACAAGGACTTAGACCTAGTGACTTAACTTACTGACTGAATAAGGTGTAACAGAAAAGGGGCCAAAGTAAGGAAAAAAATCCCTCCAACCCCAGGATTCGAACTGCAGGTCACCCAATGTCTAGTCGGGGCCACACTCAGTCTTCCTCCAGGAGGGATGGATTTTCTTCCTTAAACCTAAAGTATTTATTATTAGCGCTTTACAGTGACCAGCACTGAATGTCTGACAGCAACATGTGCTGCAGCCTTAGAATTACCTAACCTACAAGGACTTAGACCTAGTGACTTAACTTACTGACTGAATAAGGTGTAATTATATGTTACCCCACATACGCTAGTAATTTTCATGTCCAGTTGTGTACTCACTGTATAATTGTGTTTGTGGTGTGGATATGCCAACCATCTGATTAGGTTGTGAGTACTCAAGTTTTATTAGTTTATTTAAAAGTTGCAGAAGGAGAAAAACCCATGATTGGACCTGGACAGCCTCGATCCTGCAACCGTCCGATTCACACTCGAATGCTTACGGTAGTCTGCCAGGAAGTTGAGATGTTTTATCCTTGTTAATTTCAGGCTCATCTGTATAGTGTAGTATAATAAACACATGAATGTATTTGTAATTTGTTAATTACTTTCAGTGGTAGACACACCTGGACACTCTGGCTCTACTGGTAATCCATTATACAATTTTTTGACTTGATTTGCCACCAGTGCTCAGAATTAAACTATAATAATTTGGGCTAGGAGTGTCAGAATAAAAGTGAAAGTGGTAAGGCTCTGTCTGGGAGCATGGAAAATTTTCACATTGCATATTTTTGAGATGCTTTTAGGAGACTGCTGTATGATGTGCAAAGCTGTAGTTATCTATCTATCTGACAAGCGTTTAATGATAAAACTGGACACTGCCAAAACCCCTATACAACAGTTTAACTCTTAATGAATTAAGAGATATACTGTAAGGTTTCCGAAGTAGTTACAAAAAGAAACAAAGCCAAAGCAAAATATAACTGTAATTATTTAAATTTTTTATTTCAGCCAAAAAGTGGTGAGGTACTGGCCTCACTGGTCACAACTTCTACTCTGACGCCCTTGAATTCAGACTAGTCTGTCCAGTGTTTCACCATTATTATGGTATAATGCAGTGCTCTTTTGATAAAGCCATTCACCAAGTACTACTTAAAGTTATATGTTTATGGTACAATGTGATTACAGCATAGATACTAGAGCCTATGGACACTGTATAGGCTTTATTATCTACGAAAACAGCTTGTGTAGTTTGCTATCTTAAAGTAGCCCTTGTGGTGTCTTAATAACAATAATTTTAAAGTCCACTGACACACACTATTATTGCATGGCAGCTCTATGTATGCATCTGTAAGAAAGATGTTAACGGAATGAAGATTTTGGTGCCTAATGTGTTCTTAGGTGATTCAATTACACAATGTGGTGTACAAGCATGTGTATGTACATTCGTACTGTAGACCATAGTAGACAATTAGCATATGGATACAACACTGATAAACTGTAGATGATGTCTCATATGCATAATTATTAATCCTTTAATAGACAGCCTGTCTGTCTGTCAGTCAATCTATCTATATATCTATCTATCTATCTGTCTATATCTATATGCAACTTCATAGCTATAGATAATACAGTAAATGGTTGAATATGTGTTATTGTCATACATATGTACACACTGCGCACACACAGCAAATACAGTACAGACATGCATGTACTAGCTATGTTTGCTCTGTTGATACATGGCACAAAGTTCCACCTGACTGGGTAATGATAACCAAGTCAATTAAGAGTAAATTATTATGTGTACTGCAGTTTACATGAAATGTATTTGTAATTTGATAATTACAACTATAGTGTAGACACACCTGGATTCTCCTGCTCCAATGATGAATCTACAAATTGTACATCAGCATTGGACATTAATAAGTGTCCAATAGTTTTATTTACAAGTGCCAGTAGTTTAATTCTGCCCAAATCAACATACTGGCTATACTGTATTGAATGCCTAGCCTCTGGTGAGTTGATTTACTACGTGTGCTTTAAGTGTATCATATTTCAAGGTGAGTGTTGCATGGTATATTAGTGTGTTATTATCGGTACCCAGTCACAAGTTACTATTGTTTATGTTACGTATATTATTTTGATATTATGCTACTATTTTGTTTCATTGCATATAACAAGCAATGAAACAGTAAACTGTAATGTGCTTATAAATTACCGTCAGGTGACTGATTATATGATCACATATATTTTCTGTTCAAAATATAAATGACTGTGGTACTATTAGATATGTCTTATTACAGTGAAACAATATTTTTCAAGAATTTCAACCAGAAAAATAAAAGGTAAAAGTTTGATATTGTAAACTAGAAAACTGAAGTTGTACAATGTACACTCTCACTAGTCATCTTCAGTATCTTGTAACTGTTGTGATCATTCATGAAAACCTATTGGATGAGTGCACAAATGCATGATGACTTTATGTATCTGTGAAGCAGATATTTAAGGCACGAAGAATGGTGCCAGAGCTATTTCTTGGGTGATTAAATTACAAATAAAACATACAAGCATATGTATTTTGGTATTTAATTTGTACTGTGTAGTATCATAACAAATTTAGAGACCTATTAGACAGAATATGGTTGGCTATAGTTAAGCCTTTATAACTTGCTAATATGGACACTTGAATATGTGGAGAGTATGTGAGTTATGATTATTCTGCGCCAAGACAAATGTGCCTTGCCTTACACTATGAATGATCTTGTATACATTCTCTTCATGATGATATGGTCATAATGGTTCCAATAAAAAAAGACACCTGCATAATCTGGTAATGGTCCCTAAGTACCCTTTAGCATGTAAACTGATCTTGACAGTCAATATTAAGGCTAAAGCCACCATATTACCATACTGCCAATTATATTTGTGTTAGCTATAGGTGTATGCAGTTGTGAAAACTTGTCTATTCATAATCAAGTGATACTGTACATACATAAGTGGCTAACTAACCATGGACTAAAGCAAGTTGCATCAATTTCTTTGGCTGGCACCTTTCAAACTATTAACATGTTTATTTTGAAGACTGAAGCTTTCTTTGCACTTTGATATTTTTTAAACAGTGCAGTATCTCTATGGTATATGTCACTGGTTTAGCAAAAACCAGTCTTATAGTTCTTTCCAGAAAGTTGACTTGTACACTTCACACTGCACTTTTGAGGTAGCTAGATATCTACAAGATTTTGTAAATTCTGTTACGTGAGATATTCTGGTGTAGTTACATGTTCAATACATCTGAGTACATTGTTGAAACTTTGGTTACCATCTAGATTAGATATTCACCCTAGTACTACATATAACTCAGCAGTCTTAAGACTTTCTGAAGATGAGAAAGTAATGTAACCTGTATAGAGATTATATTATTTTCAGTAGAAAGAACATGACAATTACATTGTGAAGCTATGGAAGTAGTGGTAGTTAGTAATCTACTGTACATATGTGGTACAAACATTATCTAAAGTGTACTTTATAACTATGCAACTTTCAAATATTCAAGTACTGATTACAAAAATTACTTTGTACATACTACCTAAGAGAGAGCATATCCATTACTAGGTACACAAAACTCTTTTGCTTTACTGGGAAGACAAAATGCATTGTTACTTTACTTACATACAGTCTTTTGGTCTTCTTACCATCTTCAATATAATGTCATTGTTAACAGATCTGCTCAACTTCCTCTAGATGTCATTATTATTATTATTAAATATACACACAGCAATGCTGGAATTACAACTAGATACAAAAAATAAGTTATTATTATTATTATTATTATTATTAGTACTTTACAGTGATTATGATTTCCTTGCTCATCAAGTTTGCTTCCAGTTGCTGTACTTTAGTAAGACGGGGAGAGTCAGTATGTCAGTATGTCAGTAATGAGAAACAGTATCACCATGTTGTTAGTCTAAATTTTAGAAATTGTCAACATTATGTGTACACTACTAAAGCCAGCTTTTAACAAACTGTAGGCGTGTGCCAACTAAATCTGGAGAATACTTTTGAACCTTGGAATATTACACTATATCAAACTTGAACACAATGCTAGACACATGGATATCCTTTCCCAGATGCTTTTTGTGAGTATTTCTTCAAATATGAGTGTGTCTGAGATCTTGGGAGACAAATTTAATATCACAAGGTTAGAGATTTGGACGTACCATACCACCTGATCCACCATTTTATTATTATTATTATTGTTATACACATAATGTAAATGTAGTTCAAATAATTTGCCTACATTATAGTCACATAAGTGGGTAGTTACTATCACTATAGGGACTAAAGTACCATCCTTTGGCTGCCACCTTTGATTTTCAAAATTTTAGCCCTGGTCTTGTTTAAGGGACTTCATATTTTTTTACAGCTTGACTGCTTTGACAAGCAGCACATCCAATTATATCTATCAGCACACTTAATTAGTACAGTGATGTAGCTTATTCACCTGCAGGATTATTTAACATTGCTATAATTCTGGTGTAGTTACATGCATGAACAGCATTAGTCGATTGAGTTATACATATCAAAATTTTATTTTCCTAGATAATTATTATGCATATGCTGTAGTTGAGTAGACTTAATGCTGAAGAAAAGCAAGAGGATACATATACATCTGTACAGGGATATTCTAGTACAAAGTATACATTAATTCTGCTCAAAAAACCTAAAGACTAAGTACAGTTGTTAACTGTGTGTGGTACACGCAACACACACTCATTCATATTAATAGTGTGCACTGTACATACTATGTAACTATGCTGTTCTCTAATATGCAGTCTTAGTCAGCAGTTATTTTGTGCATACTACACATTCAAGAGAGAGCATATCCATCACTTGGTACATAAGCCCCATATCCACGGACTGTGTATAGCAGTTGTGCATTACTATCACAACCTCCACTGCTTCTAATTTGCTCCAAGTTTTCATCAATGCAGTAATACATGCTACAACCTTCATGACCATGATGTCCAGCCATTATGATAATAAAACCATTATATTCTTTATGCCATCCATTTGGGCACACATAATGTGAAGGAATCATTATTTTATCGCTCCGTCCTGTTGCTTCACATAGAGAACAAGGCACATTCCTGCACTCTGCATGATTAATGCTTCCACTAGTACGATACTCTACTGGATTAGCCAAAGTATCTCCACCTTGATTATATGAATAGCGCATTGGATTTTGAGGCAAGCACATTAAATTAGATGGTGCACCTTTATGAGTGTAACGACCTCCTACAGCAGTTCCTTTGTAGAGAGTATTGGCCCCATATGGACATGTAGTGTTGCCCCATCTGATGTAACTGACCACTTGTGGACAGCCTTTGGTCTTCATGTCATCTTCACTAGTGTTATTATTAACTGATTGTTCCTCAACTTCTCTGTGGTCCTCACACTGACCTCCTTACTCATCATCTTTGCTTCTAGTCGCTGTACTTTAGCAAGAAGGTAGGAGACTAGTGGAGAATCAGTATCTTCATCAGTGACATCCACAGCATTAGTGGCAATTATGGCACAAAAGAATGTCAATAGGAGCATTTTCATTCTTAGCAGGCTGCTAGCAGTACAGTCTCACTTCTGCAAAGTTCTTGTTACTCTATTAATTTATACATGCAAGTGACTAACCACTGTGACAATAACTATACGTACTATGTATTTTATATATAGTTTCATACTAATAATAAATGGCTACCATTTGTCACGGATACTAATATTGTTTATGGAGAAGCTTTTTAACATGCGCACTGATTTCTTTAGCTTTGTACAGGTGTGTTGTCTAGCTAGTAGTAAATTACAAGTTACAATTCAAGCACCAGAGTACTATAGCTAGATTGAGATAAAAGGATTTTACTGTAATCTGTAGAAAGCAATAGTTGCCTCTAGTCAGTAGACACTATAGTATACTATAAACTTTGTAGAATTTATTTATTAATCTGACAAGTGAATGTGTTGTAATATAATATATAATATTGTTTTGAAATGCATCAAGTGATTAGCCAATAAAATTAGTATTATATTTGTTTGTCAAGCTCCTTTGACAGAAATCTGTAATACTAATCTGGTTGGCTAAAATTGTGTTTCTATGGAAGTACATGACAACTAGTGTTACCATAGTGATGGATGCCCCCTAAAATATAACAACAATATGGTTGCATAGCAATGGTTGCGCGGTAACCATTGCTGAGGAAAATATCATTTTGGGACTTTAGTAACGGTTGCTAGGTGTTATTGGCCTTTTGCAGTGTTATTTAAAATTCTGTTGCTAAGTAACAATTACTATGGTTGTCAGATTAATTTATAATAGGATGGCTGACTGATATATATTCAGGGCTAATAGTTCTCACATTGTACAGTAAACAGGAAGGAAATAGTGCTCAGCTTTGCCTCACACTATTTTACTCCTTCCTGTTTACAATGCGCACACTATTAATCCTGAATACCACAACAATTTATCCCGTAATATACATATACAAGTATGCACTATTAGGCCAGGAAAATGGTTTCTCATCCCACCCACATTACTTTTCACCCTACCACCTCAAATTTCATTATTGCTGTTTTTAATCACATGCATGTATATTTTGATGCTGAGAAGGTTGATTACCATTTCAAATGTCGGTTGTAGCTCAACAAGGTACTGTATAGTACAATATTTTAAAAAGGTTTGTATACAGTAACAGCTATCCTGCTGTTGCAGTGATTATGATTTGGTGCAATAATGAATTAAGCTATGTTATGAAGTTATGTTTTTGATATCTTCAATAAGTTAAAGAAAATTATAAACAGGGCTTAAACCTTAATGTACTTAGTTTTTACATTAGTCAGCACTACTATAATAGTATCACGCAACGTTGCATCACCTTAATTTTAGTGCAAAAGAGAGTAAATTGTTGAATGCAATGGTTTAATGTTTATGAACATGAGACAAGCACATGATGTCTTGAATATATTGGAGTACAATCTGTCCAGAGTTACTTCTGATTATTATTCTTACAGTAGTACTATTGATATTACAATAGCAGTATTATACAGCAAACAGCAGTGTGTAAATTTCAGCTAGATACAAACAGTAGATGTGCACTCATGCACACACACACACACACACACACACACACACACACACACACACACACACACACACACACACACACACACACACACACACACACACACACACACACACACACACACACACACACGCACACACACACACAAGCACACACACATGCATCTCATTTTAAAGTTACTGCCTAAGGGCAAATGCTGTGTATGTATCATATTTATCTAAAAGCTGAGTACCCTAGCTTGTCCTTCTCTTCCAATAGATGGTGATAACATGTTAGTATGTGTTAGTGTTGTTATATGATCTTACTGGTAAGGGGTCCACTCAAAACTCTTACAGAGCCATATGTTAGTAGGCATTGCAGAATTGTAGTCAGTTACAAGTTCTACTTGGTTAGGTGGAAATTTGATGCTGAATATAAAGTGTATTGGTTGATAGAATTGCTGTATTGCATATACTTACTGCGGATCTGTTAGATGTGTCTGAGTTTCCAGGGAATAATTTTGAGCTCTATATCAATATGGACATATGCATACTTAGAGTATAATAATAACATACTCAAATGTCATAAAGATGGCATCAAGCAATAAATGAAGTTTAATAAACACAGTTAATGTTGTGAAGTGTAGGCTGTGCAAGTACCCAAAATATTAGCATGCAACATTGGGCTCTAACATGAACAACGCATGCACAGCAACATGTGCTGAACACGTTGGCAGTAATTCATACTGTTGTAAGAAATCTCACCCACCCTATCCCTACCCACTGAACAGTTTACAATACAAACTTCACTACATGCAGGTGCTCTATGTTAATTGGCATGGTGTGCTGATTACAACTCTAGTTAGTATTCCACTGTCAGTAGTGATACTTCCGTACTTCTGTAGTGTACGCAGTGGAGTAAGTAGACACATAATTTGGTTGAAGTACTTTCTATTTTGCTGTGCTTGTATTCAATTTCTCAGAAACTTTTACATGAAAGACTGTTTGCTATATTGATATGTACTTTGTTGTGAGTTCTTCAGCTGTAGGTCTGGCTGGACCCCTTCACTGTGCCAGCTGCTACCACAAGAAGTAGAGGTGTTTCAGTCAATTTATATTTGCATGCTACATTGGGAGACACTCTCCAGCCCAGATTGCTGCTTTACAGTATAGATCTTTGTCAAGGGATACTCTTTCATCCTGACTGTAGTCATGGGCAGGCCCTCCAGTTCAGATTGCCATCAAGAAATGGGGTTGCTATCAGATCCTCTTCCATCTGGATCAGTATTAGGAGACACTCTCCCATCCAAATTGCTAACTATAGAAACACTTTCCCAACCAGATCGCTAGCTGGACATGCTCTCCCATCTATCAGGAGACACTCTCTGTCCTGAGCACCATCAAACCTCAAACTCAGTGACAACAGCTACAGAGTACCAACCAGCTAATCGCCATAGAGGGACTACATTGCTACTATCACTGAACCCAAGTGTTGATTGATACTACTTTACACCGTGCCACTTTCAACAGTGGATAGTGATAACTCTGAGAACAATGGTCACGCCCTGACCATTGTATCACTTGGGCGCAGGTGTTAATGCTGTCACAATTTCTAAAAGCTATGTGACACAAATTATTAGTGACCCACAAGGTTGGCACATCACCTACTGCTGCTATAAGCAGTTTGTCCATTCTCCTTAGAGGAGTCTGAGACAGCAGGGGGTCTCACTTATAGGATATCTGCCTCATTCACTAGGTTTCCCTATTTGCCTCTATTGTAAAGAGTTTAGAGAGATGGAGATGCTCCTCTGCTCTAAACTCTTTCATTACCCAAGTATCAATAAACCAAAAATACTTCCTACTTTGGCCCTACTAGGGGGCATGCCCCCATTTGCACTGAAAATTTAGTCTTCAGAGATTAAATTTTGTAATAATTTGATTGTGAAAAGCACTATAACTCCTACTATACAGTACTATACTGTACTGTACGATATAGCTTAATTAACCAACCTTATACTTTTGTATGAATAATATGTACCTTCAACACCAACTATTGCTGACCATCCCTACTTTTAGTACGGCTGCTTGTCTGCTTGTTTAGGTGCTACAGCTATATTTCTAAGTCAAATATGCTCAAAAGTTTACCCAAAATGCTTTCAGCCAAAATTTTCACCTATTATGCTCTTCAGTATGTTCCTAGGCTAATAACATTACTTACAATCTTCTTTGAATGCTCTTCCACTGACTGTTCTATTAGGGAATATTGATCTACTACTTATCTTTTATTTGTTGATTTTGTACATATTGTTATGTGTATGTGTGTATTGTACCTGTCATTGTGTATGTGTGCTCTACTAGCTGTGTTTGTATCTGTGCATGTGTGTGTGTTTGTGTTTGTGTCCCTCCAATGAAGAAGAGTGGTTCTGCTGATCATCTACAAAGAAGTAAAATCATCTATCTGTTTCAAGGAATTAAGCTCCATAGTTTGTATATAATATCCACCTAATATGCTAGCATTATGACAGCATAGCACTCTAGCCTATCATACATTCGTGCTTTTATTGTGCTGACACAGGCTTAACTGAAACCCCACTTGTGAATGAACAACAGCACACACTGTATCAAACATATATGTATGTACTTGTACAGTTCACAATCTGTTGAAATCGCTTCACTATTATTTTAACATCTGGTGAACAGATGTTAGCATTTATACCATTCAGTGAACTTATTATCAGAGCTGCCAACTGTCACCATATACAGTCTTGTACTTTAGTATATATTTGCAAAACAGTGATTGCATTATTGGTGTGACTGGCCATGGGCACTAAGCATATCAGCACAAACTACACCCTAAGTTACGTATATCTATAGTATCGATATCTGCATGATTATGTAACTAACATATTATACAGCATCATGAGCACTGCATGAAGTTACCAAAAGTCTATTAAAAGTGAGTCATGCAACATTAAGAAGTATGTGATAATGGTGTTTTCAGGTAGATACTTAGAATGAATGGAAGAGGTGTGCTTGTCTTGATGTAATTGTTGAAACCGCACATGCACCATTCTGTCACTTATATAGTATAATGTAGAAGTCAGCATGAAATTATAGATATTTCAAAAGAGCTTTTATATAAATACTTAAGGTACGGCACAGCTATGCTTACAAATCAGACACCCAGGTGTTCACATTGCCGCATTCAATTTTTTTTCTGAGTAGATGGTTAGTATAAGATATATATTATTATTTTGTTTACAGTGGTGCTAAAGTAATTCTATAGAGCTATAATTATACTGCAATTCGCTTTATTTTCATGCAAAAAAACCGTGATAAAATTTTTCGTGTACAAATATTTTTGTATGATTTACATGAATGACTGCTCTATAGAGTAGTTTGATCTTATGTAAAAAAATTTTGTGTAATAAATTTTTGTACAAGTTTTGCATACAAAAATTATTTTACAATGAAAAAAGCAAATTACCATTTGTCACAACCCACACACTTAATAAATTAAAGGTAATTTAGGGTGGTAGAGAACTTCACATTTCTATTTTACTATATGTTCTCTCTGTAGTGTCGTAGTTTAGCGTACCACATTTATGAAAATTAACAACTTATCTCATTTCATGCAATATAATAATATTATGTACCCCTAAAATAACAAGACAGTTTTAAAACAATTCAATTAATTATTGAAGCTACTACAACAAAGCTGTAGAATTATGCCACATTTGCAAGATAGGAGGATATATTTGTTAGCACTTCTCAGTACGTATACTCTAGTATATACACATATGTCAGCTAGTTCATCATTATTAAATATATAAATTGCAGATTACACACCTGACTAGCCATACACACACACAGGCCAGTATTTAAGAAAGTAGCTATTATTTTACTGCTATAGAGACTTGAAATAAGTGGGACTATTTTGTCAGCTCAAAATGAAAATATTTCTTCTGATACTGTTCTGTGTCATCTTCCTTACTGATGCAGCAGAGGTCATTGATGAAGATACTGATTCTCCCCTAGTATCCTACCTTCTTGCTAAGGTGCAGCGACTAGAAGCAAAGATGATGAGTAAGGAGGTCAGTGTGAGGACCACAAGAGAAGCCGAGGAGCGATCTGTTAACAATGCCACTAATAAAGATGACATGAAGACCAAAGGCTGTCCACAAGTGGTCAGTTATATCAGATGGGGCAACACTACATGTCCATATGGAGCTATCACTCTCTATAAAGGAACTGCTGTAGGAGGTCGCTACACTGATAAAGGTGCACCATCTAATTTAATGTGCTTGCCTCAAAATCCAATGCGCTATTCAAATAATCAACATGGAGATGTATATGCTTTTCCTGTAGAATATCGCACTGGTGGAGCTATTGATCATAGCACATGTCGTAACATGCCTTGTTCTCTCTGTGAAGCAACAGGAAGAAGCAGTAAAATAATGATCCCCTCACATTATGTGTGTCCTGATGGATGGCACAAAGAGTACAATGGCTATATCATGGCGGGAAATAATGGTCATGAAGGAAGTAGCATGTATTACTGTATTGACGAAAATCTCGAGCAAATAAACAGTAGCGGAGGTTGTGATGGTAATGCACAATTGTTTTACACAGTCCGTGCAACTGGATCATATGTACCTCAAGATGGATATGCTCTTTCTTGTGTGGTGTGTTCAAAGTAGCTGTTGACTGTGTAGTTACACACCTGCTGACTGTATGTACATAGACTGAAAACTGCATAGCCAATGTACCTTTTATGCGTATGTTTGTACCACATATATACTGTAGTTACCATTTGCATTACATAGATGTCATTTAGCTGCACCATGCCATTCACTACATAATTTGGTATAATTACTTTGTAATGGAATATCCCTCTTTGGGTGTATTTGTTACACATCTTCAAATTGTTGTAGGGCTTGAGTCTGAGAATTGATCCTTAGACTTCAGTCTTATCACCCAATATGTATGCATTTTCCTGATTCAAGGCAATTAGCACATATTTATTTTGTTATGATGGGATTGTGCTCTTATAATCATTAACCACACTAACCACAATTGCCATGCATGAACACCAATGATGAAAAAGCACTAAAGCAAGAGTGTTGCCATACTAGTGTCCATCCTCTTCCATTCAAACTGGTCTCCATCTCACAACATGTATAGATCTGTCATAATTAAATTAATACCCTATCATTAGACAGTACCATGCAAAAATGCTTTGATTTTATGAAAATTATTTAGTAAACCAGTAATGTAATGACATTATAGATTGCACATTTTGTGAATTCCTAGCCAAATTACTAGGATTCTTCAGTGGATTAACAATTGTTAGGAATTGTGCACTTTCATTGGTTAGGTGATTAGGGATCATTGCTTAGGGTCATTTAGCAATCATGACTTATGATTTTAAAATTCAAGCCCTCAAAGTGCACAGGGTATCTTAGTAGCTGACACTTGAGATAAAAGCATTTCTATAAGTTTATAATTTCTTGCCAGATTCTTGCTATAATTATTATGAAGTTTTGTACTGGTCTTCAATCACCTATGGTAGTACAATAGGGCTTATTGTACATAATATTTTGTAACTTAAATTCAAACAGCAGTCAGAACATGTACAACCATTAATATAATGATGTTACTTTGTACCACCCTGTGGTGTAAACATGCTCCTGATAAAGCTGAAAGAGCATTTTAAAATCTCACATTCCACTTGTTCTAGGTTAAGTACTGAAGACCTTTTAGGCAAACGACTAGCATTTACATTAGCTAACATGTTTTGGCTAGTGCATGGCTAGAATAACCATAATAAGGAATAATAAGGGCTCTAGTGATATGATCTGTCTGTGTACAGTGTATGTAATTGTACTAAGTCTTGTATGTTTATATGTACGTATGTTCACCTGCTTAATATTCTGTACCCAGTATACTCCACTTGTTGGGGGATGATGACAATCAGTAGACAATTGATCTCTAATGTGTTTACAACTACTACCACTGAGTGGTTTGGTTGATCCAATAGATGGTGATAACCTGTATGATGTGTTAGCGTGTGTTAGTGTTGTTATGATCTTACTGGTAAGGGGTCCACTCAGAACTCTTACAGATCCATATGTTAGTAGGCATTGCAGAATTGTAGTCCGTGAGTCCTTCACTAGAACTGTCACAATTTCTACTTGGTTGGGTGGAAATCTGACACTGTACATAAAGTGTATTGGCTGATAGAATTATTGTACTGCATATGCTTACAGTGGCTCTGTTAGATAACGTCATGAGTAGCCAAGGAATACTCTGGAGCTCTATAGTTTTTATTAAGTATACTTAGCTATATACATAATATGTACAGATGCATATTTTTGTGTTTTTCTGCACATACCCAAATGTCATAAAGATGGTATCAGCAATAACACAACTGTAAGGATCATCTCGGTTCTATTTTATCAGTGTAGGAACAACTATGAAACCGAGCACTAAACTTTGAATGACTGGCCATGGTTAGTACCATCAACACAGATCATTTTATGCACATGACAGATTATACTGTAGCATTAATGGTTTCCTATTATGGAAATAATTTGTCTGGTACAATTTGGTTCTATAATAGTTGTGACTGTGAAATTTTGATGAACTCTTGGTCAGCCAGGATGATTAATCCACCTCATCCTATTGGAGTTTGCATGGAAAACCTACATATCTCGTAAACCAAATTGCAGGAATGTAAATACTGTACAAGACAGAGAATTCAGTGTAAAATCCAAGTGAAACACCGGCATGCTAAAATTATTAATGAAATCCATATCTTATCCGTTATTAAAATTTCACTTAAATAAGTTGTACTTACATGATACAGTTGGACTTGCTAGACCTTTTCAAATAACAGGATAAATAACTATAATGTAAATTGTCTACTAATTGTATGGTCAATAATACTTCAATATTTGATCACGTTACAAGGTATCCATATACTGTACCTCAATGAATCTACTGTCTATCTACAGCTGTATCTATCTATCTATCTATCTATCTATCTATCTATCTATCTATCTATCTATCTATCTATCTATCTATCTATCTATCTATCTATCTATCTATCTATCTATCTATCTATCTATCTATCTATCTATATGCAACCTTATAGCTGTAGATAATGCATAACCAGTGAATGGTTGAATATATATGTGTTGATAATTTCATGCATACATACTGCATACACAGCAAATATAATACAGACATGTATCATGTATGTACTAGCTATAATAATTATTTGCTGTCAGTGTTGATATATGGCAAAGTTCCACCTGATTGAGTAATGAAAACCAAATCAATTAAAAACAAATTCATGCCTATTGAAGTTTACATCTGTAATTTATTAATTACAACTATACACTGGTAGATGCACCTGGATTCTCCAGCTCCAATGATAAATCTACAAATTGTACATCAACATTGAACATTAATAAGTGTCCAATAGTTTTATTTATAAGTGCCAGTGGTTTAATTCTTCCCAAATCAACATACTGGCTATACTGTATTGAATCTCTAGCCTCTGGTGAGTTGATTCAAACTATGTGTAATTTAAGTGTATCAATTCAAGGTGAGTGTTGCATAGTACGTACGTACGTATAGCAGTGCATTATTTCCGAAGAATGAAAGTACCCAGTCATCAGTTACTATTGTTTATGTTACGTATTTATTTCCTCTGTTATAGTACATTAGTATTTTTCCCCAATGGGTTTTGCTAATCAACAAATAAATGAATATTATTTTGATAATACACTTTCATTGCATAATAACAAGCAATGAACAGTAGTAAACTGTAATGTGCTCATAAACTATCATAGGTATTCTAGGAATGTTAGTCCTACTGTACTTTAGTAAGAAGGTATGCAGAATCAGTAATCAATAATGAGAAACAGTATTGTCGTAACTTGACAATAACTTTAAGACAGCAGCACCATACAACAACCAAGCAAGTATAACTACAGTATCTTATCCAATATCATATAGTAGAACCACAGATTTTTACCAGCTAACAACAGTAGTTGTTCTTTATATACAGTAATCTATTCTCATCAGCCATTGGAATGTTCAGACCACATAATATACAGTCAGTGTTGGGAGTAACGCGTTACATAATATCTTTTATTACTTTTGTGGTAACCAAGTAATATAACGAAATACGCTATAAAAACAGGTAATATAACTCAAGTTATTTTACTTACAAATGTAACGCGTTACCTGAGTAATATAGTTACTGCAACGAGTCTAATATTACGTAATATTATTACTACAAGTAACGAAGTTACTAATCTCGTTAGTTATCATCTGAGTAACGCCTAGCTACAACAAAGTAACGAAGCCTACTGAATGAAGCTTATTCATCAGCTTCTTACTTATAACCAAGATTTGCACAGTCCTCGGTCCTCTTATGTTCCTGTTGTACATAAATGACATCACCACCAACATAAAATCGTCTTTACGAATATTTGCAGACGACTGTCTTTTGTACAGAGTTATTAACTCTCCAGAAGACACCATCATTCTCCAACAAGACCTAGATCAAATCTCACATTGGGTCAAAATATGGCAGCTTAGACTAAATGTTACAAAATGTGCACTAATTCGATGTAACAGATCCCTAACACTAATAGTTCATCACTATACACTTAATAATTCTTTCCTAAAAGAAACTGACCAGCATCTCTACCTGGGGATCATGTTGAATAAGACATTGTCATGGTCGTCACACATATCAAACATAGCTAAGAAAGCATCTAATACTTTAAATTTTATAAAGCGTAATCTGAGTGATTGTTCAAGAGAAGTAAAAGCACAAGCATATCTTACCATGGTAAGACCCCAAATGGAGTTTGCCTCAGTTGTTTGGGACCCCTGTTATAATGTTGATGTAGACAAATTGGAAAAAATCCAGCATAGAGCAGCCAGGTGGGTCATCAGTGATTACAACAGAACTAGCTCCGTGACACAAATATTAAATCAACTATCCTGGCCTACCCTACGGACACGATGAAAGATATCTAGACTGCAACTGCTCCACAAAATCCTCCATCAAGACATATCCCTATCAATTCCCCCATATTATCAATCTGTAGAGAGACAAACAAGACACTATCATCCCTTGCATTTTATCCTGCCCACACCATCAGCAACATCTTATCAACAATCATTTTACTCAAGATCAATCAAAGAATGGAATGAACTGCCTGTATTTATTATAGAGATGACAAACTATGATGAGTTTACAACTAACTTGATATCACACTTTACAAACAATCAACACCACATTAGTTAGTATATAATTGTACCTAATACTGTGATTCCTTTTTTTTCCTGGGCACACTAGCTGTGCTGACTGCCCAGTAATCATAAATAAAAATAAAATAAAATAAATTTGCACATTGCCCAACAACACAATCATGTCACGTGATAAAGTGGTAGTTTCACACGTGACAGCTTAAGGCTGTGGACACAAAGTAATATAGTATGTAATATTATTATAGTTACTTTATTTTATGGGTAATATGTAACTGTAACTAAATAGTTCAGTTGCAAGTAATATGTAATATGTAACTAGTTACTTTTACAAAGTAACTAGTTAACTAGTACAAAGTAACTAGTTACTAGTTACTTTTACAAAGTAACTTGCCCAACACTGTATACAATGTACATGTTAGTGAATGTGACAAATCACATTAAAATGCATCTAATAAGACAAAACTGCATTACATGTACTGTTTTTATACATGCAGATTCTACAATAAGAGTGATATATGTTAGTTACTTGTCAATTATTATTATGTTACTCTTTATGCAACAGTTATTATTTAAACATACCGTAATTCGCTTTATTTTTGTGCAAAAATTTTTCGTGATAAAAATTTTCATGTAAAAATATTTTCGGGATGATTTACGTAAATGACTGCTCTTTAGAGTATTTTAATGTTGTATAAAAATTTTTGTGTAAGAAATTTTCGTATAAATTTTGCATATGAAAATTATCTTACAATGATAAAAAAGCAAATTATGGTACTATCTCACAAATATAGCAAGTATCATTTGAGTATTGTATCGTTTGCTTGGATAGGCAATAGAACATCACAATAATGCCATCGTTCATCAGTTGGAGATGTCATTGTCCCCTTGATAGTACCATCACTATCACTAGAGTAATAATTGTATACTTTTTTCTTGTTGAAGGTGAGACCAATTACGTAATTATTCATAGGATTAGGATGAACACCATTGTAGTTTATACAGTGGTCAATAATCTTCCAGTGATCCATTAGGATAGCTCCACTCCACTCATAATCTATATTACGGTTGAACACTCCTTTATATGCATAGACCACTGCTCCTTTATGGTAGGCTACTATCATCTGTTCAGTAGGATGGAACCTGCATTATTTGGTGTGTTACACCAGCTGGTAGCAAGTTGAACACAAGCCCTATAATAGTCACTGTAGAACCTCATGTTGGTAGTGAGGGGGAGGTCTTCTAAGTAAGAGTGTTGCCATACTAGTGTCCATCCTCCTCCATCCAAACTGGTCTCCATCTCACAATAGATCTGTTAAATAAAATACTGTATCCTAACATTAGATAATGGCATGCAGAGAATGCTTAAAGGCATTAACCAGTAAATTGTCATGAGCATTGACAATAGACAATGAACATTTTGGCAAGATGATTATGAATCATTTGTTTAGTAATTCATGAGTTTACAATTCAAGTACCTAAAGCATACAGAATAGCCTATATAATATAGCTAATGCTTGCATGAGACAAAAAATTTGCTATTGCCTACGAAATTCTTGCTACGTATAATAATTTCTGTGGTTGTCTTCATACTTCGGAAAATTTATGACATGGTTTATTGTAACTTGAATTCAGCAACAGTCCGAACAACCGCAGTACTAATATCACTGCTGTTTTAATTTGCACCATTTTGTAATGTAAAAGTGCTCATGAGAAAATATGAGGGGAATTGTTTAAGCTATACAACCCACTTGTCCTAGTTTGTACTGAAGACCTTTGACATAACATTTTAATTTTTGACAGAATTTAGCTTAGGGGTGCGGTAATTATGACGGAATAATTTCAGCATAATGCCAGAAATCATTATTCTAGCATTATGTTAGCATTTTGAAAGAATTATTAAAGATTTCATGAATGAACGATCGACATACTCTAATAGAACAGTCACTAGATCGAGATACTTTAATAGAACATTCACCTATATTTACTCTGATAAAGCAACCAATCCTATATTTTGCAAACTACTTTATAGAACAATCAAATAATTGTTTATGTGCAACAATTAACCATAGAATTAGCCAATTCTACATTTCTATTTCAATTTATTGAAATAATTTTGAAAATAATGCATAAGTTTTGGAGCATAATGCAAGCTATTTCCAGGAAATTCTGAATAGAATAATGCAAAGAATTATGAGAATAATTATCTCAGCCCTAATTTAGCCACTATGTAGTACACCACTGAGCGGTTTGGTTGATCCAATAGATGGTGATAACCTGTATGATGTGTTAGTATATGTTAATGTTGTTTTGATCTTACTGGTAAGGGGGTCCACTCAGAACTCTTACAGATCTATATGTTAGTAGGCATTGCAAAATTGTAGTTAGTGAGTCCTTCACTGGAACTATTACAAGTCCTACTTGGTTGAGTGGAAATCTGACGCTGTATATATATAAAGTGCACTGGTTGATAGAATTGATGTATGGCACTTGCAGTATTGTATACACTTACTGTGGATCTATTAGATGGTTGAGTGTCATGAGTTGCCAGTGCAGGGAATAATCCAAAGCTCTATATCAAGACGTACACATACAGAAGAGTATATATGCACATACCCAAATCTCATAAAGATGGTATCAAGCAATAACACAACTGTAAGGATCATCCTCTAGTTTATCAGTGTAGGAATAGCTACTATGAAACTAATCAGTAAAACTTTGAATGACTGCTCAGTACCATCAGCACAGATCATTTTATATTAATGGTTTACCTATTATGGAGACAATTACAACATGTTTTGTCTGGTATAGTTTGGTTCTAATGTGAATGTAGTATGTAGCTGTGACTCTGACATTTTAATGCACTCTTGGTCAGATGATCAATCCACCTCATCCTGTTGTTATTAATTACAGCTTGCAGGATAACCAAAATTTCAAATTACACAAGGGGATACCATATAAGGGGAAAGATTTTATTAATGGATAAGATAAGATTTCAACAATAATTTTGGTATGAGTATCACTTGGATACCACACTGAATCCTCTACAGCATATACAAAAAAGGTTGTCACAATGTTACTTATATCTAATCCAAAACAGCAAAGCTGTAAAAAAAGGGTGCGGCCCTCAAAAAGGCTATGGTGAAAAAAGATGTGGAATCCAAGGTGGCGGCCAAAAAATGGCTGTGATGGTAGGTTAATGGTAAAAAATTTAATAATGACAATTCAGGTGAATTTTGTGCCGCTTCACAAATTTACCTGAATTGTCATTATTAAAATTTTTACCATTAACCTACCATCACAGCAATTTCTTGGCCGCCACCTTGGATTTCACATCTTTTTTCACCATAGCCTTTTTGAGGGCTGCACACTTTTTTTTACAGCCTGGCTGTTTTGGATTAGATTTCATTTCTTTTTGTATTTGTATACCCCAAAGCCGGCCTATGGCCGGATTTGGGACTTTTTTAACCTATCTTTTTTTCTTTACTACAGGAAGAAGAAAAGATGAAGTAGATGTACTTTAAATAATATTTTATCAGTAAATGTACAAATTATATATATAATACATAATATTATATTGATTACAGAAATCTCCATGGTGGTTCTTTGTAACTGAACACTCTACAAGGTGACTTCTTCTAGATGCTCTCTCTACAGGGTGAATTGTTTTGTAGCTGAACGATCTACAAGGTAACTTCTTCTAGCTGATCTATCTACAGGGTGATTTGTTTGTAGCTGAATTCTGTACAGGTGATTTGTTTGCAGCTGAGCTCTTTACAAAATGGTTTCTTTGTAGCTGAACTCTCTACAAGGTAACTTCTAACTGATCTTTCTACAGGGCAATGTGTTTGTGGCTGAATTTTCTACAGGGTGATTTCTTTGCAGCTGAACTCTCTACATGGTGGTTTCTTTGTAGCTGAACTCTCTACAAGGTAATTTCTTCTAGCTGATCTCTCTACAGGGAGATTTGTTTGTAGCTGAACTATCTACAAGGTAACTTCTTCTAGCTAATCTATCTACAGGGTGATTTGTTTGTAGCTGAATTCTGTACAGGTGATTTGCTTGCAGCTGAGCTATTTACAAAATGGTTTCTTTGTAGCTGAATTCTCTACAAGGTAACTTCTTCTAACTGATCTTTCTACAGGGCAATTTGTTTGTAGCTGAATTTTCTACAGGGTGATTTCTTTGCAGCTGAACTCTCTACATGGTGGTTTCTTTGTAGCTGAACTCTCTACAAGGAAATTTCTTCTAGCTGATCTCTCTACAGGGAGATTTGTTTGCAGCTGAACTATCTACAAGGTAATTTCTTCTAGCTGATCTCTCTACAGGGTGATTTGTTTTTCTGTACAGGTGATTTGTTTGCAGCTGAGCTCTTTACAAAATGGTTTCTCTGTGGCTGAACCCTCTACAAGGTAACTTTCTAACTGATGTCTCTACAAGGTGACTAGTTTGTAGCTGAATTCTCTACATGGTGGTTTCTTTGTAACTGAACTTTCTACAAGGTGACTTCTTCTAGCTGATCTTTCTACAGGATAATTTGTTTGTAGCTGAACTCTCTACAAGGTAACTTCTTCTAGCTGATCTCTCTACAGGGTGGTTTGTTTGTAGCTGAACTCTCTACAAGATAACTTCTTCTAGCTGATCTCTCTACAGGGTGATTTGTTTGTAGCTGAATTCTGTATAGGTGATTTGTTTACAGCTGAGCTCTTTACAGAATGGTTTCTTTGTAGCTGAATTCTCTACAAGGTATCTTCTTCTAGCTGATGTCTCTACAAGGTCACTAGTTTGTAGCTGAGCTCTCTACATGGTGGTTTCTTTGTAGCTGAACTCTCTGCAAGGTAACTTCTTCTATTGATCTCTCTACAGGGCGATTTGTTTGTAGCTGAACTCTCTACATGGTGGTTTCTTTGTAACTGAACTCTCTACAAGGTAACTTCTTCTAGTTGATCTTTCTACATGGTGATTTGTTTGAAGGTGAACTCTCTATAAGGAAACTTCTTCTAGCTGATCTCTCTACAGGGAAATTTGTTTGTAGCTGAACTCTCTACAGGTGATTTGTTTGCAGCTGAACTCTCTACATGATGGTTTCTTTGTAGCTGAACTCTCTACAAGGTAACTTATTCTAGCTGATCTCTCTACAGGAAGATTTGTTTGTAGCTGAACTCTCTACATGGTGGTTTCTTTGTAGCTGAACTCTACAAGGTGATTTCTTCTAGCTGAACTATCTCTTTCCATAGTCGCATGAACTCCCTACAAGGTAATTTCTTCTAGCTGATCTCTCTACAGGGTGAATTGTTTGTAGCTGATCTCTCTACAGGGTGACTTGTTTCTAGCTGATCTCTATACAGGTTACTTGTTTCTAGCTGATCTCTTGAATTCTCTTCAGGGTGACTGCTTTATTAGGATGACTGCTCTATTAGGATGACTGCTCTATTAGAGTATCTCGATCTCGCACTTGCTGCACCAAGTTGGATTTCGTGTTATAACTCCGTGGCTTTAAGTCTGATTCTTCTACACCATGGATGAGCCTTTCTAAGATGATTACTCCATCTGTACAACGATTTTCAAAGCATTACCCCAAGTGGTTTATCTGGTAGGCGTGGCAAGCAGTTGATTTTTTATTAGCTAATCTCGATTGCGTAATTGTTACACACTGTTTGTTTCTTCGTTGTATCTTCCTGGTTTTTAGCTCGATTTCTTTCAAACCACAATAGGTTTGAGGTTCAATAGTTAACCTATTCACCCACCGATTTTCAGCTTCTTCCTATACGCGGTTTACCCTGTAGGCGTGACAACATATTGGTGCTATATTTCGTGAATAATTGCTCATAACTCTTTGCCTGTTTATCGTATTCCAGCCAAAGTTGGTACAGAAATTCGCCTTTACACCCCCCTTCTTGGTGCCAAATTTCAAGGCAATCGGATATGGCGTTCGCGTTTTATAGCAGTTTTTGTAAGTGTGTGACAAGAGGAAGAAAAATAAGAAGAAAAAAACCCCGAAGAAACTAAGCCAATTTTTGAAGTCGCATATCTCGGGAACGCGTGAAGCGATTTCGCTCAAATTTGGAATGTGGAGTACTGAAGTTGGAGGAAGTATCCACAGCAAAAATTGTCTTGTTTCGTCAAAGCAGCACAGAGCTACGGAGGTGCGAAAATTTCGTTTTCTTTCTTCCTGTCAATATACTCACGGGTGTTACGCGCCGGCTTCTTGTGCCGCACGACACACTACCGTGTGTCTTGATAATGAGAGAATAAACGTCTTAATGATTAAGACAAAATATACATTACAAGCATACAGGGGCCTAGACACAGGGGTACCATGTGCTGATGGATCAGTACAGGAGCCCTGGCAAGACTTACATTAACTAAAGGTAAATTAAATTACAATACACAAAAAAAACAACAAAAAACTATATCTACATATATGTAATACTTAAAGTTTACCTAAGGTGGTCTAAAAGATCCCAGCCCGGGGAGGCTCTAGAATTAAAAATTCTGTAAGAACAGGACACAGCAATGCGAGCTGCCTGCTCAAACAAGGATCTTATGGTTTTCTTTTCTTTGTTTTCATCCATAATTTCCAGAATAGCATACAGAGACTACTCTTATTTGCTTACCGCCTCCCTCCTACCCAAAAGCATATTTTTAAAATGTTGATGTGATAGCTAGAATTTATTGTGTGATCAGGGTTAATTTTTTTACGGATACATCTTCCTGGAAATCCTCTGATTTGTCAGACTGTAGGCATTGAAAGAATGCTGATTCTATATACTTGACTGCATAGCCAGCTCCTCAGTGAATCAGTCACTCAGAGTCCAGCTACAACTCAGCTTTCACCACCTTAACCATTTTAAACAAACACTATTATTACTGTGAATGGTTACTTTATGTAGTGCAAATATGAGTCATAAGACCAACATTTTTAAAATGTGTACAGGTGAATTTACTCCCTCCCTCTTAACGTATTGTCTATACCCTGGTGAAAATGATGAAAGAAATGGATGATGCATTACATGATATAGTGTACAATTATGCCTACATAATTTTGTTAGACCTGATCAGTGATCACATAACATGATAAATTAATTGTCTACTAATTGTACCTAATTGTATGGGCATGTAATGATAAATTAATTGTATGTTTCTATGGATATACTTTCCATTTTCATGTCCAGTTGTGTACACACTGTATGTATCGTGTTTGTTGTGTAGATATGCCAACTACCTGACCAGGTTGTGAGTATTCTGTCAATTTGTATAGTGTAGTATAATGAACATAATAATGTATTTGTAATTTGTTAATTACTTTCAGTGGTAGACATACCTGGACACTCTGGCTCTACTGGTAATCCACTCTACAAATTGTGCATGTTTAATAGTGATACAATAAACCAACTAGCTATGCTGCATCAATCCTTCAGCATGTATTTTGACGAATCGATTTGCCATCAGTGCTCATATTTAACTGTAATTCAGGCTAGTCTGTCCAGTGTTTTACTGTGCCATAATATTATTATGGTATATTGCATTGTTCTTATGATAAAGTCATTCACCATGTAGTTAGTGGGTTTATGGTACATTGATGGTATATGTGATACAGCATAGATATTAGAGCCTATGCATGGAAACTGTATATGCTTTAATATCCATGAATACAGCTTTAGTTTGCTTCTTTAATTGTGACCGGATTTCATATAACAAGGGTTCCACACACACAAAATCAAACTTACGATTTTACCAGAAATGGATTGCTGGTTTAATACACTATCATATTTTACACTGTACTTCCTTCAGCACTGGCAAGTCTGGTTTCTGTAGCAGCTTTCTTCCGACCCTGTCAAAGCCACGAGTGTGAGATTGGCACCATTAAATGGCCATGGCTTTGTGATAATGGTGTGTAGTGAGCTGGGACTTCACAGAAAGCTCGCCAATAGTGTTCTCAGTCAATTTGGAGTAATTTGAGTGCCATGGAGGGCCATGGAGAGCCCAAACTTGGCCTCTGGATTCAAATCGTCTTCTTACTTCATTTTATACCCGTATATTAAGATCAATGCTTGTTCCAAATGTAACAGTCAACCACTATCAGACACATTGTGTGTAGCTATTTCATTTAAAACGCTCTAGCTAAAATAATTTGTGACCGGATTTCATATAACAAGGCTTCCACACACACAAAATCAAACTTACGATTTTTTTTCACACTGTACTTCCTTCAGCACTGGCAAGTCTGGTTTCTGTAGCAGCTTTCTTCCGACCCTGTCAAAGCCACTAGTGTGAGATTGGCACCATTAAATGGCCATGGCTTTGTGATAATGGTGTGTAGTGAGCTGGGACTTCACAGAAAGCTCGCCAATAGTGTTCTCAGTCAATTTGGAGTAATTTGAGGGCCATGGAGAGCCCAAACTTGGCCTCTGGATTCCAATCGTCTTCTTACTTCATTCTATACCCGTATATTAAGACCACCGTCCAACCCACCCTCTCACCCTATTACTACCACCTGTGATATTATTACCCGCTCGAAAAAAGCTGCTCAAAATAGGGCAAATTTTGGGTATCAGAACTGTATACACCCACTCAGTGATAGCTAGTGAACAGATGAACAATTGGTGCAAATTTTGTTTGCACAGCTATAGGCACTGGGAAGTTATTACACAATGATTCCTTAAAACCGCCATATCTCCTAACAAAGCTTTGTGCGTCGAAGCCTTGTTTTGTCAAATTCAGTCACAATTAAAGTGGCCTTTTTGTGGTCTTGACAACCATAATTTTGAGTCCACTGAAACACACTAATACATGATGCAAGGCAACTCTATGTATGTATCTGTGAGAAAGATGTTCGTGGAATGAAGATTGCATTGACACATAACTTATTTCTTAGGTGATTAAATCACATCTTAGCTACACATGTGGTGTACAAGCATGTGTACATATGTAATTTGTACTGTGGATCATAACAGACAACTATAGTTGGTACGCATTCACCTGAGCCTAGCCAAATATAGTAATATTAAAGAGGTGAACATGTGTTCACTCCCAATGGTATTGTACTGGAACAAGCATGTTTTCATGTTATAAACATGTTTGCGTGCCTGAATTGTCCATACTAAATGTATGGGATATTTTTAAAGCCTCATAACTGACTTGTTCTTGTCTGTATCAAAGGGCTTTTTTGATTAACAGTTCTGGCATTTAAAGGGTTTCACAGCGCTACTAAATGTTTGGGCAGCTGGCCCATGTAACAAGAGTTATTAACAAGAAAGGAGGGCTCAGGTGAATACAAACAGACTATAGCATATAACTACATCCACAGGACTGATAAACCAGAGTTGATGCCACATATGCAATCACATGTAATCCTTTACTCAGAAAAGTAATTCATATGAAGGTGATACTATAATATCTAATCCAAAACAGCCAAGCTGTAAAAAAAGTGTGCGGCCCTCAAAAAGACTATGGTGAAAAAAGATGTGAAATTCAAGGTGGCGGCCAAGAAATGGCTGTGATGGTAGGTTAATGGTAAAAATTTTAATAACGACAATTCAAGTGAATTTTGTGCCAATTGACCAAGCGGCACCAAAATTCACCTGAATTGTTGTTATTAAAATTTTTACCATTAACCTACCATCACAGCCATTTCTTGGCCACCACCTTGGATTTCACATCTTTTTTCACCATAGCCTTTTTGAGGGCCACACACTTTTTTTACAGCTTGGCTGTTTTGGATTAGATTTCACTTCTTTTTGTATTTGTATACCCCAAAGCCAGCCTATGGCCTGCTTTGGGACTTTTTTAACCTATCTTTTTTTCTTTACCACAGGAAGAAGAAAAGATGAAGCAGATGTACCTTAAATATTTTATCAGTAAATATACAAATTATATATATAATACATATATTTATTACAGAACTGTCCATGGTGGTTTCTGTGTAACTGAACACTCTTCAAGGCAACTTCTTCTAGCTGATCTCTCTACAGGGTGGTTTGTTTGTAGCTACACTATCAACAAGGTAACTTCTTCTAGCTGTTCTCTCTACAGGGTGATTTATTTGTAGCTGGATTCTGTACAGGTGATTTTTTTGCTGCTGAGCTCTTTACAGAATGGTTTCTTTGTAGCTAAACTCTCTACAAGGTAACTTCTTCTAACTGATCTCTCTACAGGGAGATTTGTTTGTAGCTGAACTCTCTACAGGTGATTTGTTTGCAGCTGAACTATCTAGATGATGGTTTCTTTGTAGCTGAACTCTCTACAAGGTAATTTCTTCTAGCTGAACTCTCTACATGGTGGTTTCTTTGTAGCTGAACTCTCTACAAGATAACTTCTTCTAACTGATCTTTCTACAGGGCAATTTGTTTGTGGCAGAATTTTCTACAAGGTGATTTCTTTGCAGCTGAACTCTCTACATGGTGGTTTCTTTTTACTGTAGCTGAACTCTCTACAAGGTAATTTCTTCTAGCTGATCTCTCTACAGGGTGATTTGTTTGTAGCTGAATTCTATACAGGTGATTTGTTTGCAGCTGAGCTCTTTACAGAATGGTTTCTTTGTAGCTGAACTCTCTACAAGGTAACTTCTTCTAACTGAACTCTCTACAGGGAGATTTGTTTGCAGTTGAGCTCTCTTCATGATGGTTTCTTTGTAGCTGAACTCTCTACAAGGTAACTTCTTCTAGCTGAACTCCCTACACGGTGGTTTCTTTGTAGCTGAACTCTCTACAAGGTGACTTCTTCTAGCTGATCTTTCTACAGGGTGATTTGTTTGTAGCTGATTTTTCTACAGGGTGATTTGTTTGCATCTGTACTCTCTATATGGTGGTTTCTTTGTAGCTGAACTCTCTACAAGGTGACTTCTTCTAGCTGATCTCTCTACAGGGTGATTTGTTTGTAGCTGAACTCTCTTCATGATGGTTTCTTTGTAGCTTAACTCTCTACAAGGTAACTTCTTCTAACTGAACTCTCTACAGGGAGATTTGTTTGCAGCTGAACTCTCTTCATGATAGTTTCTTTGCAGCTTAACTCTCTACAAGGTAACTTCTTCTAGCTGAACTCCCTATATAGTGGTTTCTTTGTAGCTGAACTCTCTACAGGTGATTTGTTTGCAGCTGAACTCTCCACATGATGGTTTCTTTAAATTTGTAGCTGAACGCTTTACAAGGTAACTTCTTCTAGCTGATCTCTCTACAGGGTGATTTGTTTGTAGCTGAATTCTGTACAGGTGATATGTTTGCAGCTGAGCTCTTTACAGAATGGTTTCTTTGTAGCTGAATTCTCTACAAGGTAACTTCTTCTAACTAAACTCTCTACAGGGAGATTTGTCTGCAGCTGAACTCTCTTTATGATGGTTTCTTTGTAGCTGAACTCTCTAAAAGGTAACTTCTTCTGGCTGAACTCCCTACATGGTGGTTTCTTTGTAGCTGAACTCTCTACAAGGTGACTTCTTCTAGCTGATCTTTCTACAGGGTGATTTGTTTGTAGCTGAATTCTGTACAGGTGATGATTTGTTTGGAGCTGAGCTCTTTACAGAATGGTTTCTTTGTAGCTGAACTCTCTACAAGGTAGCTTCTTCTAGCTGATGTCTCCACAAGGTCACTAGTTTGTAGCTGAACTTTCTACATGGTAGTTTTTTTGTAACTGAACTCTCTACTAGGTAACTTCTTCTAGCTGATCTCTCTACAGGGAGAATGGTTTGTAGCTGAACTCTCTACAGGTGATTTGTTTGCAGCTGAACTCTCCACATGATGGTTTCTTTGTAGCTGAACTCTCTACAAGGTAACTTCTTCTAGCTGATCTCTCTACAGGGTGATTTGTTTGTAGCTGAACTATCAACAAGGTAACTTCTTCTAGCTGATTTCTCTACAGGGTAATTTGTTTGTAGCTGAATTCTGTACAGGTGATTTGTTTGCAGCTGAGCTCTTTACAGAATGGTTTCTATGTAGCTGAACTCTTTACAAGGTAACTTCTTCTAGCTGATGTCTCTACAGGGTCACTAGTTTGTAAATGAATTCTCTACATGGTGGTTTCTTTGTAACTGAATTCTCTACAAGGAAACTTCTCCTAGCTGATTTCTCTACACGGAGATTTGTTTGTAGCTGAACTCTCTACAGGTGTTTTGTTTGCAGCTGAACTCTCTACATGATGGTTTCTTTGTAGCTGAACTCTCTACAAGGTAACTTCTTCTAGCTGATCTGACTACAGGGCGATTTGTTTGTAGCTGAACTCTCTACATTGTGGTTTCTTTGTAGCTGAACTCTACAAGGTGATTTCTTCTAACTGAATTATCTCTTTCTATAGTTGCATGAATTCCCTACAAGGTAACTTCTTCTAGCTGATCTCTCTACAGGGTGAATTGTTTGTGGCTGATCTCTCTACAGGCTGACTTGTTTCTAGCTGATCTCTATACAGGTTACTTGTTTCTAACTGATCTCTTGAATTCTCTTCGGGTGACTGCTCTATTAGGATGACTGCTCTATTAGAGTATCTCGATCTCGCACTTGCTACACCAAGTTGGATTTCGTGTTATAACTCCGTGGCTTTAAGTCTGATTCTTCTACACCATTGAAGAGCCTTTCTAAGATGATAACTCCATCTGTACAGCGATTTTCAAAGCATTACCCCAAGCGGTTTACCTGGTAGGCGTGGCAAGCAGTCGTTTTTTATTAGCTAATCTCGATTGCGTAATTGTTACACACTGTTGGTTTTTTCGTTGTATCTTCCTGGTTTTTAGCTCGATTTCTTTCAAACCACAATAGATTTGAGGTTCAATAGTTAACCTATTCACCCACCGATTTTCAGCTTCTTCCCATACGCGGTTTACCCTGTAGGCGTGACAACATATTGGTGTTATTTTTCGTGAATAATCGCTCATAACTCTTTGCCTGTTTATCGTATTCCAGCCAAAGTTGGTACAGAGATGCGCCTTTATACCCCCCTTCTGTGTGCCAAATCTAAAGGCGATCGGATATTGCGTTCGCTTTTTATAGCAGTTTTTGTAATAAGTGTGCGAAAAGAGGAAGAAAAATGTTATTAGAAAAAAAACCGAAGAAACAAAGCCAATTTTTGAAGTCGAATATCTCGGGAACGCTTGAAGCGATTTCGCTCAAATTTGGAATGTGGAGTGCTGAAGGTGGAGGGAGTGTCCACAGCAAAAGTGGTCTTGTTTCATCAAGGCAGCACAGAGCTACAGAGGTGCGAAAATTGCGTTTTCTTTCTTCCTGTTAATATACTCACGGGTGTTACGCGCCGGCTTCTTGGGCCGCACGACACACGACCGTGTGTCTTGATAGCTACATATTTGTTGACGTTACCTGTGAAGGTCACAAAACCAGTCGGGTAAAAAAGTAGACATAAAATCCTAGTGTAAATACAGGTAAGCCATGCAGTGATGACTTGCGCTCTAGTTGTCACTGTCACTACTATGTTTTCTGCCACATTAACTCTGTAGTAAAGTTGTTTGACCAAATCTCATGGATGAATAGCAGTACTGTATACTATTTTCTGGTGAGTGTAAGAGTTTCTTGCTTCTCATAATCAGTGTCAAATTTACTAATCATGCAAGGACTTATTTCAATTAAAAGTGCAGGAAAATCAGCAGTACTTACTGACAAATCATTTGCTTCCACAGGACTATTATATGCCCCTAGGGTATGTTTACTCTATATAATTCAACTAACAACTGTGTGAATGAAATGATCATGAGTTATCAGGGGCGGATCCAGGGGAATTCAAAGGGTTTCATGGAACCCCCCTTTTGAAAGAGCCTCTCTTACTTGAGATACTCTAATAGAGCAGTCAAGGTCGAGATACTCTAATAGAGCAGTCACAATATTCTTAAGAGGAGCTACATGTGGAGTTATAAATAAGGAAATATAGTTGGTGAGGGGTTGGTGAGGGTATCTATAGTGAGGTGCAGCTATTGTCAGCAGGTGTGTGACCCCCCCCCCCCCCTTTTTTTTGGTCTTTGACTTACAGCTAAGCTGAAGTTGCAATTCCAGAGTGGAACCCCCATTTTAAAAAGTCTGGATCTGCCCATGGTTATGGCAGGAATTCTCCACATCAGTATAGTGATTCTAAATAATTATACATGTTCCAAACTGGTGAAATATAGTTTGATGATATAATTCACACTGTATCACTTCAAGTGGTTTTACGTAGTATCACTAAAAATCCTACTGCTTCAGGGGGTACACCTCTAGATTCTCTGAAATTGTAATATACACTTTAAAAGCCATATACACTGCAATATTAATGAGCTTTAACATAGAACTCCTACTTCAAGCAACTAAACATAAGTCAAATGTGCTAAAAAATTAACCTAAAATGCTTTCAGCCAAAATTTTCACCTATTATGCTCTTCAGTGTCCCATTATGCTCCTAGGTTAACAATGTTTCTAACAATAATCTTGCATGAATGCTCTTCCACTGACTGCTCTATTAGGGAGTATCGATCTAATACTTATCTTTTACTAGCACTGGTACCTGTCCCTCGGTGCAGGACTACTTACAATGTCATGAATTTTACACTACATTTAATGTTGTATATATGTAGCTATCTAGTGACAAATATTCCTACACAGCATTGGAAATCCAAGTATAAAACATCACTTGTCTATACTTTATAACCATATAGATAATGTAATTATGCTTCAAGGCAAACATTCAGAAAAGAATGTTGCACCAATAATGTTCAGAATCAAACTGTAGTATATTGTTTATACCCATAGTGTTTACCATACAAGTACAAATGATGCTAGTAGTACCTGCTTTATTATGCACGCTATATAATGTAACATCATTAAACTTTGATGATGTTTAAAATGCTGACAACAAAAGACATGAATTTGTACATACCGTTGTAGCATTGGTACCAGCCTGCTTCACAGGGCATATTGTTACATGCTAATTGTGCAGAACCATCTCCACATTAACTAAGCAATGGGAACCAAGCATTAAACATCAGTGACATTCATGTAACTATGTAGCATACATGGTGATGTCACTTTAAAGAATGTGAGCTGTGTGTAGCTAAGCAAGCCTTGTACTATCTCACCACAAAGGTGCAAACTATAAATGCAGTATTAGTAGTAACTGTCATACAGGCTACACAGATAATGGTACCATTTAAGATTCTACATAATTATATTAGACTTACTGGCTACATAAAGAAATGATTTTTTTGGTACATAATCATCAGTATACACTGTCCTACAGCACTGGTATGGTGTAGGAGATTTATATGTTATGCATTCAAATAAGGTGATGTGCATTCCTTACGTGCCATTAGTTACACTATTGACTTCTGTATACTTAACATCTTATTAAAGCTTTCCGCAGTGGCCAGCACTGTAGGTCTGACAGCAACATGTGCTGCAGCCTTTGGATTAACTAACATAACAAACTAGAACTTGAGGCTTTACAGTTACTGACAGAACTTAACTAACGATAAGGTGAAACTAAAAATGGGCCAAAGCATTGCTAAGCATTTAATGTTAGCCTACAGGTATATGATGTACTAAAACAATACTATCTTCAATGTTACTGTCCTCAGTAAAGTATAAGCTGTATTGATTGCAAGCACAAAAACACTTGAAAAAAAACAATGGTAAGCAGGTGCCAAGTGAGAGAATAAAGATATAGCATTTATGCATGTGCAGTACATGTAACAAAAAAAATATGTACCTGAAAAGGTTGCCCGGCAAAACCGAATTTAAATTTGTAACTATAATGGGTATTGAAGTAAAGCAAAAGTTGTAACAAAAAAGGTTGTTGAAACAAAAAAAGTTGCAGGTAGTTGAAGCAAAACAAAGTTGTAAAGAAAAAGGTCAGGTAAAAACAAAAAATAGAGAAGAGATAATGTTATCACTGGTATTCGATCTGGGGACCTGACATTCCGAAGTTCAACGCTCTACCGAGTACCGATTTAACCAAATGTGATCCATGGTTTTTTCCAGCCTATAAGTTGTTTATAAAGTTGATGGTAAGCAGTTTGCATGCAGTTTACAGAAAGAATTGCAGCAAGATTTAGGTTACACCCTTGCATTCAACACGCTGTGAACAATGAATGATGGCAGTTGGAAGCTTCATTTAAAATTGATGCAATTCTTAGATTATTAGTGCTTTGTTTGATGCTAAAACCACAAACTCATGCAGGGGTTAGCAAGATAATTGTCTGACGTCAAAAAATGTAGACATACAGACAGGGCCGCCTACGGGGGGGGGGGGGGAAGTGGGGCATTTTGCCCCGGGCCCCAGCCTGAAAGGGGTCCCAGGAGGCCTCATGAAGGGCCCCTTGAATACCTGTTAGAAGATCGATATACTCTAATAGAGCAGTCAGATCTAAATACTCTAATAGAGCAGTCACAGTATTCTTCAGAGGAGCAGTGTAGCAAGCTGATAGATAAGGAGATACGGTTGGTGATGGGTAGTTATTGTCATTGCCAGCAGGTTGTGACCTTTTTTTTTTTTTTTTTTTTTGGTCTTCACCTTACAACTTGGGTCAAGAGCCCCACTTTAACTCTTTGCCCTGGGCCCCTTAATTTCTCTGGGCGGCCCTGCATACAGACAGATAACTTTTCAGCTCTATATAGATTTGTTGAATGAGTTTGTACATATTTAACTGTGATGTGTATGTGTGGATTGTACCAGCGTTGAAACCGGGTCACTACTGCTGACCCGGATTAATTAAAGCCGAGGCGTGCGATAAGAGCTATGTTTCGGCTAGTCTCGAGCGAGCGAACGAGACTACGCTTTGAGCGTTCGATTCGTGTTGAGTAAATATTGCAACTTCAGCCTAGCTGTAGGTTGAAGACCAAAAAAAAAAAAAAAAAAAAAAGGTCATCACCTACTAAAAATAGCTACCCCTCAGGCTGAGCGTATGTTGGTAGCGCGATAAGTGGGTGTGGCTCATGAAAGAGCTACGCGATAGCATTTATAAGTTTCCACGTAATCAAACGAACAATTTCGCGTCTCACGTGATCCAATCCGGGTCAGACCTGGATGACCCGGAGAAAATGTGACCCGGTTGACCCGGATGACCCGACCCGGTTTCAACGCTGGATTGTACTGTCATTGTGCATGCTTGCTCAACTACATTTGTATGTATGTGTGTTTGTGTCCCTCCAATGAGGAAGAGCGGTTTTGCTGAGAATCGAGAGGTAAAGTCATCAATCAATCAATCAATCAATCAATCAATCAATCAATCAATCAATCAATCAATCAATCAATCAATCAATCAATCAATCAATCAATCAGTCAGTCAGTCAATTTAAGGAATTAAGCTCCATAGTTTGAAATATCCACCAAATGTGCTAACATTATGCTGGCATAGCACTCTAGCCAAATGTACTATTATTGTGCTGACACATGCAGGCCTAACTGAAACCTCACATGTGAATGAACAACTCCACAATTGTACATACTTTATCACACATACATGTATGTACTTGTATAGTAAAAAATATCGAATCACTTCACTAATAAGAGAAACACCATTAACATCTGGTCATAAGATGAACTTAAACATCAGAGCTGCCACCATAAAAATTATACAGTCTTGTATTAGTATTTATTACAAAACAGTGATTGGCTTATTGGTGTGACCGGGCACTGAACATGTCAGCACAAACAACACCTAAGTTATATCTATTATCAATATCTGCATTATGTGACTAGTTTCTTATACAGCAGAATATACAGTTTCATGAGCATTGCATGAAGTTAGCAAAATTCTATGAGAATATACAAGTCATGTAAAATTAAGAAGTACGCTCTAGGCTTGTGTTGATTATGCTGGCATAATTATTGGCATTATAGGGGATGGAAAGCATAAAGCATAATGCTAGCATAATCAAGAGCATAATGACAAAGAGAAACAAAGCAATGTATTGACTAAGTTAAATCATGTGATTGGTGTTGCTTATTATCCCTAGATCGTTTCACCCCTTCAATCTTCAACGGGGTTAGAATCTTTTAGTTTGGCTTTTTACGGAGAAAAGAACCAATAAATCTAGTTAGTTGCGGTATTTCTGAAATTTCATGATTGTTTTTACACAGTGGGCAGTGAAAAGAAAACTCCTTTGGAAACATGCCGAAATACAAGTATGAGAATAATAGAAAACCTTATGACAAGTGTAAACCTCACAAGAACAATGCTGCTAAAGGTAAAAGTGCCACTTCTGATACCAAAGACTGTCGTTCAAATTCAAAAGGACCTATCACCGGGCCTGCAAAGTGACTCCTCCAAAGCTGCCATGCCTGTGGAACTGAGCATTTGCAGTCAGTGTCAAGTTTCTGGACGTGGCCTTGTACAATGTGAATGTTGCGATTTATGGTACTGTAATGTATGCTGCAGAATTAATGAAGATGCGTTGGTACTACTCGGCCAAGCCCGGAGTCTTCATTTCTTTTGTCCGGCCATCTTGTGAAGGTGAAGTCTTCAGTATTATTAACAAGAATTGTCATGATAGCATATAGTACAACGCACATAACATCAACTTCTAAAACAGTATGAAAATCGGCTTATCAGTAGTTTAGTTTGAACACAGGCAATCAGGGCCGCCCAGAGAAATTAAGGGGCCCAGGGCAAAGAGTTAAAGTGGGGCCCTTGACCCAAGTTGTAAGGTGAAGACCAAAAAAAAAAAAAAAAAAAAAAAAGGTCACAACCTGCTGGCAATGACAATAACTACCCATCACCAACCATATCTCCTTATCTATAAGCTTGCTATACTGCTCCTCTGAAGAATACTGTGACTGCTCTATTAGAGTATTTAGATCAGACTGCTCTATTAGAGTATATCGATCTTTTAAACAGGTATTCAGGGGGCCCTTCATGGGGCCTCCTGGGGCCCCTTTCAGGCTGGGGCCCGGGGCAAAATTCCCCAGTTGCCCCCCCCCCCCCCCCCCCCCTCCTGTGGGCGGCCCTGCAGGAAATACAGCTACCTTTGCACGTACGGTCACTCTTTGTCTTCAACTTGGATAACCCCGTAGCTCCGCGACGACGCAACCAGAACTTCAACTCTGAAATCTTAAGAGCTTCTGGAGCTCGGCCATCTAAGGAAGCACCAGGAACATCAGCTTCCGTTAGCGTAGAACTGCCCTCGGAAGCCATTAATCGCACCTATCGTTAATTAAAATAAATGTATACGTGGCCCCAATCAAAATGTCGGAAAGATGGTTGCTAAGCAGTGA
Source organism: Dysidea avara (assembly GCF_963678975.1). Taxonomy (NCBI): domain Eukaryota; kingdom Metazoa; phylum Porifera; class Demospongiae; order Dictyoceratida; family Dysideidae; genus Dysidea; species Dysidea avara. The sequence continues at coordinate 15,099,239 of NC_089275.1, read as the reverse complement.
CGTATTTTTGGAAAGAGTCTATTATTGAACTCTTGGTCATATATAGGATTAATCCACGTCACCCGGTTGTCAGTAAGTTAGTTTGAATGGAAACCTATATATCTCCTGAAATAAGTTATAGGGAAGTGAATACTAGAGGTTTCAATGTGGAATCCAAGCGATGCTCAGTCCTACTATATAATTGATGAAATCCTTAACTTCTCTATTCACAAAATACTTCCACTTGAAGTGTGTGCACAATTTATGAACTTACACGATAGATTAATATATAATTTGGGCACATGTGATCATGAAATAACAAGATGAATAAATTGTCTACTAATAATATTATTGTAAAATAGCTATAATATGTGTATGGCACAAGTATACATTAGCTTGCTCTCTTAAAGTGGTCCTTGTGTGGTCATGATACTTAAATTCTTACTAACTCTTTGTACATATATGCGAGAAGGGTGCCATTGGAATGAAGACAGTCTTTTAACTTATTTCTTCACTGATTAGATTACATCTACAAACTACACATGTGGTGTACACGAATGTGTATGCAATTTGTACTGTGAATCATAACGGACAACTAGTACATAATAATAAATCGTATGGTTAACTACACAACTGCAATAGATAGGCTGTCACAGTCAAATAAATCCAGAAAAGCCATTCAAATAGTATATGTTCTCATTGACATTACTAGTTAAAGTCATAAAACCATTCAGGGTGAAAAAAATTAATAATTCGTACATTGACGCAACAGCATTAAATTAAAATCTTGTGCTTGGACACTGGAATGCCTATCGTTGGTGAGGAATGTAAATTCCTACATACAGTAGTAGCAATTCAAGTTATAAAAGAGTAGAAATTTGCAGAAATTTGCAGTTCAAGTTGAAAACAAGCTTGCCCATGCACCGTCAACTTTATTGGCAGATTTAATTGTGATGAAGCTACTCACAGTGCTCATTGGCTGCTTTCTAATTGTCCTCAGTTATCAGATGCAATTTGGTAGTACTGCTCCTACTGATGTGGAGGATGAAGATCCTGTGAAGGATGAAGAGTCTGTGAAGGAAGAAGAGCCTTTTCATGAGATTTCCAAACAATCCTCCTCCTCTGCTGTGACTGAGTATATTGAAGCAATGCAGGGTGCCAGAAATTATCACTTCACTCATTATCGCTGTCGTCTGCGTAGCATATTTCTAAGAGCTCAAGAGAAAGTTCATATGATGGCTGTAAGTTCATCCATTAAACAAAGTTTGAATGTGAAACGTGTAATAATAAAATTCATTTTTACTGTAGGTAACCCCATGTAGAATAATACACAATCCTCTTCCGCCAGCACTCCAGCAACGTTACGACCAACTAAGTTCACCAATGTGTACAGATGTCACACATCTCTGGGCAATGCTATAAAACATGCTACTGAATTCTAATCATAATGATGTGCATATAAGGCACCTTGTATGCCAAATCTCACAAGCAATCTACCATCTTGAGACAATCAATGTAAGCATACACACACCTTTCATACATTTACTAACTACACTTTTCTTTTCACAGAGGTTTCTAGCACAGCCATATTGTCCAATGTTCTCCATTAATGAGTACATACAAATATATAACGCTTGGTTCACCTACTACACACTCCATAACCCTCCTCTGTATTGTACACTGAGAACATTACAAGCAAGCACATTTCTGTTGCAAGATTACCGCGGCCGTGGTATTCATATGTCGGACGCCAATCCTCATGAGACTAACCTTAATGACTGCAATTGGCAAATTTGTGATCCACCACCACCTGGAGCCCGTAATGATACTAATCCTGGACCTTTATCATAAATCTCCAGTACTCTGAACTTTATGAACTGTAGCTATTTTAGATGTTGCACAATTATATACTTAGTGCTGTAAACCTGTATGTATGGAATTTCCAAAATGTATATATCAAGTAAATTTGATTGTTTTCATTTTGTACTACAGAAGACATACTTGCTAGCTGGCAACAATCTTGTTGCAGAATCAAAGTTTTCAAAAGATATTTTAGTAGACATCATTAAGTACTATAATTTTTTTATTTACATAATATACAGATAATCCAAGCTTGAACAATGCCACTTGTGCTCAATAGCTGTCACTGTCATTACTGTGTTTTTTGCCACTAGAGTAAAGTTGTTGGACCAGTTTTCATGCACACATCATGACATATAGCAGTAGTGTATACTGTTATTCCATCTTATGATCAGTGATATATCCTGACAAATTGTTCAATTTCACAGAATTTAGAGCTAAACCACTATTTATAAATAGTCGTTTAAATGTTGACAATTTGAGATATTGATATGGTAACATTTTGGTTTGGCCTTTGGAAGAATGATGTGAGTGTTGTAGAGCAGATGTTCAATAATTTGATTACAGTTTGTTACATTGATGCCTTAATACAGTGGTACATCATGTGTGTTTGCTTATTTTCTGCACAAAAACAGCCAAGCTGTGGAAAAGGTGTGACTTTAAAAGCCTAGGTAAAAAAAGTTGTGAAACAGGGTGGTGACTGGTTGATACAATTTGTACAATATGTAAAGCTCACTCAGCATGCATATATGCACTTTCTAGGAGGTCTGGGGGAATGCCTCCACAAGAAAATTTTAAAAAGGCCTTTGAGATTGAATTTTATAAAAATTTTGGCTAAACTTGCTTACGTATGATAAAAGAGCATGAACTAATAGTAGCCGTGGACATAAAAGTCCATTTAGATTAAACAATACATTGTATGATCTCAGAACAGTGACTGGGATACATCTGTTGCTGCTTCTTTATCCATAGTTTTAACAATTATGACAGATGTTATTAATTAGTATATCATCATAGATGTGTACAGTGCATAGTTGATCGTATAGTCACATGCGTATATAAGACTGCAGAGTAGCTAGTTAGTATATACTGCAGAACTCTTGAGTAGCTAGCTAGTATATACTGCAAAACTTTTCAGTAGCTAGCTAATGTATACTGCAGAACTCTTGAGTAGCTAGCTAGTATATACTGCAGAACTCTTGAGTAGCTAGCTAGTATATTCTGCAAGAATTCTTGCAGAACTCTTTTGCAGCTAGCTGTCAGCTGAGAATGAAAATATTTCTTCTGATACAGCTTTTGTGTCATCTTGCTTACCAATGCAGTGGAGGTCACTGATGAGGATACTGATTCTCCACTAGTTTCCTACCTTCTTTCTAAAGTGCAACGACTGGAAGCAAAGATGATGAGCAAGGAGACCAGTGTGAGGACTACAAGAGAAGTTGAGGTATGATCTGACCACTGTTGTATATGCAAGTATTTTATATACACATTGCAATCAATGGTTAAATTTAGGTTTGCACTATTGCACAGTTCTCGCAGATCTGATCACATATTATGCTTGAGTCAAATAATTATGCTCTAAATTTTGCCCAAAATTCTTTCAGGAATTTCCCAAAAGTTTCACTCATTTTGCTCTTACAGTATTCCTATTATGCTTGTACTATGCTCCTAAGGTAGCAACATATGTTACAATTATCTTGGAACATTTTAATCAGCTAGTGAATGCTCTATTAGAGCATTTCACTATAAAGTGACTGTTCTATTAGAGAGTATCAATCTTTGTAGTTTCCACTGACTGCTCTATTAGGGAGTATCAATCTATTTTCATGGAATTAAGCTCTATACTTTGAATTATCTACCTAGTATGCCAGCATTATGCTGGCATAGGCCTATTATGCTTTTTTTTTATGCTGGCATATTTGACGCAGGTCTACACATATTTAATTGGAGTGTCACCACAAGGAACTGTCAGTTTTACTTCTGAATGGTGAGAGGGAAGATTCAGTGACAAACATTTGACACTCAACAGTGAAATATTGAAGAAGCTACTTCCAAGTGACATTGTCCTTGCTGACCATGCACATGGTTTTGATATACGGGAATTGGTTGGTTTACTTTGTGCGACACTGAAGATGCCAATGCCAACAAGAAAATCCAACTTAATGGTATAGAAGTAGAGAGCACACAAAACATATTATAGCCAATGACTGCATCCACATTGGGTGTGTTATAGGAAATATTCATCAGAAATTTCCTTTGCCATTACTTCCCTGGCAATGTTTCCATTTGAAGTGCTTGAAACTGTCATGTTTCCCAGAATCAGAGGGCAGTGTAGGGAGAGTCAGTACAACCCACCAGTGTCTATTCTAGACCTGACCTACAGGGTGGGCCAAGTAGGGAACAGCATAACTATTGTTGTATGGCTGTAATATGAAGTAGAATTTCAGGGGGTCTGGAGGTGCAACCCCAGAAGCTGCAGGATTTTGCAATTTGAAGGCTTGAAAATAGCCTAAAATTTATGCTAAAAAATGCTCAAAATAACAATGCTAATCTATACTGCAACTTTTCCCCAAATTTTTTTAAAAGTTATTTTTCACCAGAGAATTGCCTATGCAACCCACCATATCTCCATCCTCTGGACCCTGGCAGTAGCAAACTTAGCAATACTTTTGAGCTTCAGCAGATGATAAAATGGCACCTCTAGTGGGTGTGAATAGAATATTTCAACCAATTTAGGTAAGATTGCTATCTAATTGAAAAGCAGTTCTGCAATAGGCCATTTGCAAAACCAAAAGTTGCTATTAGATTAATTTTTTTCTGAACTTTTCTTTGTCCATTTGCAATAGGACTTTTAGAAAAAAACAATTGACGCTGTACTTACATATAGAAAAATAGCTTAGTAACCTGTAAAAATATGAGTGAATACTTTATAGTTGGTAGCTTCCATTGGTACTCTAAACAAAATGCAGTGCATGTCCATGCAGGAGTGGATATAGGATTTCAGAAAGGGATGCTAATAAGGGAATTTATAATGAGTGGGTAAGAAAAGTGACAACTGGTTGATACAACTAGTAGCGTGCAAAGCACACTCAGCATGTTGAGCATGCTCTATCTTGGGGGTCTGGGGGCCCACCCCAACACACAGAGGAAAATTTTGCAAATTTAGCTACTGAGATTGACTTTAGTAATAATTTTGATTTAAAAAAATTATATACCACTTTGTTGAAGTGGCTCACAATACTTATATAGCTAAAAGTAATGATAATACATCTTAAAAGAGAAAGGGAGAGAAATGGGTGTCAGCAAGAGTTCATAATTATAATATCCCTTTATATTATTATTATCAAGAGTTCATAATAACCCCCCTTTATAAAATTATGAACTCTTGTATCAGCTGGCTGCACATGTAAACAAATTTTCCATTGTGTATTATATAGTCTCATGTATGGCTCAAACTATATTGTAAATGTCCACAAAGTAAAAATAAGGAGAGGGTTGGGTGATTAAGTGTCAGAGGAGTAACTCATGTACATGCAGTTAAGATGTGTAGCATGTTCCAGCTAGGGATTCTGGGGGCATGCTTGCCCATGCAAGTTTGGAAAATAGCTATCACAAGGTTGAATCTAGAAACTATTTTAAACTAAATGTTGTACTAAAAATAATTGTGAAAAGAGGTTGAAATTGAAGAATTTCAAGAACGTACAAGATGGAGTTAAATCAGACGAGAATAATTTTAATTAATAAACAGAACTACACTGTATTGTGCTATTGGATTTTAAGGCAATGTATATAGTGGACTGCCAAACAGAATAAAAAGTAGCTATATATGCACTACGATTAGACTGAATTGTGAGGTAAAATGGTGGAAGAAGAAATTTTCAGAAACACAGGATTGGATCTTGAGGTAATTTTATCACATGTAGATATTTAAAATGCACATGTACATAACTGTAACTTTATATAACCACTGCTCTGTGGTGCAAGTTGCTATCTCAATCTGACTACAACTAGTCAAAAGTTATTTACATATACAACTAGGTTTCACATGGCCACAACTAGCCCTCCTTAATTGGCACACAGACAGTATATGCTGCAGTATGGTTAGAGCTAAAAGTTGATTTTCAAGTGGTGTGGTAGTGAAAACCCCAGAGGCTGTAGCTTAAATTGATGCTGATAACACTAAAAGAATGCAAACCGCATCCACTGAATATATGTTACAACTGCTTTCAAAGCATTTTCAATATAGTTTCACCAGGGAAGGGAAATTCCCTTCTTTAGAATCACTTATGGTAAATGTGGGTATTGTAGAGTATCTAGCTCCTTTGGAGGATTTACAGTACTTTATTTGCTTATGTTGATAAAGAACTATATATTTATTACATACAAGTATACAAGGGATACCTATCTATATATAGTGGTTACATTGTGTTTGTGCTACAACTATATTTTAAATAGAGATTTAGATAAATGTAGCATGAAAGTGAGGGTGCAACTCTCAGACATTGTAGCTTCAATAGATGCCAACATTTTTACTTTTTATTTGCAAGAGGAAGCAGTATAACTCAAGAATCAAGTTTGTACCTTAAAGTACCCTCAAGATGTTATTTTTAGAATATATATTTGAATTGATGTTTCCTATGATTCAGTACATAAAAGGTAATTATTTTTTAACTTTAAACAATTATGGGAGGACAGTTGGTGTAATGGTAAGATAGCAGTGCACAGGTCAAGATGAATAGTTTTAATTTGTGGTTGTGTATAGATGGATGCTCTATTAGAGTAGTTGACTGTTCTATTAGAGTATTTCATTTTTAGCAGCTATAAATTAAGTCTTAGTCCCAAAGCATAATTTTGAACCACTCTTTTTAATTCTTAGAAGAGGTTAGTTATTCCCCGTACTCTTTCTATCTTATTTTCATTGCTCATCCATGTATGAATAAGGTACAATTACACCGGTACTACAGCTTTCTAGCATGCACAGGTAAAAATTTGGAGGGGGTGCTTTAGCTCCCAATACACCCCCTAAATCTGCCCTTGAAGCACCAAGGAAATAGGGTATTAGTACAGGAATTTTACCAAGGATATTGGGTCAACCTCACACTAATTGCAACAAAAACAAACTCAACAGATTTAGTTTCCTTATTATGTCCTCAATGACAGAAAAAGTCCTAAGGAATCCTCATGGGGAACAGTGTGAAAATCATCGAAATAAAAACCCACTTTTTTGCTCCTTAACGGTTTGATGTTTTTACAGTGTTATAGTCATATATCTCAACTAGGGTACTACTTATATCAAAATTTATTATACTACTAAAAAGCTGTCGCAAAGGCGAATCTTTTGGTACTAAAATTATCACCTTAGAAAAATGTGTTAATGAGCTATAATTAAATATATCCTGGATTTGCTTACTCTTTGTACATGTACATGTTTTGCAACTGTAACTACTGTAGTAATGCCCTTATGCATATTTTTGCATGCTACAGAACTAGAGTACTGGAGTGAGCTTGAGAGTTTTCAACCAGCAGGAGAACGGTTATGTTGTGGATGCACAAAATATCGCATCTACCAATGAGAATGATCAGGCCCAATATTGCATGGTATACAAGGCAGAGTAGTTGTAGTGGTTTTTTAATGCTGGTGATAGCATGAGAAGAGTACTTACTAACTATATACCACTTTGACACCTCAGATCAAAGGAAATCACAGGGTTATATATCACATATTGCCCTGACCACAGGGCAATATCTAGATATCGCCCTGTGGTCAGGGCAATATCATGATATAGCCCTGACCACAACTGCCTTTGATACTGAAGCAACTACAAAGCATCAGTTCCCTTTGATTGTTTATATAGAGATGCTTAAAGTTTTGCATTGTGGGTTTGAATTAGAGCTGCTTAAAGTTTTGCATTGTGGATTTGAGTTAAACATGTTGATTTAGTTAGGGGCATTGTTGTGAAGTAAAAAGAATTGAGTGAGTCAGCATTGCATAGTTCAGTTACTAAGCATCACTAAATAATCATTTTTGCAATGTGGGGATTGTTTTTCTACAGAGTACATTTCAACTGCGTGAAAAGATGCCTCATACATTCACAACCTATATGTCTAATTGTTTATTTTAGCACCTTAGGTAACTTTATTCATCCACAAAGTGGTTATTTGGTTTAAAATGGTATCACTACAACCAGTGAAACCCACAATCATTTCTTTTTGTGCCCACAATTTAAACCCACAATCGATTTTTGCAAGCCTCTGTATAAAAGTAATGTGGTGAATGTAGGTTTGTCTTCCTTCACCTATTAGGTGAGCATGCCAGAGTGGCATATATTACTTATACCATGGCCACTCGGGATTTGCCTGATATATATATGCCCTCGCCCTCGGGAATATATATCAGGCAAATCCCTTGTGGCCATGGTATAACTATTAAGTAACTAACTGAACAAGCCAGGGCAAACTATGTCAATCTTGACATTAGATGTCGAAACCTGGGAATGAACCAGGGACCTTTAGATAAAGGTAAGTTGATCATTTAGTATTCCAGCTCACTCAAATATTCTCAATTCTTCTTCCAGCAATGGATGCACAACCTGTATTGTGCACCATCTACAAGACTTCTGTAGATACAGGTGTCCCATCTTCTACTCTAACAGCAAAGGGTAGTTCGACCATCAACCAGGTCAGTATTTCCAGGAATGACAGCATTTGTACTATGCTTGGGGAAGTAGTACATCAGCAATGTTGCCGCAAATACTGCAACCAGTGTTGGATTAACGCGTTACATAATTTGTGGTAACTAAGTAATATAACGAAATACGCTATAAAAACAGGTAATATAACTCAAGTTACATTACTTACAAATGTAACGCGTTATCTAAGAAAGTTACTGTAACGAATCTAATATGTGACCGGATTTGTGAAAAGGTACCTTTTTCACACACAAATTTTGACCCATTTTTTTGAATTTTAAAGCTTCATAACTTTTTGATCATGGCACATAATTGCTTGAAATTTTCAATGAATGTAGCTACAGTATCTGGATACATTTGGATACTTAGAGCAAGTTAATCAGTATAAGGAGTCCAGTGTTACATCATTTTGTTTGCTGGTATGTGAAATGTGTGGAAAAGGTACCTTTTCACAAATCCAGTCACATAATTATTATGTAATATCAAGACACACGATAGTGTGTCGTGCGGCCCAAGAAGCCGGCGCGCCACACCGTGAGTATATTAACAGGAAGAAAGAAAACGCAATTTTCACACCTATGTAGCTCTGTGATCCCTTATCCGATTGGAACCAAATTTGCTAGAGACGTGCCGCCTAGTTAGGGGAGTCTACATTCCAAATGTGAAGAAAATCGCTCCAGCCATTTTCGAGATACGAGCGACCAAAATTTCGCTTTAATTTCTTCGTTTTTTTCTTCATCTTCATTTCGCACACTTCGCCATAAAACACGAATGCGCAGGGGCGTAGCTAGCCAGAAGGTGATGGAGGGGCAGGCATGCCCCCCACGAAACACTCAAAATCATTCATAATTGCAAAAAAGGCTAATGACCCAATGGTGGGCTAGCCAACATACGGTGTTGTATTATTACAGCTTAAATAACTAGCTACGTAACCATTTCGGTACAGACTGCTTCCAATCGAGGTAGCTATATTTGTCGAGCATCATCGCACGTGCCACAACTGTACTCCAACAAATTCATCCACAGTCCGGTAGAGCTAATACTTTAGTGCAAATACAGGTTACTTTACGTTAGCCACAGCCTGTGCTGCAGTCCTAGCACACTGCTGACAGGATGACGTATTCACTCACTTCACTCAGCGAAATTCAAATGCCATGTATTGCACGAAATCCCACCTGTCTTGCTAGCAGAACTTGTAAGCCTGACTGATCCACCTGACTGACTAAGTAAAAACAGACTGCACTGCCATACGTACAAAGGTCCAGTGTGATCGACTCGATAAAATAAACTTGGTACATTTATTTAGCTAACACTTTATCACCTCGTAGACAGTAGGTTCATAGCGTCATCTGGTCTCCTTTGTCACTTGTGAGTTGTGACTCCTGCCGTGGAGAAGCGGGTCACTCTTTTTAGATTCAAAAATGTTCTATCACGCGAGTAATCTAGGCTAAATATAGAAGTATGTGTCTAATATTTTCGTTCGATGGATTCGCGAGCGAGTTGAATGTTGTGTGTGCGCATTCACTAGCAGCCCCTGGTGATACCGCGTAGTAGTGTACATAATTTACAGTCATTTGCGTGTCAGTTTAATACTGGTAAACTTGTGACGAAGGTTTAAAAAAAAAATCATTTAGTGATGGGGGGGCAAATGCCCCCCCTTAGCTACGCCTCTGCGAATGCGTGCTCGGATTGGGCTGAAATTTGGCACACTTAAAGGGCTCATTAAGGCGGATCTCCGTACCAACGTTGGTAGGAATCTGATGAACATTCACGGAGTTATGACCGATTATTTGCGTAAAATAAGGTCGAAGGTCTGTCAATAACCTACCATCACAGCCATTTCTTGGCCGCCACCTTGGATTTCACATCTTTTTTCACCATAGCCTTTCTCAGGGCCGCACTCTTTTTTTACAGCTCGGCTGTTTTGGATTAGATTATTACTACAAGAGTAATACATAAATTACGGACGATTCTTTTTCCGGACACCTGTAGTTCCCAAACGAATGAACCGCTGAGTCTGATATTTGCAGCGTAGGAAGGCCTAGGCTAGACTACTTTCTATGCCAAATATCAGCTCGATTGATTGAAGTAGGTAGGAATACGAGGCTAAAGTAGCTGTCCGGATAAACAACCAATAACCGGACAAATCAATCAATTATCCGGACAGTGGCTCTTAACTCTCCAACCAAAGGTCCGATTTTCACCAAATTCCAGGGCATGTAACATCAGTCTTTGGTTGTATGCTGACAAAACTTTAGAGGTTTAGCTATGCTTCAGTTGGCAGATACAGCACGCTAAATTCGACGTGTTTCGTTACTACTATTTCCGGACACCTCTCATCTTGCTGGAGTATTTCAGCCAGTTGACGAGTTGATGAGATCTCCAAAGCTACCCAATCGATACAAATACCTACCATATGCATGGTACAATGTGTATGGTAAGTATTTACACTGATTAAGTGGCTTTGGAGATCTCGTCAGTTCGTCAACACTCCAGCAAGACAAGGGGTGTCCGGAAATAGTGGTAACGAAACACATTGACTTTAGCATACCGTATCTGCCAACTGAAGTATAGCCAAGACCCCACATTTTTGTCAGCATACAGCCAAATACTGATGTTACATGCCCTAGAGTTTGGTGAAAATCGGACTTCTGGTTGCGGAGTTAAGAACCACTGTCCGGATAATTGATTGATTCGTCCGGTTATTGGTTGCTTATCCGGACAGCTATTTTAGCCTCGTATTCCTACCCAATCGGGCTGATATTTGGCATGGAAAGTAGTCTAGCCTAGGCCTTCCTACGTTGCAAATATCAGACTTAGCGATTCATTCGTTTGGCAACTGCAGGTGTCCGGGAAAAGAATTGTCCGGTAATTGATTTATTACTCAAGTAACGAAGTTACTAATCTCGTTAGCAATCCACTGAGTAACGCCTAGCCTCAACAAAATAATGAATGAAACTTATTACCAAGATTTGCACATTGTCCAACAACACAGTCATGTCACGTGATAAGGTGGTAGTTTCACACGTGACAGCTTAAGGCTGTGGACACAAAGTAATAAAATATGTAATATTATTATAGTTACCTTATTTTATGGGTAATATGTAACTGTAACTAAATAGTTCAGTTGCAAGTAATATGTAATATGTAACTAGTTACTTTTTAAAAGTAACTTGCCCAACACTGGCTGCAACCCACATCAAATAGCAAAAGACACCAACCAAGAGGAGCCAATGCCAAGCACATCAAGCAATGGCAGGCCTGTACTTTTGTCATCTAAGGAGAGATTTTTGGTCATCTTTGGAGGGATTCAGGCTGATCCACAGCTCCTCTTTCAGATCAGAGACTTACTACTGTCATGTAATCATCAGATGATCTGGAGTTAGCCTTCAAACATGAGCTGTGTAGAAGTTAGCCAGCATTTGCTGATGCAATATAGAAGATTTGTGAAAGTGGTGTCCTAGCAGATATCCCAGATGATGGCATTCAGTATATCCTGAATGGTGGAACACTTCTACAATGCATCCCATGCATGTTCTTGCGGCTCTACATATGGAGACATCTACCACCAGTACACAGAATATGTAGCAAGAAAGTACAAGGATGCCATAGTTGTATTTGATAGCTATGAAAACATGAACACAAAAGATGTAACACATCAGAGGCAGTCAAAAGGAAAGGCTGGTGCAACTGTGACAGTTGCTGCTAACATGACCACCACAATGAAGAAGGACCAGTTTTTGTCCAACCGAACAAATGAGCAGCAATTTATTTTCATGCTGAGTACAAAAGTAACTACAAAACTTACCATGCACCAGGAGATGTTGATCTTTTGATTGTTCAGAAGGGTATTCGATCTGTACCACTGTGCTAGTTGGTAAAGACACTGACCTCAGTGTTCTGCTCTGCTACCACACAAGTCTCGACTGCCATGACATCTTCTTTCATCTTGAGCCAAAGAAAAACACAAAAAAGCTTCACGTCTGGAACATCAGAGCCGCAAAAGAAAAGCTTGGTCAAGACATCTGTAACAACATCCTCTTCATCCATGCTATTCTTGGGAACATCACGTCTCTATGGGATTGGAAAAAAAGACATCCCTTTGCAAGTTCAAAGCAAGCAGTATGTTGCATGAGCAAGCAAAGGTGTTCCATTCTGATTCAGCCTCCACACATGATGTGATAGATGCAGGAGAGAAAGCTCTAGCACTAGTCTACAATGGAATGTTAACTGACACACTAGATTCCCTCTGACATAGATGGTTCTGTGAAAAGGTAGTTTCAAAAAAATATCCCACATAAAACCACAATCCTTATCACCAACTTCAGCAGCAGCAAAGCACCACATCGTTCACGTGTACCTTCAAGTTCAAGAATGAAAAGGATCAGCTGTAGAACTTCATCCCAGAGACTGGGGATGGCAAGGGTGTGAAGAGGGGTTTGTGCCACTTCAAATATCGCTACCTCCTGGTCCCGAACATCTGCTATGGGTGATCAGATGCAACTGCCAGACTGACTGCAGTACACTAAGATGCTCATGCAAGAAGTACAATAATGCATGCACTCCCGCTTGTGGTAACTGCAAGGGAGCTGGCAGCACAAGCATATTTCACAACAATGGTATTGACACACTTGAGTTGTCATACAAGGGCATTTGCTACAGTCTCTTTGATGGCACCGTATATTATTAATTATATTTGATTATAACTCATTAACACATTTTTCTAAGGTGATAAGTTTAGTACCAAAAGATTCGGCTTTGTGAGAGCTTTTTAATGGTATAATAAGTTTTGATATAAGTAGTACCCTAGCTGAGATATGACTATAAACACTGTAAAAACATCAAACCGTTAAGGAGTAAAAAAGTGGGTTTTTATTTCAATGATTTTCACATTGTTCCTCCATGAGGATTCCTTAAGACTTTTTTTCTGTCATTGAGGACATAATAAGGAAACTAAATCTGCTGAGTTTGCTTTGGTTGCAATTAGTGTGAGATTGACTCACATAATGACTGTACTATATGGACATGAGACTAAACACCAAGTCCAGTTCCATTCTTTCTTTTGATGTGGATAGATGCTGGTTCACCAGTCATAATAATGTTATGGCAGGTAAACAAGCAAGTACAAGGAAAATTAGGAATTTTAAATTCAATTAGAGAGCATGGAAAGAAAGTTATTGAAACAAGGAAGGTCACCTACACCTGCAGATATACTAGTGGACATTCAATCCCTAAATCATTTATTCAATCCCTAAATCATTTATGCAAGGCATAGTCTGAATTAAGGATTGAATGTCTAATAGTATTACTGCAGGTGTAGGCAATCTTCCCTGTTTCACTACTTTTTCTTTCCACTATCAGTATGATCCCTAACCAAACTTAAAATTCCTAATTTTCTCCTTGTACTTGTTCCATTATAATTGTAAAATTTAACATCTTCCTAAAGGTACTTAGAACATGCTAATATTATAGTAACTGTTAATAGTGTAGCTCACATGAGTGTGGTTCATTTACATGCTGCAGTTTTCATAGTGACATGTCCCATTAACATGACAACAGCAATCACCATGACAACAGTGACTGGCACATCAACCCATACTTGGATACTCCACTATTCACCTAGACATTCTGATCTGTTGTCATGGTAACTCATTATTATGTCACACAACACAACCCCTTACCTGTGGTCTCCCCTTGTCTTACAAGTTGATCACATCATCTTCACTAATAGTATTGTTGAGTTGTGTGTTTACATTAATAAACTAGAGGATGATTCTTACTGTTGTATTGTTGCTTGATACCATTTTTGAAATTTGGGTATGTACAGATAGGAATAGCCACTATGAAACCAATCAGCGAAACTTTAATGGACCGGTCAGTGTCATCAGCACATATCATTTTATATTAATGGTTTATTCCCTATATGGAAATAATTACAACATGTTTTGTCTGGTATAGTTTGGTTCTAATGTGACTGACATTTTAATGCACTCTTGGTCAGATGATCAATCCACCTCATCCTGTCGTTATTAACTGGAGCTTGCAGGAAAACCTAAATCTCACCTAAATCAAATTGTATACATACAGGGATACCGTATACACTGTAGATGTTTCAGTGTGGAATCTACAGTAAGTGATACTCGTACTAAAATTGTTGAAATTATTGTCTTATCCATTAATAAAACCTTTCCACTCAAAAAGTTGTACACAGTGTTACTTACATGATATAGTGGACAATTACTTAAATTGGGTACATGTGGGTTAGGTTTGCTAGACCTGATTACATAACAATAGGGTAAATAATCTTTCTTCTAGTTGTAGCTAATTGTATGGTTATAAATAAATCCACACATTTGCTTGCCATTCGCATGTCCAGTTAAGTACACACTATATGTGACTGAATTTGACAAAACAAGGCTTCGACGCACAAAACTTCGTTAGGAGATATGGCGATTTTAAGTAATCATTGTGTAATAACTTCCCAGTGCCTACAGCTGTGCAAACAAAATTTGCACCCATTATTCATCTATTTACTAGCTATCATTGAGTGGGTGTATTAATTTCTGATACCCAAAATTTGCCCTGTTTTGGGCAGCTTTTTTCGAGCGGGTGATAATCACAGGTGGCAGTAATAGGGTGGGGAGTGCTGAAGGAAGTACAGTGTGGAATATGATAGTGTGTTAGACCAGCAATCCATTTCTGGTAAAAACGTAAGTTTGAGTTTGTGTGTGTGGAAGCCTTGTTATGTGAAATCCGGTCACATATGTGTTTACTGTATTGTGTTTGTTGTGTGGATATGCCAACCACCTGGCTAGATTGTGAGTACTCAGTTCATTTGTATAGTGTAGTATAATATACACAAGAATGCATTAGTAAATTTGTTTAAAACTTCAGTGGTAGACATGCCTGGACACTCTGGCTCAACTGGTAATCTATTCTACAAATTGTACGTCATATTTAATTTAATGGCGATAGAATACAAAATATACCAACTAGCTATGCTACGTATACTACATCTTTAGCATAAATTTTGTTGCTGCCAGTGCTCAGAATTACACTGTAATTCAGGCTAGTTTGTCCAGTGTTTTATCCATCATTGTTTTGTAATTTTTTGCAATAATGCCAAGTACTCATCATGTAGTACTTATAGCTATGTTCTACAACCGCCGTAACAGTCATAGTGTTGTCATTTTAGACAATGCACCTGTTCATCATACTGGACCAGCAGTAAGTACAATTGAACAAACCAATGCTCTTGTCCTTTTAATTTCCTGCCGCCTTATTCCCCAATTTAAACCCTATTGAGGAAGCTTTCTCAAAAGTCAAAACTATCATGAAGCTGCTTATGATACAGGTATGGTGTATGTGAGTACAGCTTCTGTAGTTTGTTTTCTTAAAGTGGCCTTTGTGTACATGGTCATAATACTGATAATGTTAAAGTCAGCTGAACATACTGTACATATCTGTGAGAAAGATGTGCATGGAATGAAGATTGGTGCCTAACTTGTTTCTTAGGTGATTAGATTATATTAGCTATACATGTGGTGTACAAGCATGTGTATGTAATTTGTACTGTGGATCATGACAGACAACTAGAATTATACATTAAGGTTATCCACGGCACTGATAAACTGGATCTTATGATCACATAGTGATCCTTTAATGGACAAGCTGTCATAGTCAAATAAATCCAGGTTATGGTGTACTTGTTAGCATTACTTGAGAATGCTATATAAGGGTGAAAATATTGAAGTGAACATGAAGTTCTAAAATTTTTACTTATTTTTTGCTTATATAAAGTATAAACACAATAAGCAAAGCTTGAAAAATGATCTCTTCTGCTCTATAGCTAGCTGTCACCATCACTAATAATGTTTTCTGCCACATTAATTCTAGATCTATAAGAATAGTTTATTTATGTTGTTTAACCAATTCTTGCATGTGTACACAAAAATAGCAGTACTGAATATTATTAATTTTGTTATTCCTGTCTTATGATCAGTGTAAAAGTTAAAGAAATTGTTTCACTCAAAAATTGCAGAAAAATTAACAGTTAGTACTCACTAACATGTCATGCCCTTTAGCAGAATTTGAGAGCTGCTAAAAACTGCTTAGTTAGTTAAATGTTGACATTTTGAGATACTGTATAGTGTATATGACGTTTAATAATATTAAACCTAGTTATTGGAGCGCACAGACACCCATATGGCAGAAATATTAGTACAAGGATGCACTATTTAGAGTTAACACATGTGCAGTACCATGCTTGCAAGCGTTTTGTGAAGGCAGTATGTGTATCTTATTTGAGTTTTAGCAGAAGGTTTTGACAGTTGTAGAAGAGATGTTCAATATTAATCAATAATTTGTTCTGTGCCGATTAAATCAAAATGAGTACAAATGGTTTTCTTAATACAGTGGTAGATCATGTGCGTTATTAGCTATGTATGTTCACTTAATAAGTTAGATAGTATATACCAGTTAAGTAAGGTATGAGTGTCAAATTTTGCAACAATTATTATGTTTAATTTGTGATTCTGATCAACTTATAAAAAAATATTGGTACATATATGTATGTACACTTAAGCTACGTGGACTATGCAAGCATCCTAGTTTTTAACTGTACTGCAATTCTAAGAATACTTCAAATCAAAAAGTTAACTTGCAACTGCACATTGTTGTTATGTACATAATTGTATTAATGATACCTACTTCTTCACTACTTAATATGTGGTTTAGGCAAACTTGTCCTCTTTATAATTGTTTGTTATGATTGTGATGGTACTGTGTAATAATTACCAGACCTTACCTTTACCACCATTTCCAAAGCATTCCAACTTTAGTATGGCTGCTTGTTAAAAATTAGTTTTCTAATAATTGTTGGTGTACTTGTGATGACGAAAAAGCCATACAAAAAATTACACATGCACATGTGTTCAACCAAATCACCTAACAAATGAGAGAGGCACTATTAACACCTGTTTCAGCTGATGCAATTATTCAGGGAATTCATTATCGGTATAGCAAAAGCCATCATGTTTACTACGTAGCTACCTTGTACTTTTCATATTGTTACAACAGAAATTGATGTATAGCATAAATTGCATATCATTGCCCTGTATAGCACACATGATAACCAAGCACAAACTACACTTACTGCACATAGTATATACTGTAGCTGTGGACATAAAAATTAATTGTGATTAAATACTTTCACCTTAACAATATCTTACAACAATGGCTGGAATGTATCTGTTGGTTCTTTCTAATGCATAGTTTATATAGTACACATAATTATGACAGATGTTATCAATTAGTACAACATCATCATAGTTAAATGCTCAGTACATTAGTTGATTGTGTGGTCACGTACATATATAAGACAGCAGAGTAGCTAGTACTGCAAGACTCTTGAAACATAGAAAGACTCTTTTGGAACTATCTGTCAATACAGAATGAAAATATTTCTTCTGACACTGCTTTGTGTCATCTTCCTTACTGATGCAGTGGAGGTCACTGATGAAGATACTGATTCTCCAATAGTCTCCTACCTTCTTGCTAAAGTGCAGCGACTAGAAGCAAAGATGATGAGTAAGGAGATCAGTGTGAGGACCACAAGAGAAGTTGAGGAACGATCTGTTAATAATGGCACTAGTGAAGATGATAAAACTAAAGGCTGTCCACAAGTATAGTCAGTTACATCAGATGGGGCAACACTACATGTCCATATGGAGCTAACACTCTTTACAAAGGAACTGCTGTAGGGGGATGTTATGATCACAAAGGCGCACCTTCTAACTTGCTGTGCTTGCCTCCCAATCCAATGCGTTATTCAAATAATCAAGGTGGAGACACGTTGGCTTATGCTGTCGAATATTGAAGTGATGGACCCATTAATCATGCCCTGTATCGTAACATGCCTTGTTCTCTATGTGAAGCAACAGGAAGAAGCAGTAAAATAATGATCCCTTCACATTATGTGTGTCCTGATGGATGGCACAAAGAGTACAATGGTTATAGTATGGCTGGACATTATAATCAAGAAGGTAGTAGCATGTATTACTGTATTGACAAAAATCTTGAGCAAATACCAAGTAGTGGAGATGCAGAAAATGTACAATTATTTTACACAGTTCGTACAACTGGGTCATATGTACCTGGTGATGGCTATGCTCTGCCTTGTGTAGTTTGCACAAAGTGAATGTTAGCTGTGCAGCTATAATAGTACGGTAGCTATAGTTTACATAAATTGGGTTGTAGCCTCACATGCTTTTCTTGTGATACACTTACACTATAAATGTTACACTAGCTATAGAGACTACTGTAGTATAAATTCTGCGTCATTGACTTTAATTTTATTTTGTAACAGAACATTCCTGTAAAAGTGTAGTTTACTTTTTGTTTAAATAATTGATTTTAATTGTGTGCACTGAAAACAATAGATAGATAATTAATGTTTGGCACCTTTGCAATGATGCACTGTGCATGTAAGTTTGCCAGGATTTGTTTCATAGCACATACCAGTAGCTGTGTACAAATTCATGCAAAATAATGATACTAGAAAGTACACTAATTCAATTTGTAGCACTATTAAAATTATTATGAAAAGAATTTATATTATGGCACCACATTAGTAGAGTTAGGAGGTTTGGGTGAGGGGTTGTGGGGTTTTCAGAAACTGATTAAGTACATTCAGGCAAGATTTTTGCACTGATTTGTAAAGGTATCTAAATTTCAGATAGAAGTACTCTAATAGAGCAGTCAATTATCCTAATATATAAAACAGTTAAAAATGATCTGTACCAACAGTAGTGTTTAAGAACTGGAAGTTTTTCCTGGGGGAATGTGCCCAGATTCCCAGAATTGCTAGTGCATGCTTCAAACATATAGCTCCAGCACAGCTCTTAATTAAGTCTATCCTGCTCCTGATACTATGCTAACAGAAGCAAGCATTAGCTGCCTATATTAATCATTTCCTAACATATGCTTAAAATGTCAGCTTTAAAGATGTTTTGGTGAAAATTGTTGCTAGAATTAATCTCAGAATACATGATTTTCAAAACTTCCTGGAGTCACCTTTATAGCAAATTTTAGCCTATAATTATATCCTGCCCATTACACAGCTAAAGAAAAATCAATCCTTTTGTATTATATTGAATGACGGAGGTGTGGTGCAAAAATCATTAACCACTTCCTTTATATTCTTATGTGCTAGGCAACTTGTCTTGTGCCCAGACTCTAATTTCTCATGAGTGGAATTATTTATTAGAGATTATAAGTGCCAATTGTTTACTGGATCACTGATTGTATTTCTTGGTGCAGGCTATTTCTATGTTTTGCCAAAATGAAAACATAAATATGACGTATCATTTGAGAACAGCACAACTGAAGATGGTGGAGCTATCTACATGTATGTAAACAAAGGTTCATCTGTAAGCTTTATGGATGCTTCTAGGGTTACATTTATCAACAATGTTGCCACAAGATATGGTGGAGCCATATTTGCAGATGCCATTGACTGTTCCCAAAAGAACATCATTGATACACAATTCAAACTACATAATACAGCCATTGTTGCAGGTGATCCAGTGTATTTCAGTTTGTCTCAGTTGTGCAATGGAGTTCACCCAAATTTTACATTGCGCAATGAGTTATTTATAACTTCACCTGATAAACTAATACTACCTTCCACAGCACATCTAAATGCGATGCATACATTATTCAAGATGTAATGCTTGGAGAGCAAGGTATATAGTATCTAATCCAAAACAGCCAAGCTGTAAAAAAAGTGTGCGGCCCTCAAAAAGGCTATGGTGAAAAAAGATGTGAAATCCAAGGTGGCGGCCAAGAAATGGCTGTGATGGTAGGTTAATGGTAAAAATTTTAATAACAACAATTCAGGTGAATTTTGGTGCCGCTTGGTCAATTGGCACAAAATTCACCTGAATTGTCGTTATTAAAATTTTATCATTAACCTACCATCACAGCCATTTCTTGGCCGCCACCTTGGATTTCACATCTTTTTCACCATAGCCTTTTTGAGGGCCACACACTTTTTTTACAGCTTGGCTGTTTTGGATTAGATTTCACTTCTTTTTGTATTTGTATACCCCAAAGCCGGCCTATGGCCTGCTTTGGGACTTTTTAAACTCATCTTTATTTCTTTACCACAGGAAGAAGAAAAGATGAAGCAGATGTACCTTAAATATTTCTGATTTTATCAGTAAATGTACAAATTATATATATAATACATATATTTATTACAGAACTGTCCATGGTGGTTTCTTTGTAACTGAACACTCTTCAAGGTAACTTCTTCTAGCTGATCTCTCTACAGGGTGATTTGTTTGTAGCTGAACTATCAACAAGGTAACTTCTTCTAGCTGTTCTCTCTACAGGGTGATTTATTTGTAGCTGAATTCTGTACAGGTGATTTGTTTGCAGCTGAGCTCTTTACAGAATGGTTTCTTTGTAGCTGAACTCTCTACAAGGTAACTTCTTCAAACTGATCTCTCTACAGGGAGATTTGTTTGTAGCTGAACTATCTACAAGATAACTTCTTCTAGCTGATCTCTCTACAGGGTGATTTGTTTGTAGCTGAATTCTGTACAGGTGATTTGTTTGCAGCTGAGCTCTTTACAGAATGGTTTCTTTGTAGCTGAACTTTCTACAAGGTAACTTCTTCTAACTGAACTCTCTACAGTGAGATTTGTTTGCAGCTGAACTCTCTTCATGATGGTTTCTTTGTAGTTGAACTCTCTACAAGGTAACTTCTTCTAGCTGAACTCCCTACATGGTGGTTTCTTTGTAGCTGAACTCCCTACAAGGTGACTTTTTCTAGCTGATCTTTCTACATGGTGATTTGTTTGTAGCTGAATTCTGTACAGGTGATTTGTTTGCAGCTGAGCTCTTTACAGAATGGTTTCTTTGTAGCTGAACTCTCTAGTCTCTACAAGGTACCTTCTTCTAGCTGATGTCTCCACAAGGTCACCAGTTTGTAGCTGAACTTTCTACATGGTGGTTTCTTTGTAAACTGAACTCTCTACAAGGTAACTTCTTCTAGCTGATCTTTCTACAGGGTGATTTGTTTGTGGCTGAGCTCTCTACAAGGAAACTTCTTCTAACTGATCTCTCTACAGGGAGATTGGTTTGTAGCTGAACTCTCTACAGGTGATTTGTTTGCAGCTGAACTCTCCACATGATGGTTTCTTTGTAGCTGAACTGTCTACAAGGTAACTTCTTCTAGCTGATCTCTCTACAGGGTGATTTGTTTGTAGCTGAACTATCAACAAGGTAACTTCTTTTAGCTGATCTCTCTACAGGGTGATTTGTTTGTAGCTGAATTCTGTACAGGTGATTTGTTTGCAGCTGAGCTCTTTACAGAATGGTTTCTATGTAGCTGAACTCTTTACAAGGTAACTTCTTCTAGCTGATGTCTCTACAGGGTCACTAGTTTGTAAATGAATTCTCTACATGGCGGTTTCTTTGTAACTGAACTCTCTATGAGGTAACTTCTTCTAGCTGATCTTTCTATAGGGTGATTTGTTTGTAGTGGAATTCCTTACAGGTGATCTTTTTTGCAGCTGAGCTCTTTACAGAATGGTTTCTTTGTAGCTGAACTCTCTACAAGGTAACTTCTTCTAGCTGATCTCTCTACAGGGCGATTTGTTTGTAGCTGAACTCTCTACATTGTGGTTTCTTTGTAGCTGAACTCTACAAGGTGATTTCTTCTAGCTGAATTATCTCTTTCTATAGTTGCATGAATTCCCTACAACACTGTTAAAAATAAAGAGTAACCACCACTCTGAGAGTTCCCAGTGTAGGGAGGATTTAACACCTCATGGAGAGTAACCAACACTCTGAAGAGAATAACCATTACTCTGAAGAGTAAGCGACACCACTTTCAGAGCATGTGTTACTCCCCAGTTACTCCTTTAGAGTAATGGTTACTCTCCAGGGGTGTTAAATCCTCCCTACACTGGGAACTCCTTGAGAGTTGTGGTTACTCTTCATTTTAACACTGAAGGTAACTTCTTCTAGCTGATCTCTCTACAGGGTGAATTGTTTGTGGCTGACCTCTCTACAGGGTGACTTGTTTGTAGCTGATCTCTATACAGGTTACTTGTTTCTAGCTAATCTCTTGAATTCTCTTCGGGTGGCTGCTCTATTAGGATGACTGCTCTATTAGGATGACTGCTCTATTAGAGTATCTCGATCTCGCACTTGCTACACCAAGTTGGATTTCGTGTTATAACTCCGTGGTTTTAAGTCTGATTCTTCTACACCATTGAAGAGCCTTTCTAAGATGATAACTCCATCTGTACAGCGATTTTCAAAGCATTACCCCAAGCGGTTTACCTGGTAGGCGTGGCAAGCAGTCGTTTTTTATTAGCTAATCTCGATTGCGTAATTGTTACACACTGTTGGTTTTTTCGTTGTATCTTCCTGGTTTTTTAGCTCGATTTCTTTCAAACCACAAAAGGTTTGAGGTTCAATAGTTAACCTATTCACCCACCGATTTTCAGCTTCTTCCCATACGCGGTTTACCCTGTAGGCGTGACAACATATTGGTGTTATTTTTCGTGAATAATCGCTCATAACTCTTTGCCTGTTTATCGTATTCCAGCCAAAGTTGGTACAGAGATGCGCCTTTATACCCCCTTCTGTGTGCCAAATTTCAAGGCAATCGGATGTGGCGTTCGCGTTTTATAGCAGTTTTTGTAAGTGTGCGAAAAGAGGAAGAAAAATAAGAAGAAAAAAACGAAGAAACTAAGCCAATTTTTGAAGTCGCATATCTCGGGAACACATGAAGCGATTTCGCTCAAATTTGGAATGTGGAGTGCTGAAGTTGGAGGGAGTGTCCACAGCAAAAATCGTCTTGTTTCATCACGGCAGCACAGAGCTACGGAGGTGCGAAATTTACGATTTCTTTCTTCCTGTCAATATACTCACGGGTGTTACGCGCCGGCTTCTTGGGCCGCACGACACACTACCGTGTGTCTTGATTCCAGTTAGTTTGCAAGATGTGAAAAATTAGACCTCCTAGGTTTGAATTTGTGAGCATTTATGATAACGCTTAGCTAACAAAGTGTATGCTTTGCAAGATTGGTTAGCCTATCTGAATAAGTGTATAATAAATAAAATAAGGAATAGTTAGTTTTGTTATAATTTATAAAATTGTAAATTGATGAAATTAGAATTGCAACTGTTCTATTAGAGTAGTGACTGCTCTATTAGAGTATGTCGATCTTTGCACAAAAATTCAATTTTATTTGCCTTACTTTCTTTACAGTGTACAGTTTAGCCACAACTGTAAAGTACATTTATAACTGTTGTCTTCAATTTTTCCCATTGGCTTTCTATACTTCTGAATACAGTGATTCTAGTTTATGGTATCAATATAGCTAGTTCTGTAGGTCAAAGGGGGGCAAGAGAAGGGCCAGGGGGACACAGCATCCTTTGTCCCCCCCCCTCAGATCCGCCTATACCAATAATAGACAGTTATTGCAATAGGCTGTCAAAAATCTCATGGAATAATCAACTTGCAATTTCTAGTAATACAACACCTCATTGGAGCAAGATTGCTAAAATTCAGTTGCTTTCATTCTATGACAAATCATTTGATTGACACCCATAACTGTAAACCTGTTAGTCAATTTCACATGTTGCCACTCAGGATTCATTTTTGATTTAAATGCCAGAAAGTGTGTATGGTATACTGACAATAATAATGTTACTTGTTCCGGCAGTGACACAAGTATTAAAAAGGGATACTGGCTTGGAAGGATTAAAAATACATCAATTGTGGCTGCTTGTCTAGAAAATAATTATTATTGAGTTTTGATAACTGTAGTGTCGACACTGGAATCTGTCTACTACCTACAAGCAATGGTCAGTGCTCTTCACAATGATGTGGTACTGCTTCCGGAGAATGTAATGATGGGTATGTATACATACTTTGTCTTTTGGCTTTGCAGAATGCATTGATTCCAACCACTGTACGTACACCATGTGGAAAACAGTCCTGCATGGTTATTGTGGCATCATCACTTTACTGGATACTAACTGTCGTTGGTATCTTTGCAATTACATACTTTAAAATTGTACTTGGATACTTTTATGGCATCACAATTTTACTACTATGTTGAGTGGCAACATAGTAGATATCTTGTTAGGACAAACCCTATATTATTCTGACAGTCTAAATAGTTTAGTGGTATTTATTTCTAGTATCGCTAAATTGACACCTCGATTCAGTCTTATCTGTTTTGTACAAGGTGTGAGTGGCATTGACCAGCGGTTTATTCATTGCGTACATCCACTGGCTGTATTGTGCATGTTAGTCATCTTCAGTATGTCTGCAAGGTATTCTCCCTAAATAACACAAAAATATGCTACATCCTGTTACTGTCCTACACATCAATAACATCTACATCACTGTTGCTAATGAGGTGACTACAGTTTATTGGAATTGATCTAGTTTATAACTAATCTTCTGTTAAGAATTTTAATGGACGTCATGCAATATGCTGTATGTGAACTGGTGATTGCAATTGAATTACCCTATAGTAAAATTATTTCTGCTAAAATGCTTTGTACTGAAGCTGTCTTAAGCTATTTCTTTCCAAATGTCCCTCCTGCTGGCTGGATTGGAGACCTTAACTCACGTCCATCAAGTATACAACGAGAGAGACACATTTTGCTACATACAATGCTTCTGGTTGTTTGAGTGCGTTGAGATGCTGGTTGTAAATTAATTGCACAAATTATTTACACTTCGCATGTCTTTGTCCACAGCTTCAGCACTATAGTATGTTCACATTGAGCTGAATCCTGAAAAACAGCTAAAAATTAAAAGTGGATTTTTTCTCAACAGAGTTAACATTTCAGCCAACTAGATGATTATTGGTAACAACCAAGGTGTCAACAACAGACACGTACGGTTTGGCTCCATTACAAGTTCGGGAAAGGGCTGTAATGGACACTGTACTTATATGGCTTCCCCATAGGAAATGTATTGTGAAAATTTTGATTGGCCGTAAATAGTATCTCAACTATTTGAACAAAAAGATTTCGAAATATTTTTAGCGGATCAAGCAGTACTACAAATGAGCCAAATTTCAAGATCATGTATAATTGCATCCATGAGTTATTAAATGTTTTTGAGGATTCAGCTCAACGTGAACGTACTATAGTGTGTATCAATTTAACTAGTAGCTATAATCAAAAACAAGTTCTTGGCAGTTGATAGCTAGGCTATGAGATTTGACAAACTAAAGCACTCCACTGTAGCCCATCACCCTACTTAAGGCCACTCCAAATAAATTCTCTGTTTCCCGTCCTGGACTCAGGCATATTTGCATGCGGGCGGGCGGTCCATTTCCATTATTTCATTATACGATTGGCTAGCTATTCAAGCCATTATTTTCCTGGCACTGCCAAAAAGACTGCATAAAAGCATGCTTAAGCTTGTTCCTTCCTTTGTAAGTTACAAAAATAACACAAACGTGAAGTTTGTGCTGACTTGATAGCACTGCTGACACTGTTTCAAGATAGCTTTTACTGAGCTTATCAGTATGCAAGAATAACCGGAAAATAATGGAAGAATACGGAATAATGGAATATTTAGAGCTGGCAGTAACCAGATGCGGGCGGTGGACGGGAAACAGAGAATTTATTTGGAGTGGCCTAAGCTATCTTACTGTAGCCCATCACCCTACTTATGCTATCTTTTCTAGGTACATGGTGAACTCAGAGTTGGAAATAGTCTCGTGTGGCCAGATCACTATTTCTTCGGAGTGGCGCTTACTGATTGGATATTATAAGCACCCTTATAATCTCTTATCGATAAGCGCCACCCCAAAGAAAATAGTGGTCAAGCCACACGGGACTATCACACGACCCCTGCACGTGCAAGGCACCACTAGTATAGTCTATTCAGGTTGGCTATCCATCCACGTATACCAAATGCAATGGCACGTGAATAGAAATAACCAATGAAATTTCATGCCAGGCAAACGGCGCTACTTTGAACTGAAGACTACTGATTTCATTTCATTGGCTACTTTTAAACACGTAACTTTTGGCGCTTTATTTTCCTAGTCGACCAACGGGAAGTCGACTGTACTGTGACCAAAATTTAAGTATCACGTGAGATAAAAGGGGCGTGACTCGTGATTACCGACAGCGAACGGCACAAATGACAACGAAAAACAGCCAAACTGTGAGAATACCTCAAAGAAGTGAGTGCACATTTTGTTTTGAAACCTTCAAACTTGACTACTGGTGGTATTGGTGCAAATGTATATAAACTATTAACAGATCTTTCAGGGTTCTGAGAGGAGGGGAGTATTGTACACCAAGGTATAATAGAAGTAGAATAATAACATTTAGGTGAAAACACCACTATTAGTTATTTGTTGGCAATATGTGCCAACAGCCAAATAGTTTTAATGGCTTTTCATATAGACTATTAGGCATTCCAGCCCGATTTTTAAATATTGGATAAATGTGCTTTTTATATGCTCAATAGATAGAGTATTGATTGCCGATCTCAGAAATATATAGTTTGTTGGGTTGAAATTAGCTACTTTGGCATGCATAGTGCTTAACAACTGAAAAAAGGTACAATTTTCACCAGGGCTCCCCATACATTTAAAAGGGGAAAATGGCACAATTGAATCAGGAAGCCATTGAGCAATCTAGATTATCTTGAAAGTGCATTAGCTGCAAGTTTGTACATGTAATGAGAGTAACTTCAGATCGTATTGGATCTCAGCGATCTTTGTATGCTTTGTGGTGAGCAAATATGTTTCACCCACTGCACACTTCTCAATGCAATGGTGTATACACATAGGTAAGTGGCTATCTCAAGTATAAGTAAAAACATCAAGTTAACAACTTATAAAGGCAAACAACTACAGTGGAGGTGCCACAATGATGCAACAATACCTAAGGTGGAGTTGTGGTTTCAATTATGGCATTGTTATGCCGACTTTGAAGTGGTTCAAGTTATACTTTTGAGCTGATGACACAGCCATCAGAAAATTGCTCTGGAGCTGAAAATCGCTAACCCTAGTGAAGTAACTACGCACTTTAAAGTAAGCACCAGTGACTGCCTTCTACCCAACAGTACGTTTTTAAAAGTTTTGAAGTATTCTACATACATTGCATGGCTTGAAAAGATTACAAAACAACACAAAACTTACATATATGTAGCGCTCACGATAAAACTAAGATTTTCATGATGATCAGCATGTGGACAAACCCCACAGCGATTTTCATCCTCATTGGAGCTCAGACGACGGAGCAATCCCAAGTTAAACACGAGTTGTTATTTTGTGCCAGGGTTCTATTGGGGAATATACGGAGAATTTTTTTATTAAAAAATCTCGGATGCTGGAATGCCTAAGACTATATCTAGTGTTGGGCAAGTTACTTTGTAAAAGTAACTAGTTACATATTACATATTACTTACAACTGAACTATTTAGTTACAGTTACATATTACCCATAAAATAAAGTAACTATAATAATATTACATATTATATTATTACTTTGTGTCCACAGCCTTAAGCTGTCATGTGTGAAATTACCACCTTATCACATGACATGATTGCGTTGTTGGACAATGTGCAGATCTCGGTTATAAGTAAGAAGCTGGTGAATAAGCTTCATTCAGTAGGTTTTATTACTTCGTTGTGGCTAGGCGTTACTCAGTGGATCACTAACGAGATTAGTAACTTCGTTACTTGTAGTAATAATATTACGTAATATTAGACTCGTTACAGTAACTATATTACTTAGGCAATGCGTTACATTTGCAAGTAAAGTAACTTGAGTTATACTACCTGTTTTTATAGCGTATTTCATTATATTACTTAGTTACCACAAAGTAATACTATTACGTAATGCGTTACTTTTGTAACACGTTACTCCCAACACTGACTATATCCAGTACATGTTGTATATAGCTGCCTACAAGAAAGCATAAAATTTTCGAAGTTGTTCCTGCAGCCAGAAATATTTTGTCAGGGCTATTGTTCCGGCAGTCCACTAGATTTCTCACTATCAAGCACATTAGTTGTATGCTATGCCCAGAGTATTCAACTTTAGGGCACGTATCTATATAGTAGGTTGCCCTGAGTATTCGACTTTAGGGAATGTATCTAGTAGGCTGCTACGAGCATTCAACTTTAGGGGACACGAAAAGTAGCTTTACTGTTAGGGGTAGGGTCGGGTTCAGCTTTGGTTTCTCCTTCAGCTTCAATATATTATATAGAAGTTACTCCACTCGGAGATATACAAGGTAGAAACTAAACAAGTTGTGTAGCTGGGAGCCACGTAGCACAATGGTTAAGATGCTGGGCTCAAGCACTGGAGGTCCCGGGTTTGATTCCAGCTCAAGATATTTTGTTATTCTTTTTTTTTCATTTGAAAACCTTTTTTTGTCTAAGTTTTATTTTTATTCATGTGACTGCCGGAACAATAGCAACAACCTAAAATTTTAATGCTTCATTAGAAATTTTGTCTTATTAGTTCAGGAAGATTACTGTTACTGACACATCAGTGAATACAGTATATTGATGTTAAACATAGAGTAATTTCCTGTGATAATTTCCGGAAAATGACACTTCTACAATAGTGGTAAATTAAAAGCGATTTTCTCAATAGACTAGTGTACAGCTGGCATCATCAATGGCTAATTACTGTCACCATGGAAAATGATTCATGTGGCATTAGAAAGGAGCTTTGTTAATAGTATAGGTTGCTGAGGAATAAGGTCAGCAAATCTGTGTTATAAAATAATGGAAAAACAGGCAAGTTATGTTGAGGGTTATGCACATGGGATACACTGCTTTTTTAAAAAATCTCTAGGAATTTTATTTTGTTTGACAGCTCCCAATTGCATTTTTGATATGAAAACCAATTATTCCTAGCTACATCAGTCAATTAACACCTTTGGTCTACCAACTTTTAGTGTCGATTTCCTTGACTGTCCATTAATTAATTAATCAACTTTTATATAATGTATGAATTACAGTTACAACTTACAGCAACTAACAGTTTACTATAGTTATACGAATTATATATGTAACCAGGCCTACAAAAATAGGGTATGTGGGTATGCAAAATTTGCCTACTTTTTCAAACTTTCATGACTTAACCTTTTATGTGGCTTTCATATGGCCATGTAATTTCCAGCACTTATTAAATATTTAGTTGGCTGTATGGCACAAGTGACAGAATGAAAATATTCCATCGCAGTACTGAGATAAGACTTGTTATGTGATAGTGTGTAGTTTGTGCCCACACATTGGTCCATACACATATGCAGCATCTTTATCCTAAGTGCTATTATTAGCTATGTGCATGACCAAATTTTTGAAAATCATTGATCTATACACACACTGTTGAACTTTACTTTTCATTATTAAAAATGGATAGCCACATCAATACACACCACAGCTATGCTACTGATTTACTTTGTCTGCTTTTCACGATCACGAGTGGATTTCTATAGATGTATGCTAGCCACTGGGAATGTTATGGTACCATGACCATAAGGCTATAGAAGCAAGGTCATCCTTGAATAGTTACCCAGATGATATCTAAATGTATTTCTTTCACTGTGAAAGACACAGTGGTACTGAGAGCCCTTATTTAGGTTGTCTTCTCTATAATGACCTATGTACATGCCCAACCTTTTTCTGTTGGTATCGTATATCACAATCTATATTGATGTGCATACATCTAGCAAACTGTAGGTCGCTTATACTATATATCACAAAGCAACCCCATCTTATGCTATGAATGTAAGTGTTCTGCTACATACAGTACATAAGGTGTACTAAACACTAGGTAAGAACTTTTACACATTCTTATGCTCATGACTCATGTGGGCAAACTTAGCTGTTTATGTATAGTAGAACTTCTCTATACCAGGTGTATTGAGGCTGTATATGCAAAACTAAAACATTTGACCCATTTTGCCACATTATAGTAACATTCCTCTTTAAGAGATAAATTGCATAGAGCCAGACTTGTTGGCACCAAAAAAATTATCTTTATTGTGCCTTTGACATTGTCTCCTCTGCTATGTGTACTCATCATAATCATTCTTAAGATTCATCTCATTGTCACAGGCATAGGGAAGCATGTAGAATTTAGGTAGGCAAATGTGTGATGAAGTTCTGTGATGGTCATGGCTAGGGGTAGGTAAAAACAGTGGACCTGGGGACTAAGGACCTGGGACCAGGGGACCTGTGGAAATCCTACTCTTCTTGGAATTTTATACACTTCACAGTATTCTATACTTGACCTCTGCAAGTAGTCTTGCATGGTCAATCCACTTTTCCGCCTTTGCTGGTGTCTCGTACGATGTTTAAACTAATTAGAAATTACGAGCACCTCTGAAAAAGTGTCTGAAACTGACTGCATTAATCACTCGCTATTTCCCCAGAATATTTGTTTGCACAATGTTTCTAAACTTTAGTAGCTAGGTGACATAATAGACTAGCATGCTCATTGTGCAGCAGGTGAGCAAGTACTAGCTAAGCCAAGCTAAGCAAGTTCCAGCAGCTCTTCAAACATCATGATGCATTTGCACAATGTTCCTAAACTACTCTAGTAGCTAGGAGGCATAATAGACTAGTATGCTTACTGTGCAGCAAGCAGTGGCCTATAAATGCAGTCAGCTTCAGACACTTTTTCAGTGGCGCTTATAATTTCTAATTGGTGTAAACATCGTGCGAGATGCCGCAAGGGGGGGAAAGTGGATTGGCCATGCAAGACTACTTGCAGAGGTACCTAGTACAAGTATAGAATACTGTGAAGTGTATAAAATTCCAAGCAGAGTTGGATTTCCATGGGTCCCCGGGGTCCTTGGTCCCCTGGTTCACTGTTTTTACCTACCCCATGGCTAGAGGTGTCTGCAAAGTATGGTTTTCTGAGATAGAACCTGGGAACACTAAGCAAAATTACTAAGAAATACTCCAAAAGAACGATCACCGACTACTCTATTAGGACATTTTTGATTGACAGCATTCAAAATACCCTGCCTACCTGGTTCTACCACCCCAATGTCACAGATATAATCGAAGCCACAGACCCTATTTTGTTCAGTAAACCATACAAATTGGTGTAGAGTAATACTTTGTGGAGATTAGTTTCAACTCTGAAAGCTTCCATTATTGAATGTTTAATATAAGCCAAATTTACTACCACTTCAAAGAGTCTGGGATTGATGCATAGCATACGTACATATGTACAGTTCCCCTTTTTAGTGTTCAACCAGGAATATTGTGTTGTCCATGCATTGAAGTTCATCATAATAATATTATAATTAAGATCACAAATGCTACCAATAATTATAACAGTTTTACAGATAGATATGCCTAGTATTGTAAGGTGCAGTACCTTTTAATGCGCAAGAAATTACTTGTTAAGTATATACATGAAAAGTACAATTGGCTACATAAATTGAAGTGCAAAACAAGTAAATTATTCACTTCTCTGTAACCCCTTTTCAAGATTTGTGTCATTTGTCCTAGTAGAAAAGTTACTTCACTACCATCAAGAATAAATTGTTTACTCTTGCTACCATTACATGTCGTATCTTAGGTGCTGATCATCCAACTCATAAACATTTGAGACATGTAAGAGAATTGATTGTTCCAAAATGGTATGATGTTGGGTTGGAGCTATTAGATGAAGAAAATGTGAAGGATTTGCATGTCATCAAAACAAATCATGCTACAAATTCCAGTAAGGCTTGTGAGGAGATGTTGGAGATATGGTTACACAGGCATCCTGAGGCTACATGGAGCCAGTTAATTAAAACACTGAGGGCACCTGGAATTGAATTAAATGATGTAGCATCTAAGATTGAAGAAATGTTAGTGTCTTCCACTGAAGGTAAAGTTTAGCAGTTTACTGAAAAGAAATGTATAGCTTTAAAACTATTATAGCTTAGAAAATGGTATGCATAAAATGCTGTGATCTTTGGGAGATAACGAGGTCTTTAAAATCGACTAAAAGACCTGCTAGCAGGTTATTAAATTATTTAAAAACCCGACCTCAGGTATTGCAAATCTCCCTTTTGCTCATTGATTTGCTACACTAGTAGAGCGGCATAGTGCGATAGTTGTGCACTTTTTGATGCAATTATGAAACTTTCCATATAAGTTGTACTCCTTGTGACATATATTTTTTTGATATAGGGTCATTGCATACTTGACCTATAGTGACCTTTACAGCCATTTTTGTATTGATAATTCATCATTTTTGTCTTTATCTCCCTGAGGTATCATTTTGCACAGTTTCAAATTAAAGGTGCTGCTAAAACAACCTACTCGGCTTTTCAATAGATAATTGCATTCCAAAGTTATGATCATTTGTGACCAGATTTTACAAAACCAATCCAAATCGCACATCAGACAAAATCAAACCAACATCACCAGTGGATAGCTACACTATCGTACCAGTAGTTTTGGCACCACTCAAACTACTCGAGGCCGGTTTCAACAGACGTCTTTTCTGGGGTGTGCGTAGAGCTCAAATGGCGGTTTTAGGCCTTGTGAAGGACCTGGCTTGGTAAGACACAGTGATTTACTGGTGGACAGCCTGATAATGTAGGCCAGATATTTTTCCTGTGGATTTTGCTACATATCAGCCCACTAAGGTGCCAGCACAGCCTTGTAATCTCATCTCAGGACTCCAATCGTGGTCTGCCTCCATTTTGAGGTCTAACCCTTTCCCACCCCGCCACCCCCACCCCCACCCCTTTGTGAGCACTCGTGATACTACTTCGCTCTTCCAACAGCTCAGATTTCTATCTTATTTGTCGGGAAACTCTACAAGCAGCTACAAGTACTGGAAGTGGTCTGAAAGGTAACAGATTGACGCATCCTTAGTTTAAATTTTATACGCATACTTGCTATCCTTGGAGAGTTATGCTGGCTTGAATTCTTTAAAACCGTTTATCTCGAAACTTCTAATGTGCGATTCGGATCGTTTTTCCAAAATCCAGTCACATTTATATTAGCCATGAAATCCTATGAATTATTTGCCCATTAGTAATTTACACCCCAAGGGCAAAGAATTTTATGACTTATAATAATGATCATAACTTTGTAGTAGAATGAGTTACTAACTTCAAACAAAAGTCAATATAGTTCTTAGATCGACACCTTTAATTTGATACCATGTTTTAGAGTGTAAAATAATGCCTCAGGGAGATAAAGACAATAATGATTAATTTTCTATGAAAAAAATGGCTGAAAAGGTCACCAAAGGTCAATTCCGTGATGGCTCTATATAAAAAACTTATGTCACGAGGAGCACAATTTGTGTGGAAAGTTTCATAATTGTATCACAAAGTGCACGAAATGCTCATTTTTTTGGTGCTATGCCACTCTACTACACGAGTCAACCACTTCATATGTTTTTATATGCACGCCTAAAGCAATCTGATTATGGGAGGTACTGTTTAACATTGTAGCTAATTATGCCAGATTGAACGGATAAGTCCAATAATATCATGGAAATTCCTTTTAGCACCTATCTGTTTTCTAGAGTGTTTTCATCTTCAACTAAACTGTAGATACATGGGCTTTACCCTGGATGGGTAAGCATCCACTTACTACTAAAGAAATTTCACTGGCAGTAGCACACAGTGGGTAATTTTTTCATTATCTGTATTGTGGGCATGGTCAAACCATATGCATGTTTGTATGTGTGTGTGTGTGTGTGTGTCTGTGTGCATGTGTGTGTGTCTGTGGTATCACCTTATAAGGTGATTAGGTCTGTATGTGTGTGTATGTGGGTGTGGTTGTGTATATGTATGTCAGTATTTTTGTGTATACATTATATGTATCATCATACATACGTATCTGGTGTAAACTCAGACTTACTGTATCATACAGTACAGTAGTACTGTTTAAGTAGGGATTGACCTTACAATGATGCATGCCACCTAAAAGTTTTAATGTCAATTTTAAAAATCATCCTAGAGACATCTTACATGACAAAAATCACATTTATGGAATATTGGTCCATCTAACATCAGTGATACAGTATAAAAATATGAGAACACTTACAGAAGGCTGGATGCAGAATTAAATAAAAACAAGACAATTGCTTAAACTCACAAATTTTGTTCTACCAGCTAGCCAGCCTACTTGCCTGCCTGACCACAGTCACAAGGTTGTAGGCCAAATCAAGCAACCCACAACCACTATTTTACATCACAATAACAAACTCACCAGTGGCATGTGGTTCTAACAAGTGTGTGCCCCCTGCTCCTTGTCTTTCCTTTTATCTTCAGGCTGGTCACCGTCCTCTTTATGCAATGAACCATATTGAGGCATTAATTTCCACATTAACACTTTGCTTGAGTAGCATATTAGATACCACTAAAATTATTTAAATTACTTACGCTACTGTGAAAAGTACTGGATGCCTGGTAGATACCTGTAACTGCATGATAGGTTTGAAACCCTGCCCATTTACTGTAGAATCTTAATTTGACTAGTAATGATCAAGCATAAAGACCACAGTCACCTCTTTACTTGAACATGATGACCTCAACCGCTTACTGGTCTAGCTGTATTTATAATCCACACAAAAACAGCCAAGCTGTGAAAAATGGTGCGACCTTAAAAAGCCTGGGTGAAAAGGTTGTGAAATCAAAGGTGGGGGCCAAGAAATGGCTGCAATGATGTTAATGCTAAAAAGCTGCATTATTAAAATCTTTTAGCATTAACATCATTGCAGCCTTTTCTTGGCCGCCACCTTTGATTTTGATACTTTTTTCACCCAGGATTTTTTAAGGTTGCATGAATTTTTCACAGCTTGGCTGTTTTTGTTTGGATTTCGCTTCTTTTTGTACTTTATAAGGCTCCAAAACCAGCCTATGGCTGACTTTGAGGTTTGTGTTTACTCACATTTCTTCTTTTGTAAGCAGATACAATGATGATTATTGCAGACATACTTATAAATGTATTTCATTGCATGATTTAATTCAATACTTCATAATATTATTGTAATACTCTAATAGAGTGCACATTTTTTGAGGACTTCTAATAGAACATACATAGAATGCTCTAGAACAATCTAGTACTTCCATTGGTAGATCTATGAAATTACAAACATTTAATTATAAGTAGATTTCAACTAGAAATTTCTTTCGTAAAGCTGAAATTAAATGAGGTGATCAGCCAAAGTAGCAGTGATGCAGTGGTTAAGGATGCAGGTGTTAGGTAAGGAGGTCCCTGGTTCGAACTCTGGTAAGGTTTTTTTTCTGCCATTTTTTGTACACCTTTTTTACCCTGTGGTGACCACTCTATTACAGTATCTCTATCCCGCAATTTTACATTTGTTTGGTTTTTGCTTTATAACTTTGTCACTGTAACTCTAGATCTATTACTATCCAAACTATCAAAAGGCACTGCTACGATGATCAGCCTATCTACACACCAATTTTCAAGTTATTCCTATACTCCATTTACGTTGTAGCCATGACAGAAGTTAGATTTTTTTTACATTAATAAATGCTCATAACTCCTTGGATATTCCTCGCAAAATTGGTACATGAATCCACCGTTACACGCTCTTCATTTGTGCCAAAGATCGAGGCAATCAAGTTACACGTTTGCGTTTTATAGCGATTTTTGGAAAGTGTTGCATAAAGAAATCAAAACCCTATAGCCCCCCCCCCCCCCCCCCCCCCCCGTAAGGAATAAGAAGAAATTAAAATGAAACTTTGAACACCCATATCTGGCAAATGGCTGTTGCAAATTTAATCAAATTTGCTGTGTGGCGTGGCAGACAGGTATAATGCAAAAATGGTGTGCTTTGGAGAAGGGGCCATCGAGCTATGCACGCGTGAAAAAGCTGTTTTCTTTCTTCCTGTCAATATACTCAAGGTGTGGTGCGCTGGTTTTCTTGGCTGCATGATACACTACCATGTGTCTTGATAATAGCAAGGTTACTGAGGTTTTCACCAGCGTTCGAATCTGCGTGATGCTGTGCATGAGTACGTAGCAGTTAGCGTGATTGCACACACAGCCTTTTGCCATTATGCTAACCGGTCTCCGGTCTGCTCTCATGCATGGCGTCATGCAGATTTGAAAACTGGTGAAAACCTCAGTAAATAAGGAAAAGTGACTGCGCCCCTTGGATGACTTGATATACTCTAATACAGCAGACACTCTAACAGATTAGTCATGTGTGTAGCTATATAGCTGCAAAAACTAAACAAACTAGTACATTTAAAAAAATTATTTGAAAATGAAGTAGGTATCTGAGCAGTAAAGCAAGAGATGAATGATGGTATTACAGCATGGCTCAGTGGTAAAATACCTACTTTGACAACGAACAAAATAATTGCATTATTCCAATGTATATAGGCATTTCCCATGCACCCATGCTGTAATACTATCATTCATCTCTTGTTTCATTACTTTTTATCACTTAGGTCCCTACTTCATTTTCAAATTATTATATTAGGTAGTAATGTCAAGACACACGGTAGTGTGTCGTGCGGCCCAAGAAGCCGGCGCGCAACACCCGTGAGTATATTGATAGGAAGGAAGAAAACGCAATTTTCGCACCTCCGTAGCTCTGTGCTGCCTTGATGAAACAAGACGATTTTTGCTGTGGACATTCCCTCCACCTTCAGTACTCCACATTCCAAATTTGAGAGAAATCGCTTCAAGCGTTCCCGAGATATGCGACTTCAAAAATTGGCTTAGTTTCTTCGTTTTTTTTCTTCTTATTTTTCTTCCTCTTTTCGCACACTTACAAAAACTGCTATAAAACGCGAACGCCATATCCGATCGCCTTGAAATTTGGCACACAGAAGGGGGATATAAAGACGCATCTCTGTACCAACTTTGGTTGGAATACGATACACAGGCAAAGAGTTATGAGCGATTATTCACGAAAAATAACACCAATATGTTGTCACGCCTACAGGGTAAACCGCGTATGGGAAGAAGCTGAAAATCGGTGGGTGAATAGGTTAACTATTGAACCTCAGACCTTTTGTGGTTTGAAAGAAATCGAGCTAAAAACCAGGAAGATACAACGAAAAAACCAACAGTGTGTAACAATTACGCAATCGAGATTAGCTAATAAAAAACTATTACTTGCCACGCCTACCAGATAAACCGCTTGGGGTAATGCTTTGAAAATCGCTGTATAGATGGAGTAATCATCTTAGAAAGGCTCTTCAATGGTGTAGAAGAATCAGACTTAAAGCCACGGAGTTATAACACGAAATCCAACTTGGTGCAGCAAGTGCGAGATCGAGATACTCTAATAGAGCAGTCATCCTAATAGAACAGTCACCCTGAAGAGAATTCAAGAGATCAGCTAGAAACAGGTAACCTGTATAGAGATCAGCTACAAACAATTCACCCTGTAGAGTGATCAGCTACAAACAATTCACCCTGTAGAGAGATCAGCTAGAAGAAGTTACCTTGTAGGGAGTTTATGCAACTATGGAAAGAGATAGTTCAACTAGAAGAAATCACCTTGTAGAGTTCAGCTGCAAAGAAACTACCATGTAGAGAGTTCAACTACAAACAAATCGCCCTGTAGAGAGATCAATAGAAGAAGCTACCTTGTTATTATTATTATTTTTTATTATTATTATTATTATTAATACTTTACAGAACTGTACAGATCAATAAACAAAATTAAACAATATTTAAGAGCTTATAACAATTAAATTACAGAACTGAAGGTCTACCAGTGTCTTGCACTGGTAGCCATAATTAATTACTTACAAATTACAATAAGCTATATAACTACAAATAACAATTACAAGGGGTAGCTATAAAGAGTACAAGTTAAAGAATAAAATAGTTTGTAGGAGCTGGAATGTTTAAACATTTGGAACAGGGGCAACGGAAATAAAAAGTACATAGGTTATTACTGTCAAAATTGTTAACAAAATGATTCCTTGTAGATAGTTCAGCTACAAAGAAACCATCATGTAGAGAAATCAGCTACAAAAAAATCACCTGTAGAGAGTTCAATTACAAACAAATCACCCTGTAGAAAGATCAGCTAGAAGGAGTCACCTAGTTCAGTTACAAAGAAACCATCATGTAGAGAGTTCAGCTGCAAACAAATCTCCCTGTAGAGAGATCAGCTACAAACAAATCACCCTGTAGAAAGATCAGCTAGAAGAAGTCACCTTGTAGAGAGTTCAGCTACAAAGAACCATCATGTAGAGAGTTCAGCTGCAAAGAAATCACCTGTAGAGAGTTCAGCTACAAACAAATCTCCCTGTAGAGAGATCAGCCAGAATAAGTTTCCTTGTAGAGAGTTCAGCTACAAACAAATCACCCTTTAGAAAGTTCAGCTAGAAGAAGTTACCTTGTGGAGAGTTCAGCTATAAGAAACCATCATGTAGAGAGTTCAGCTGCAAACAAATTACCTGTAGAGAGTTCAGCTACAAACAAATCTCCCTGTAGAGAGATCAGCTAGAAGAAATTACCTTGTAGAGAGTTCAGTTACAAAGAAACCACCATGTAGAGAGTTCAGCTGCAAAGAAATCACCCAGTAGAAAATTCAGCCACAAACAAATTGCCCTGTAGAAAGATCAGTTATAAGAAGTTACCTTGTAGAGAGTTCAGATACAAAGAAACCATTCTGTAAAGAACTCAGCTGCAAACAAATCTCCTGCACAGAATTCAGGTACAAACAAATCACCCTGTAGAGAGATCAGCTAAAAGAAGTTACCTTGTAGATAGTTCAGCTACAAATAAATCACCCTGTAGATAGATCAGCTAGAAGAAGTTACCTTGTAGATTGTTCAGCTACAAACATTCACCCTGCAGAGAGAGCAGCAAGAAGTCCCCTTGTAGAGTGTTCAGTTACAAAGAAACCACCATGAAGAGTTCTATGATAAATATATGTATTATAAAGTCCCAAAGGCCGGCTTTGGGGTATGCAAATACAAAAAGAAATGAAATCTAAACCAAAACAGCCAAGCTGTAAAAAAAGTGTGCAGCCCTCAAAAAGGCTATGGTGAAAAAAGATGTGAAATCCAAGGTGGCGGCCAAGAAATGGCTGTGATGGTAGGTTAATGGTAAAAATTTTAATAACGGCAATTTAGGTGAATTTTTTTGCCAAGACCAAGTAGCACAAAAATTCACTTGAATTGTCGTTATTAAAATTTTTACCATTAACCTACCATCACAGCCATTTCTTGGCCGCCACCTTGGATTTCACATCTTTTTTCACCATAGCCTTTTTGAGGGCCGCACACTTTTTTTACAGCTTGGCTGTTTTGGTTTAGATATTATATAACATGTACATAGTAATATATAATACATTATATGTTTGTAAGTCAGACTCTTTTGTATGTACTGGATCTCTACACAACTTATGTAGCTTGTCTTGTTTAAATTAGGTTCACAATCAGTGCAACGATTTTGTAAGGATTCTCTAGCTTTAACTGTTGCCTCACCACTTACATTTTCAAAGGATGAAGATATTGAATTAGCTTTCTCAAGACTCTCAAGTGCTGTAACAACAGCTATAGAAAATCGTCATTTTCCAATCATACAAAGAGCCGCAATTGAGAGTGCCAAGTCACAACGATTTCCTAAGTCACATGAAATCCTTCCTATGGTTACTGCAGCTTTATCATTTCAATCTCTGTGCACAATGTTAGCACAAACTTCATATTGGAACTTCTTGGACACCAGAATGCTAGAGGCTATGGTGAATGCTTCTATGGTACCTGCTGCACAACAGTCTTTGAAAAATTTCAAAGAAACATTCTTCTCCATGACTCTTCAGGAAGCAGCACCATACTTTCCAGTAATAGTACGTGAAAAGCCTGGTCATGTTGTAATACAGGAGATTCTTAATAAGGACCACCAGAAAATGACCATTGGTGAATTACACAAGCATAGGTTTTACCTGGAGAATGAACTCTTCCAAACTGGCTCAGACACATGTACAATTTGTAGAATTGTACTTGGATCAGTGAAAATTATTTGGCACATTCATGTTGATCATGTTTATCAGGCATACCTATCATTGAATAAGAAAAAATCTCAACTCCCACCACAGGCAATCACTTACTTAGCAATTCCTAAAGTTGTGTGGTGGCTGAAGCTGCCTGTTTTATGGCGTGGACAAGAAGTACATGATAGGATGATTGGCCCTATTGTAAAATTAACAAGGCATGTGAGAAAGGAACCACATATCTTACACGAAGAGTTAAAATGGGCCAATCTGACCTACGACAATGTTGATGAGATGGTGAAGCTACTTGAAATTGATAATACAATCAGACAGTATAAGCATAAGAACTACCTATGGTGGTACACTTTGCATCCTCAATTTAAATCAGAATTTTTATTTGGAACTAGATTAAAATCAAATGGTAAGCTAGCCTCAGTACTTTATAGCTTTCCAATTTGCATTAGTATTGGAGGAAAAGTTGTAACTGCTTTGCATTTACGTTATACTGGTAGGGAATTTCTGCGCAGCGAACAAATGCACAATACAGTAGTCAAAGAAATAATGAGGAAAGGTAACGTAAATGGAATATCTCAAGGCATAATAGTCAGCGAAGAACCTTTCATTATAAAACCTGTAACTGTTCTAGCTACTTATTGTTATTGGCTCTCTAGTCCATTTCGTCTTCCTCTACCCTACAACACTCCCAAAACAGCTGGATTGCGAAGGATGACATCCAAAGATGTTACTAAGGCATACACTCTCACCAACCAGTATGTATTGCAGTTTGAGTTTGGGCAAATCTTTCAATCTGAAGAAGAGTTCTCACACTATTTCCTATTTCCATCAGTGCCAGGCTATATAGTCACGTATGTTGTTGAGGACCCTGCCACTGGTGCTATAACTGATATGTTTGGGTTTAACCTGGATTATGAACTGGACAAAAAAGTAGCTACAGCCATTGCAATAATTCCTACTAAAACACCAGCAAAACAACTTGTCATTGATCTACTACTTTGTGCCAAGCAAGAACAAGCTGTTAAAGTTGCAACTCTTCAATTTGGACTTGAAAAAGA
The DNA here is from genome assembly GCF_963678975.1 of Dysidea avara. Taxonomy (NCBI): domain Eukaryota; kingdom Metazoa; phylum Porifera; class Demospongiae; order Dictyoceratida; family Dysideidae; genus Dysidea; species Dysidea avara. Next base: position 15,057,653 of record NC_089275.1, on the reverse strand, counting down.
TAACTTTGATTCATTTGTACAATTTGGTGCATACTACTGGCACTTCTACAACTATGCCTATCCTGAAATTGATGAGGAAAAATGTTGTCTGTTTTCTTTTTGTTGATAGCTGACATGTATACTGTAGTTTAGCTACTCTAAGTTGTATTTAATTTTTCTGTATGTATTTTATGACTATTCTGTCTGCAAATAAATGCTGTGAAGTGTTGAAAAGTTCTCCATATTGATGCCATGCATTTCCATAAAATTTTCCTTTACAAAAGTAATTACATTTCAAACTTCGCTGGTGAAAGAAACTATTGTCATTTTTCTTGCTTTACTGTACTGCTATCATTGGAAAATAATGGGATTTGAATATTGTGGAGTGTTTCGGGGTGTTTGGAATGTATGCCTATAACATAAAAGCTATTGCTATAAGGAAATCCACAGCCAATATTTGTGACCGGATCTGTGAAAAGTGGTCTTATAGCTTTTCCAAATTCCCAAGTTTAACTATTCGTAACTCCTCATGTATTCAACTTATCACCTTCATACTACATCAAGTAATAGTGTTATGATAAGGCTATAATGTGATTAAATTTCAGAGTACAACCATTTTCACAAGTGAAGCTATGTATGTGAAGCCAATCGGAAACGCTATAAGACCCCTTTTTGCAGATCCAGTCACACTTGAGCTTTACAGTATTTTCCAATTCAAATTTGATGAAACTCCTCTCAACAAATAATTATATGGATAGCTTGATAAATTATAACTCTTTCCAACTATAATAGGCGTACATTTAAATGAAAGAATATAACTTCCTATTCTCATGCTAAAGAATTAGCAATGCCACCACATTTTTCTTGGTGAGTTGCAACTGTTATACAGTATCTATATACTTTTGACTGATGATGGTTGGTAGAAGACGCATGCCTTCTACCATTATTTTATGAGCAGTTTGTCAGTTATAAGCAATCTAATGCCTACATGTGTGCATAATTATATGAAGTATAAGCAAAGAACCCAAATAGGAATACAAAGGTACAATGTATACTATTTAAAAAAATAAATTATTATTAACACTTTACAGTGACTAGCACTGAATATCTGACAGCAGCTTGTGCTGCAGCCTTAGGATTACCTAACCTAATCACAAGGACTTAGGCTTATGACTTATAGCTAATAAGGTGTAACAGAAAGAGGTCCAAGTTAATAGGAAAAAAAATCCCTCTAACCCCAGGATTCGAAATGAACTGCAGTGTCTATATGTACATAGTTAGTTTACTCCAATGAGTGGTTCCTGATAGTTGAAAGTTACTTCTGGCATGTTGTAAAGTGGAACTTCTTAGCTGCTAAATGTTTTGTCTACTGACTAAATTGGTAAGCAAGCCTTTCAATGTGCATTTACTTGATACTACCTTAAGCTTCTTTTTATTGCACTCCCACACCCATAATGATAATTATATGCAAATGCACTACAGCTAAAGTGATTATTGTGTTTATAAAATATGTGCTATCCTGATTGTTCAATGAAATCACAAAATGTAGTTTGTTGCCTCAGCAACAAACAAAAGTTAACAGGCTAGCTTCCTGGAGTGGTGGGTCAGGAGCAGAAATCAACTTTTAGCACCATCTGTCATCTGGTTGCATAAGTGCATATCATAATTAAATTCCACATTCCTTTATAGTAGTGGAACTGAGTTGTATCTGCCACAATTGTCTAATTGTGTCATCTGTGCATTTGGTGCCCGGTTTTAGTTTCTCAGCAATTAGAGGTCGAACTAAAGAAGTTGGAGGTATAAGAGAAGTTTAACAGGATAAACCGTTGTCGGTAATTCTGAGCTGCTGCTGCTAGAGAAGTCATAAGCTGCTTGAGTGAGATCGCTAGGCTACGCCAGTGGAATCCCTCACCACCAGCTTGCAACCTCCTAGCTGCTCTGCTACAAAACCAGCTAAGTCACACTGCATGTGTGTAACTGTCTTAATTTAAATATAGCTATTGCATTATTCAACTATCAACTGAACGCGTGACGTAAAATAGTGGGTTTACCGGCTCAAGCGGGCTTGTTTTCAATAGCGGTAGCGATAGCTAGCAACGCGTCCCGATAGTGCTGTGAGGGGTTGCTCAGACAACCACTGATCGTGCGGAGGGACTCGTCGAGGTTCTGGACCTGGCTCTCGGGCGGTCCTTCGCTCTGCCGGATTGGCTGTCGTAGCTTGGATCCCTTGGCGGAGCGGAAGTCCAGAAACCTGCGTCATTCCGAGGATGAACTCCATGACTCTTTGAAACTACAGGCTGACGCAACAACACATACACGCTGACGAAACTCCACCTGTCACTGGTCAGGCTTCCTATGCGACTCCCACAGTGTCATCTCAATATATCAACGCAACCGCCAGTCACAGTGACGCCGCGGCTACAATGAGCAACGAGTCACTGCGCCTACTTTTGTCACAATACAGCTTGCAAACCTGTTGCACCCAAATACCTGTCACAGGTCACCGTTGCTATCCCCAGTCCACAGGCTTCCCTGGCACAACTCGTGCTTCCTACTTCTGGAACAACAGTGACCCCTACCTCTCAACCAGCAGTCAACCCGAATATATTTCCTCAGCTGCAGTCTACAGCTAGCAACCAAAGCTCCTCAATCAACAACAACTTACACTTCAGGCCATGTCCCGCTGTTCTGGCCATCTTCGGGTAGCCTCAACCAGCTACAACTGCACTAGCCATTCTTGGTACTACTCATCCTCCTCCGCTAATAGCTCCACTACCGGCACGTTTGCGCACTGGAATCCTTGTGGAGTAGTACATAGAATTCAACAGCTCGTTCGCCCATGCCATATCCTCTGTAATCGACACACCCACCACTCAGCAGCATATATGCAAATGTTTTTCATGCGGAAAATATCATCTCAGAGTGATGCGCTTCAACTTGCCCCAATCCCCACCCACTCCAAAAATCAACTCCTTTGCCTCATGGATGGTGGCCTGGAACATGTATGTCTCCACCATTCTTCTAGCTAAACTATCCCGAGTGCTAGAAATGTTCAGCTACCAGTGCATTATACTCCTTAAACTATTGTTGCACCGATACACATTTTTCACATTAATTTTACCAATATCAATATTTGCCTATTCTTGTAAAGGTTATGCTGATATTCAGTCCTTCAGAAGAAGGAAGGGGGAGCAGGAAACCACCTAAATTAAATTGCAAATGTAATGATAATGTAATCAATGTAGTTAATTGAGTGTGCATACGATTTTACAATGTCGTTGAAGTATTGCCATTAACCCCTTCATGGAAAAAAAGCCAAGTGGTTATAAAATAGCTAAGCCAGCTTATCAAACAGTGTTTCTGGTGGGATTCGAGACCATTTGCGAAAAGTGATTGACTCATTACATGGGGTGTCAATAAATATCCACAGCCTACTATAGCCTGGCAGCCATACTTGCAAAAAAAAAGCCTACATAGTTATAAACAGTTAAGTGTTGTATGCTGCATTTCACAGCTTTACTTTCACCTGTTCATTTCCGTCATCAATGATTGATTGTGGGTTTTAGTTAATCAACGAAATATCTCCACTTTGTAACTGATACTGCTACTTGTAAAATTAGCTAATATCGGCTTTTACCGATAATTAAACCCAATTATTAGTGCAATGCAACTTTAAACTTCCAACCTGCCCCCTAGCAGTCCATCCTACCTTCCCACCACAATCACTCGTGCAAATCTGCTGTGATTTGACCAACCTAATAACTTGCCAACACGCCAATTGTCAATACCTCAACATTTGTAACAATGCAAAGGTGCTCACCCAGTTACAAAGCACACTTGCCCCACCTTATTTGTGGGGATTCCCCTACCCAGCATGCGTAAGTGGGGTGCATGCACCCCACTACTACAGTACCACTCAGTGGCGGATCTAGGAATTTATAAAGGGGGTTTCCAGTTTAGAAGGTGGAGATATACACTGACATGAGATACGCAAAAGTTTGCACTACATCGTCTGGTTTGGTAAGGTGAGACCAAAAAAAATAAAAAAAGGTCACAGCCTAGTGACAGTACATAAAATATCTTAAATAACTTGCTACACACTACTTTAATAGCTACTGCGACTGCTCTATTAGAGTATCTCGATCGAGGCACACGGCGCGCTAATTAAATCATTTAATTGTTACGCAATCATTTTTCAAAGGGGGTTTCCGTGGAAACCTTGAAACCCCCCTAAATCCGCCACTGCCACTCACTCTTGAGTGTGAACTATGCAATCACCGTGACAAGGCTTTTGTACAGCTGTTCTTATCAGACATTTGACAGGGGTGTAACTTCGGTTACACAGCCCCACATCAGTGGCGTAACTAAACCCGGGCCTACCCGGGCCTGAGTCCGGGTGTCAGCAATCAAGTCACGCCCACGGAATTAGTAATAGAGTAGTAGAAAAAACTATTTTGCCGAATAATCGATCGAGACCTTGCACACATTTTTGGCTGCGAAACAGCTATATTACCTTTCGTTATTGTGAAATCACTTCAAACTGCCAAGTTATCGGTATAAGCGCCTCTAGAAATAATTATCGCTTCGATAATTTAGCTACTTAAATAGCTTCACTTGTGAATACGATTTCAATTTATTTCACTGGGTCCTGGTGTCGGTACAAGTCTAGTTACGCCACTGCCCCACACTCCATGGACACAGCGCACAACTTACAATCTGCGTTTGTGAACCCATCCGTTTTGGGCAACCCTCTTGCTCAGAACGCATTCAAACTAGAACCTTTCAGTGCCCTCACCTGTATGCACCTGTGGGTTTCAGCAGTAACAAAAAATTTTTATAGATCCCTCTGCATGTGTTCTTAATTACTATGCAGTAGATGATGCATGCTCCATAGTTAACAAGCTTGGAACCCTGATAATCACTAATAATCCTTATTACATTTGAACACTTCACGAAGATCCCTGATATTTTATTCAACTCAAACTCTTCATTCTGTGCATTATCCCAACATGTCACGAACAAACGTACTAGAGTTACGCATCATATTTAATTTGTAGCACTTGTTACCATCATGCATATTCATGTGTAGGTTCACATTACCCTGCATTACTTGGGTTTGTGTGCATAGTGATACGGCCGCTGAAGCTAGTCATGTAGTTTCATTGAAAATATATGGGTACACAGAATATCACCAGAGGATACATTGTATTCACATAAAACATGTCACAGATTTATGGTTGTGCACATCCCATATTTGTCATCAAATCTTACGGTCAGTACATAAGAAACTATTCAAAGGGGGGCAGCAGCACAACTTGATGGCTTGTCCCAGTAGTGGTAGACACCATTTATGGTTTCAACACGACCACTGTGATAATAATATACAGACACATATTGATTATACTACTACTACTATATACATTACATCATTCATAGATTCTGATGTCATTAAGAGTTAATTACCATCACATGTGGCAGTATTACATAGTCATAATGTAACAGTAATGAGTGGTATGGTAAATCAGAGTTACAGTCAATGGAATTATTGGATTTTGTCACTCATGATGTTGTATTCATTGTGAGCTTTGATATGGTATGTGTACGTTAATAGTACTGGAACATTAATTCAAGTATGACAAATAGACACAAGTTCTGCAAGAATATACATCATTATGTGTTATGTTTTATATCACTGTTAACAACTATTTTGGGGGAAATTGGGTGCAAATTGCTGAACTTGGTTAAAAGTAATTCAGTCCAAAGATGCGTGTGTTATCACTAATGCGATTTAACAATAAATGCTATGTTCAAACTGGTTACGTTTGTTGCGACTAAATGTGCCTATGTTTGTTGCGGATAAATGTGGTTATATGTTGTGATTATATGTGCTTATGTGTTGCGATTATATGTGCGATATTTGTTGCGACTAAATGTGGTTATGTGTTGCGATTACATGTGGTTATTTGTTGCGATGTGCGTAACGTTTGTTGCGACTGAATGTTTGTAATGTTTGTTGTGACTGAATGTTCGTAATGTTTGTTGCGACTAAATGTTGTAATGTTTGTTGTGACTTAATGTTTGTAATGTTTGTTGCGGCTAGATGTTTGTAATGTGGGCTGTCACTTAATGTTGGTAATGCTAGAGTGTTGTAATGTAATGTTGGGTATAGGTACTGTGGGCCGTGAGTACTGTTGGGTATAGGCACTATTGGGCGAAGTTACAATTGGGCATAGGTACTGTTGGGCGTAAGTACTGTTGGGCGTAAGCACTGTTGGGTGTATAAAGGTGCTCTGTACAGTTCATACAAGGCTTCCCAAAACATAGTCTGTTTTGCACTAAAAGAAATATTGTGGTCACTGAATTAGTCTTTGACATGTTGACCCATTTTAGTACCTGTAAATTAGGTATCCCATAGCAACAAGCGCACGAATTTTGCTATTCTACACCCTATCACTTAAATTAGAACTACTCCGTCATTTTTAATCCAATAGACATGAAATTTTCATACAAGCTACTTTAGTAATTTTACCAAAGAAGAGCGTTTGCCATTTTGAAATAGCAAATTCAGATGATGAATAAAGTAGAAGTAAAATAAGGATCTCTGGGACTGTCAACCCGAAAGATAAATATGTGATGATTGAGAAGCTAAAAGACAAAAATAAAAACGCACAATGGTTTGTGCTGTTTAGCATAGTGTATCATAAACGTATCAAGGCTCTTGTGCATAAACTGTAGGACTAGTTCTAGTATAAAGGGAAAAACTGTAACTCATGTTCTAAAGCAAATTTAGCAGTTGGGTTTGGACAAAACTGTGTACTAGTGTTAGTTTATATCCAGTAAAAAAGTACAGCACATTTGCTAAAACCATTTGTAAGTTATAGAACAAATTCAATTTCATGGGAAGCCATATAAGCGGACTGTACAGAGCACCATTTAATTGGCTAACAATAATAGAAAAAAGCTGTAATACTTGCATATTCACATTTAAAACACATGTAATTTACTGCATAATCTGACACTAGATATAGTACAGTGTTGGATTATGGAGGTGACTTGATAATCCAACAACCTCCTTAATCCAGCAAAATGTATGGCTCCCATTGAGTAGAGAAGTTTAATGTATTCAGAATGAGAGCAGACAAATATACATGTACGTATAACTATACCTTAATTGATTTCTCAAAAAATTAAGAGAGAAAGATAAGTTCAAGCTACTTTAACAGAGCAATCAGTTGTATTCCAAATAGAGCAGTTAAAATAGTCTAATAAAAATGGTTGTTAATATGCATAAATGTAAGTATACAACTTGAAAATTTAGCAGCTGAACTTTAAGTTTTCATTTCAAGAGAATTTGGATACCTGCATGGCCAGCCATAAAACATACTTAACATTTAGAAGTCAGAACTAATCATTATTGAAGTAGTTTTTCTACATGTGAAATCAAAAATAAATAATATTTTGAAGCATTTTAATGTTCAAAATCTGTCAATAGCTACCTGCACTCCTGCAGTATTGCTTGTTACGAATCTCCTATGGATATATACTCCCCTTAAGGAGTTAATAAATGTGAGTATGCTGAGTATGTATTTGCAATAAGTGTGTGTACAGTTGATTTTATTCATTTAAGTACTGTATAAAACAACACTCATAATGATTGCTTGGGTGGCATTTCTTAGGAACTGTCTCCCAAGGAATGGATGTGCACCATACCAAGTGCATGTACTGTATGTGTACTCTACATATGTGTACAAAAACTGAAATTTGTTGCATTGTTTATGTATTATGGTATCTTACAATTTATAATGGTTTACAGTTCTCTAAACTATTTTGTCCATTAGGTAACAATCAATGCTATTGGTATTGTACATGCATTGGTGTAACTACACGCTGAAATGTGCATTGATTATAATTATATATTGTTATATTGGTTACCATCTACATATTCACCTTACTACTTATAATTGAGACTTTATTTGAAAAAAAGTAATACATGTATATAAATGCAAATGTGCAAGCACGTCAATATTACATCATGAAAGAATACAACTATTAGAAGGTAGTCATCTACTGTATGTGTGTAGTACAAGCATAAGTATGCATGAAGTGTGTGCGCTAAATAGTTTTCTAAATAATATTTGCAAGTTTTGAAGAGTTAACAGTTAGCTACTTTGTCACAAGAGAGAGCATGTCCATCCTTAGGTATATGAGACCCATATCCACGGACTGTGTAAAACAGTTGTGCTGTACTATCACGACCTCCAGTACTTCTTATTTGCTACAAATTTTCATCAATACAATAATACATGCTACTACCTTCATGAGTATAATGTCCTGCCATAATAAAGCCATTGTATTCTTTGTTCCAACCATCTGGACACACATAATGAGATGGAATCATTATCTTGCTACTTCTTCCTGTTGCCTCACAGAGTGAGCAAGGCATGTTTTGACATGAAGTATGATCAATCCTTCCACCACTATATACGATATTCTACCAGTGTAGCTAAAACATCTCCAGGTTGATTATATGAATAGCGCATTGGATTTTGAGGCAAGCACGATACATTTGATGGAGCACCTTTATCAGTATGACGACCTTCTACAGCAGTTCCTTTGTAAAGAGTGTTAGCTCCATATGGACATGTAGCGTTGCCCCATCTGATGTAACTGACCACTTGTGGACAGCCTTTATTAGTCTTATCATCTTCATTATTAACAGATTGCTCCTCAACTTCTCTTGTGGTCCTCACACTGATGTCCTTGCTTATCATCTTTGCTTTCAGTCGCCGCACTTTAGCAAGAAGGTAGGAGACTAGTGGAGGATCAATATCTAATTCATCACTGACCTCTACAACATTAGTGACAAAAATGACACAAACGAGTATCAGTAGAAGCTTTTTCATCATTTAGACTGCACTTCTGTCAATATTGTTGCAGTACTAGTAATTTATATATGTTAGTGACTGACCACAAATGTAGTTTATATAGCTGCATATTGATGTACTAATAACTACTGTCTGCATGGATACACATATCTATTTAGCTACTAGTGTGTCACAATCATACAGCCTGCCTTGTATTTTACAACAAACAACTGATGTATTTAAATTACAAGCTTGTATTACTGTAATTCCAGAACTATACATATACACCATGCACTAAATATATGTTGCAACAGATACAGTTTTAATGCCCAATAAAAATCAGTATAATGTATGTACAGTGTATTTCTGTATAGGGTTCAATTTTAAAACTGTTAAGTATCATTAATATTGTCATTGAGAAGTATTATGTTGTTTAAGTATTGTTAAAAGGCCAGCATTATTGACACTGAAGTCACCAATAACTATATTATTGAGACTAACCAGCAATAAAAAGCCATTAATAGCTACTCATGAACAGAACAAAAACTACTAAACAAAAAGACAAACAAAAACACCCAAACCACAGCAGGGTCAAACAGCCACTTTTGGATTAGTGCACTTTTTAGCTATAACCCCATTTATTCAAACCAAGTTTTTTCCATTGATTGTGTTTGATACACTTGAGTTGTTACAAGCAGATGGTGGGTATCTATGGTCATTGTATTGCTGAAAATTTCATTATGCAATTGCCTTTTGGGCCTGTGTATTTACATTTGGCATAAAAATTTTGCACACTTTCAAACTGTCATGAGGACATAAATACAAGTAAAAAATGAAAGTTAGTAGTGTTCAACCGTCTTAAATCCACTCACCCTGTTATTTTTATAGAAACTCAACATCAATTATATAGGCTGTCTTTTAAAATTGAACTAAACTTTCATCATCACTTTCATGAAATAAATAAGTTTTGCAAGACTCTGAAACTGTGGTGTTTAATATAGTTTGCACTCTACAAATGTATCTGAGTGTAGAGAATTTAATGTGGGATCAAAACAAAAAAATTTTGAAGTCTATATATACTCATAGCTATCAATCTGTCTGTCTGTCTGTCTGTCTGTCTGTCTGTCTGTCTGTCTGTCTACCTAGCCTGCCTATCTTTATGCAACTTAATAACTATAGATAATGCATAATTGCATAATTATAACCAGTGAATGGTGAATATGTGCTAATAATTATCATGTGTACATACTGCACACACAGCAAATATAGTACAGATGTGTATGTACTAGCTACATATAATTTGCTGTGTTGATACATGGGAAAGTTCTACCTGACTGTGTAATGAAAACTAAGTAAATTAAAATAAATTTACTGGTATGTGTACATCAGTTTACATGAAATGTATCTGTAATTTACTGATTACAACTACGTACATTGTAGACGCACCTGGATTCTCTCCAGCTCCAATGATAAATCCACAGATTATACATCAACATTGAGCATTAATAAGTGTACATCCAACGTTAATTCCAATAGTTACATTTGTAAGTGTCAGTGGTTTAATGCTATCAAAATCAACATACTGACTATACTGTATTGACTCCTTAGCTTCTGGTGAGTTGATTCACTATGTGTGGGCTTGAGTCTATTATGCTCCAAAATTTTTCTATTATGCTTTTGGCATTTCCCCAATTTTCTGCCTATGATGTTTGTTTTTATGCTTTTCAGAAGTGCAATATGCTTTTATTTTCTGTTTTTTCTTTATATAGGAACATTCTTCATGTGATACAATGTAAATTGAGAAGTGTCATGTACTCCAGAGTTTATAGGTATATTAGAGTAGGGAGTCTGGGGGCATGTTTATAGTCCCTCAGAAGCTATACACATTTTTATTGTCTAATATCTTTGCAGTTTTGTATGTAAATAAAATATTATGCATTGTTCTAATTGATCTTCTGAGTTGTAGTAGTTGGTATTCGAAGGACAGCAACTGCTCAGTATGTGACCGGCTTGTGAAAACAGGGCATGTGGGCACAAACCACACCCTGTCACACTACTGGTCATATCTCATGATCAGTAGTGGAACATATTTGCAATCTGTAATTTGCGGCATATAGCCAATTAAATGCTTACTAAGAGTGGAAAATTGCAGTGCATACTGGTAATGGCATTGCATAATGGTACAAAAAGTTATGAGTGCTGAAAGTTTGAAAAAGTAGGCAAAAATCATGTGCCCACGTGCCCTATTTTTGTAGGCCCAGTCACATATTATGAAACTTGCATTTGCTGTACCATACCAAAAACATTTTAGCCTCCTGGGGATAAACATGTAAGGCCAACAATTCTAAATTCCTTGTTTCCTGTCCTAGTCAGACAAAAAATACCATGCAGGCGGGCGGCTATTGTTTATTGTACTGTTAAAATCTACTATTCAATATCAAGAATATTAAAGGGAGCCCATTAACTCCAAATTGCTTTTTTTTCTCTTAGATTCAGGAGAGCTACATTCAATGTTAGTTGTGGGATTCAACAAGATGCATACCTCTAGAAGGTTAGATTTGAAGAGTTACAGTGTTTCCTGAGCAGCCAGAAAGGCATTTACACATAGAGCTGGGTTTGTCATGCTTGTGGTGACATGTGCTAGCTAGCACTGTACTTACTAGCCTGACTTATACAGTACAAATTTTCCGAATACTTCACACATTAATAACAGATTGAGAATGGGACTAGTGTTGATTAATATGCGCATCTCAAGTTTATCAATGGCTGCTTAAAGAGATTCACTGCTAGTATTAGGCCAGATGCCATGCACTAAATAACACCAGAAACTCACATCAGAGTCCACCTATCCAATAATACACCATGACAGTAGTCTTCATCCCAATGACATGATCACACAACTGACTCCCTGCCAGTATTAATATTTAGGTCACGTGACTATCAAACGTAATAATAAATTTGCATGCGGCTCTAAAATTACCATGCGGGCGGGTGACAGGAAACAAGGAATCTACAACTGGTGGTCTAATGGTTCTCATTCTCTCTGTTGTATGCAATGACTGCTCTATTAGAGTGTTTTACTGTTCTATTAGAGAATATCGATCTTTTGACTCAAATATTTCCTATTTACCTCAGTCTCACCCCAAACCCTGCAGAGCCTTCACTATTTTCCGTATGTCCAGACATTCACTAGCTATCTGACTCAATACTAACCTTTAAATATGATCAGAGCGTCTTTCAATTGAGCTTCCAATAATTATAATCATCATATTCAAAATCAGACAATGATACATGTGTTATAATATCAAATTCAATGATTGAAGCTCAGCTAAGGCCACTCCAAATAAATTCTCTGTTTCCCGTCCACCGCCCGCATCTGGTTACTGCCAGCCCTAAATATTCCATTATTCCGTATTCTTCTATTATTTTCCGGTTATTCTTGCATACTGATAGGCTCAGTAAAAGCTGTATTGAAACAGTGTCAGCTCAGACTCGACACGTGTCAGCAGTGCAGCACAAACTTCACGTTTGTGTTATTTTTGCAACTTACAAAGGAAGGAACAAGCTTAAGCATGCTTTTATGCAGCCTTTTTGGCAGTGCCAGGCGAATAATGGCTTGAAAAGCTAGCCAATCGTATAATGAAATAATGGAAATGGACCGTCCGTCCGCCCGCATGCAAATATGCCTGAGTCCAGGACGGGAAACAGAGAATTTATTTGGAGTGGCCTAAACTGCTTTGTCGTGTTTTAGTGCTAGTAGGCACGTGACTGCATGTATCCTATAAAACTGAAACCCACGATAGAAATTAAAGCATTCATTTCTTTGAGCGGTGTAAACTTGTAGTAGCGCATTATTCTACTCGTTGTCAGGAATCATTTCACCATCTAAAACAGGTTTGCCCTTGACTTTGTGACTGTTATAGCAGAAGTTATAAATATCATGACAGAAATTTGCCCATTATGCTCCTAAGGGGGCATCTCCAAACTGATTTTGGTACGCTTAACGTCATAATGCAGACCCCCCCCCTCCTTAACGTCACACTATGAAAACAATGCATTGGCAATAGAAGCACGAAACGTTATATCAAGAGTTAATAATAAGAGAGGAGAGTGTCTAACGCTGTTTGCGCAGAAGTTAAACGGCTTCCTTTCCGTGTAACGCATAGGCTTCTAGTATTTGTTCGTTTCCTTACCGTAATTAGTTTAGCCGCACCGTGACGAATCCTCGAGAATATTCGAAGACTGAACTAAAGACTGAGCTGTATGTACAGGGAACAGTGCTCCTTCAATTGAAGAATGCTCAAAGGTAGGGTAACATGGCGACGAAGTGAAAATTTGAAGCGATCTCGGAAGCGATACTCCGCCTTTGGTTCAGTGTTTATTTGTTTCTCAGACGCTCTCCCCCAGAGTTATCTTATTATTATTATTATTATCAATTTACCACAGACCGGGAAGGACAAGTACAAAAGGTGTAAGCCTGTACAAGGTACTGTCCAGAATACAAAAATAACTACAAAATACAACATTAGCTACAAAACAAAGACAACATTACACAACAAAATACCAATACACGAAAGCAATACAACATTAACAATAAATTACTTAGAAAATGCCACAAAAGTGTTTATATGCAGCATGGCGAAAGGCAGTACGGGTTGCAATTCCCAAGATATCAATAGGCACTTGATTCCAGACAAAACATAACCGTACAAAGTAAGAATACCTCCTAGCATTAATTGTTGACAGGGGTGGTACAAGAGAAAGAGAATGACTACGTGTAGCCAACGTGTTGTAAGTACAGTACTTCAGAAAAGGAATGGAACCATTGTGACGAATGTCCTGAAGAGTACAAACTGATAAATAGTCACGCCTGGAACACAAGGGAGGTAAATGCAACTTTTGATAACAGGTTTCATGGGGAAGAGACCGAGAACATGTGGTTGGGTTCCAACGACTACCACAAGCCCACCGTGCAGCACGTCTCTGGACAGCCTCCAACAAATTCACATCTTTAGCAGTATGTGGTGACCACACTACACAAGCATACTCCAACAGTGGCCTTACTATAGCCTTGTATGCTCTACATCTAGCCTCCGAATCACACCCAAACATGGTACGTCTTAAACTTAGTAGCAACAGCCTGACATTGAGTAGACCATTGTAATTTGCTATTAATTTGAATCCCCAGATACTTCACAAGATTAGTCTATTGTAGTGGTTGATCTCCAATAAAATAAGTAAAAGTAATAGGCTTTCTTTTGTTGGTAATAGATAAAGCCTCACACTTAAGAGGATTCAAATTAAGCTGCCACAGTTTAGACCATGAGACTATAGCAGAAAGATCATTCTGTAATAGCTGGCAATCTTTCACTGATTTCACACTAAAATAAAGGAGTACATCATCGGCAAACAGCTTTAATTTGCACACATGAGGTGTTGAAGACAGCTCATCTATGTAAAGTAAAAACAACAGAGGGCCCAGAACAGACCCTTGTGGCACTCCAGAAGTGACTGGTGCCCAATCTGAGTAAGAACCATTTACAACCACCCTCTGAAATCTCTTAGTAAGGAAGGAGCGCATCCATTCTAACAGATTACCACTTATCCCAAGGGATTCTAATTTCAGAAGTAGCCGTTCATGTGGAACCGAGTCAAAAGCTTGGCATAGTCCAAAAACAAGCAGTGAACAGACTCACGGTGCTCCAGTGAGAGTGTCCAGTCATCTAAAGCTTGAAGCAGAAGTGTAGTTGTAGAACGATTCGGTTGAAAGCCATACTGGTGCTGACTCAAAAGGTCATTTTTTCTCAATACTGAATATAAATGTTTATGAATTATACGTTCCAAAACTTTCACAATGATTGAGGTCAAACTACAGTAATTGGACGATAATTGTCAGGAGAATGTCGGTCGTTTTTCTTATGAATGGGAACAATGTTGGCAGAAATCCAGTCAAAAGGTAACGATCCTGAAATAACAGACTTATTCATCACTCTACTCAGTGAATAGCACACATGATCAGCTGTTAGCTTCAGCATACGAGGTGTAATGCAATCAGGGCCACAGGACTTTGTAACATCCAGAGAGCTCAACTGGCCAAGAACATCATCAGGTGAAATTGTGATTGAATCAATAGTAGTAACTGGGGAGATCTTAGGTTTAAGCTCATCTTCGAGGTTAACAGCCACACTTCTTTACGCAACAGAGCGATGCTCTTCGTGGTGAACTTGAACATCGAGTTGAACGCACGCCCTTGTGTCTGGGATAGCCTTTGTGGTTAAATGCGAAAATATACTAGCCAGTCTGTACATTACGCGGAAAAGAAGCCGCTTGGTTATATTCTTTACCTGAAAACATAGTCCACAAACAGTATAGCTGAGTCACGTCACTTTCTCTGTTCTATAGCTGTTTACACTATAACTGCTTTAATAAAAGTTAATAACGTCATGGGCTGAACCCCCCTCTCCCCTTAACGTCATTATGACGTTAAGCGTACCAAAATCAGTTTGGAGATGTCCCCTAAGTATGCCATTTAGCTATGCCAGCATTATGTTTTATGCTATGCCAAAAATCATGCCGGCATAATCGACACAAGCCTACCTAATACATGTATTTGTGTCACTTTTTCTTTCTTTCCGTTATCTTCTGAAACTGGCAGCCATGCACTAGTATACACTTATAGTCTACGGCCTATCAACACTGTATGTCCTTCCTATAGCTGGATTTTGGATAAATTCTGCTCGTATCAAAACTTGCTATTGGGGATTGTAAACCAAAGTGGTCAAAATAAAATTTTACATAACATCAAGTTTTGCTATTAGTTCTTACAACAGCTAATAATCTCATTTTGGTAGTCTTAGCTTAGTCAAGCCTGTTGGTTAAAAAACCTTGTCGACAGCCATCATTTCTTGCCCTATGTAATTAAAAATACATGCATTTTGTACTAAATACAAAAACTGCAAAAAAGCAAGCATTAGCACCCATAATCTCTATACAGGACATTATACAAAAATTTAAAGCTGTTGAATTGCTCTAAAGAAATCTCCCGCTCCCACTCCACTCCCAGTTTTACCAAAGCCCATTGCTCTACACAATTCTGCCCGAAGTAATACTCTAGTGTTACCATAGTAACATTTATTTACCATTGATTACAACGTAATATGTGCCCCCATGCAATTTATATTGGAGGATTTAATTACTCAAGTGGGAAAACCTCCAAAAAGCAACCTGTTACCCTCAACCAAATTCGCTAAACTTGGTATCATTCTAATTGTCAACACTTGCTGATTAGGAATCCGCCTGAATTAAGTGCCTATCCAATTATACCAAGTTACACTAAACATACAAAAAAAAACAGGTTTTCCCCGCTATTTTATTACTGAATGTGTAATTTGGCAATACAAGGCTGAAGGCTCTATATCTTGCCTTTTCTCTTGGTCACTTTACAAACTCCTATATACTAAGTGTGGCCCCAACTAGACATTGGGTGACCTGCAGTTCAAATCCTGGGGCTGGAGGGATTTTTCCTTACTTTGGCCCCTTTTCTGCTACACCTTATCAGTTACTAAGTCAAGTCATTAAGTCTAAGTCCTTGAAATTAGATTAGGTAATTCTAAGGCTGCAGCACACGTTGTTGTCAGACCTTCAGTGCTGGTCACTGTAAAGTAGTAATAATAAATACTTTAGGTTTAAGGAAGAAAATCCATTCCTCTTGGAGGAAGACTGAGTGTGCCCCTGACTAGACATTGGGTGACCTGCAGTTCGACGAATCCTGGGGTTGGAGGGATTTTTTCCTTACTTTGGCCCCTTTTCTGTTACACCTTATCAGTCACTAAGTCAAGTCATAAAGTCTAAGTCCTTGAACTTAGGTTAGGTAATCCTAAGGCTGCAGTACACGTTGTTGTCAGACCCTCAGTGCTGGTCACTGTAACATGGTAATAATAATAATAATATCACTCAATTCGCCATTGATTAAGAATTCTGATGAACCATACCAGATCTCCATAAATTAAAGTATGCAGAAGTTATGGCACTGTATTTAGTCATTTCCGTGTATGTTTTACGCTACAGATTTTTATAATATACAGTAATAGTTGACAAATGTTTTGATATGTGAAAAGAAATCAGTTAACTGTATATGATTATTGTTACAGGCATCTTACCAATACAGGAAGTGGTAAACTTCAGTTCTGCATGTGTAGGGTGAGTGTTGACTGAAGAATACTGGTAGTTAATTGGCTGATCAAACATTTGAAGTATATAGCAGAAAGGTGAATCTGTGCTGACTTGATAGCATACTGACATGTGAACTGATACATGCACACTTGCAAGACACCACAAACTTGACTGTGTAATGTTTTGTTGAGTACAAAGAAGTTAGCTCAAGAGGATAGAAGGAAGTGGATGAAGGAATGAAAGAAAAAGAGCCAACAGAGGTGAAGGCAATGGTCAGACAGTAGATGTTGCAGTCGATCAGAAACGGACAGCATAGCCACCCAAGGGATATACATTCCACCACACATCTGATAGGAAGCCACATAGTGATTTAATCTGATCACCTTACTCTGGTTAATACCCAGCAATAAAATTTAATTTGTATTTAGCAAGGTTTAATGCATTATATTTAATGACAAAATGAGGCATGTTTATCAATCTTTTTAACTAGTAAATCATGAGTTTACAATTCAAGTACTGTATCCAAAGTGTAGCTACAGAATAGTTTAGCTAGCTAACACTTGCATGAGTTATAGAAGGTATATAGTATGCAATTACCTGCAAATCTCCTGCTATATATATTTCTGTGTTATCTTTATTTACATAGGGAAATATGACATAGCTTATAACTGAATTCAGCAACAGTCAGAACAACCACTGACAGTATTTAATTTGTACCATTTCATAGAGTAAAAGAGCTACTAAGTCTTGCAACCCATTTGTCCTACAGTGCTGTACATGACCTTTAGACAAGCAATCTCTAGATTTCATGTACTATGTGTATATGTTTTAGCATACTTACTATGGATCTGTTAGATGATCAGTTGTGTACCATGAATTTCCAGGGAATAATCTGGAGTTCTATATCAAGTATATTTACATAATTACATACATATACATACTTACTTAGAGTTATATCTACACATCCCCAAATGTCAAAGATGGTATCAAGCAATAACACAACTGTAAGGATCATCCTCTAGTTTATCAGTGTAGGAAAAACTAACTAATCAGCAAAACTTTGAATGACTGGTCAGTGCCATCAGCACATATCATTTTATATTAAATGTAGTTTTTTGCCCTAGCAACAAACAAAAGTTAACAGGCTAGCTTCCATTGGGTGAGTTGTCAACATGTAACATCATGTGTGACCATCTGTCGCCTGGTTGCATATAAGTGCACATCATAATTAAATTCCACAATCCTAATATAGTAACAGGTCTGGCTTTGCTCATCATTATTACTGTCACGTTATGATTGTTTGGTGCTTTACCAGGGTCAATGATCCTGGAATACTCCTCAGGCAGTAGAGGATCTAAGCTTGTGAAGTTAACGATATCAAAATTTCCCACCCACCCACCCTGATAGCCTGCTTTCTTATATGTTGCTTCTGGTAACTGAGGTGTGGGCACAAATTGCTGAATGATTAAAGTCAACAACTGCCTAGTCCAAGGCTCTGTATGTGTGTGTTATCACAAAATGCTAAATTTAATGTGTCACAACTGAATGTGCTAATCCTTGTTACAATTGTATGTTTGCAATGTGGTTGCTGAATGTTGCTGCTGCTGGCTTGACATAAGTAATACTGGATGTATTATGTAAAGTTTGCTGTGACAGTGATAACACATACTCATTGCCTATTTGGGCTAGTGTATCATACTTCAGTTGCCCTACCTCCCCCAAAGAGTTGTATGTGTATGTATGTATGTCTGTATTATAACTGGTCTGTAAAGTGATGTGTTGTTGTAATAATTATGTTGTGGTCGCATGCCGTAATGTTATAGAGCTTGGTGCGGTGGAAGGGCGGTTTGTGTAGGAAAGCATGCAGTAATGTGTTGTGGTATGCTTGTACATGCTCGAGTTAGCATGTTAATGGTTTATTCCAAAATAATTACAACATGTTTTGTCTGTTATAGTTTGGTTCTAGCTGTGACAGTGAAATTTTAATGGACTCTTGGTCAAATGATTAGTCCACCTCATCCTGTTGTTATTAATTGCAGCTTGCAGGAAAACCTAAATCTCACCTAAGTGAAATTGTATACATACAGGGATACCGTATACACTGTAGAGGATATAGTGTGGAATCCAAGTGATACTCGTACTAAAATTGTTGAAATTGTTGTCTTATCCATTAATAAAACCTTCTCACCCAAAAAGTTGTACACAATGTTACTTACATGATATAGTGGACAATTACGTAAGTTGGATACATGTTGGTTATATAGGCTGGTCTCATTACAATAGGATTATAAATTGTCTACAATAGCTAATTGTAGCTACTTTTGTGGCTATGTAACGATAAATAAATCCATACATATATGCTTGCCAGTTGCATGTCCAGTTGTGTACACACTGTAAATACAGTGTTTGTTGTGTGGATATGCCAATCACTTGGCTAGGTTGTGAGTACTCAGTTCATTTGTATAGTGTAGTATAATTAACACAAGAATGTATTGTATTTGTAATTTGTTGATTACTTCAGTGGTAGACACACCTGGACACTCTGGCTCTGCTGCATGGTAATCTATTCTACAAATTGTGCATGTTTAATTTAATGGTGATAGAATACAAAATAAACCAACCAGCTATGCTATGCTAGACCTTTAGCATAAATTCTGTTACCACCAGTGCTACTGTAAATCAAGCTATAGCTAGTTTGTCCATTGTTTCATCAGTAATTTTAATTGTATCGCCTTTTTTTTGCAATAAAGTCAAGTATTCACCATGTATTACTGATAACTATGTTCTACAGCCCTTTGCAATAGCCATAACAGTCAGTGTTGTCATTTTAGACAATGCATCTATTCATCATACTGGACCAGCAGTAAGCACAATTGAAGAAACTGGTGCTCTTGTCCATTAATTTTCTACTGCCATATTCTCCTGATCAAGCAACCTAAACCCTACTGAGGAATCTTTCTCAAAAGTCAAAACTATACATGAATCTAAGCTACTTATGGCACAGGTATGTTGTATGTGAATACAGCTTCTGTAGTTTGCTTCCTTAAAGTGGCCCTTGTGTACATTGTCACAGTACTGATAATGTTAAAATCGGATGAACACATTGATGTATAGTACATATCTGTGAGAAAGATGTTCATGGAATGAGCATTGGTGCCTAACTTGTTTCTTAGGTGATTAAATTACATCTTAGCTACACATGTGGTGTACAAGCATGTGTATGTAATTTGTACTGTGGATCATAGCAGACAACTGGCGTTATGGTTATCCACTACTCCCTGACAAATCATTCCCTTCAGCAGAATTTAGAGCCACTAAAAAAAACTGTTTAGTTATTCAAATTGTTTACATTTTGAGATATTGATATAATAACTTTCTGTTCTGGTATTGGCAGAAG
Organism: Dysidea avara; assembly: GCF_963678975.1. Classification (NCBI taxonomy): domain Eukaryota; kingdom Metazoa; phylum Porifera; class Demospongiae; order Dictyoceratida; family Dysideidae; genus Dysidea; species Dysidea avara. Next base: position 15,037,241 of record NC_089275.1, on the reverse strand, counting down.
GTTTTGACATTTGTAGCAACAGATGTTCAATGGCTAATTTGTTCTGTGCAGATTAAATCAAAATAAGAATATACATCATGTGTGTTATTAGTTATGTATGTGTATTTGATTAATTAGTTAGACAGTAATTATAAGGTAAGGTAAGAGTGTCAAATTTTGCAATAATACTAAGTTTAATTTGTGATTCTTGATCAGCTCATAAAAATTTTGATACATATCTGTATGTACATACAGTATGTATTACGTGGACATTGAATCTTAGTTTTTAGCTGTGCTGCGTTTCTAACAATACTCCAAATAACTTGCAACTGCACACTGTTATTACTGTATGTACATAACTGTATTAATGATAGCTGCCTACTACTACTTTATGTTTAGGCAAACTTGTTCTCTTTATCATTGTTTGTTATATGATTGTGATGATACAGTGTAATAATTACCAGACCTTCATTTGAGTGCTTCTTGTGGCAGCACTTCAATTTGTGGTAATCATCATGTGAGCATTAATATTATTTATTCTCACAATAAATTTCAGTTTGTGCTTGTATAAAGTATAAAGCAAATAGACGGTGGTACTACTACCTCATCCACATCACGTCAGCAAGGCCATGCTTGCTTTGACTAAAGTGGCTTGCTCTTTTAGAAGTGCAGCCTCTTGGCACTTTGCCGGGATACATTTCAATGCACACCAGTGTACAGTTAGATGTCTCCCGTAAAGAGGTATACATGGCAAACGTATCCTCTGGAATTCCTTTGATCTGAGGTGTGAAAGTGTTACATATAATAATAATAATTTATGACATATGTTATCAATTAGTACAACATCATCATATTAAACACTCAGTACATTATTAGATGATTGTATGGTCACGTACATATATAAGACAGCAGAGTAGCCTAGTACTGCAAGACTCTTGATATACAGAGAGACTCTTTTGCAGCTAGCTGTCAGCTCAGAATGAAAATATTTCTTCTGATACTGCTTTGTATCATCTTCCTTGCTGATGCTGTGGAGGTCACTGACGAAGATACTGATTCTCCACTAGTCTCCTACCTTCTTGCTAAAGTGCAAAGACTAGAAGCAAAGATGATGAGTAAGGAGATCAGTGTGAGGACCACCAGAGAAGTTGAGGAACGATCTGTTAATAATGACACTAATGAAGATGATAAGACCAAAGGCTGTCCTCAAGTGGTCAGTTACATCAGATGGGGCAACACTACATGTCCATATGGAGCTAACACTCTTTACAAAGGAACTGCTGTAGGAGGTCTTTATACTCATAAAGGTGCGCCATCTAATTTAATGTGCTTGCCTCCCAATCCAATGCGTTATTCAAATAATCAACACGGAGATACATTTGCATATGCTGTCGAATATCGAAGTGGGGGACCCATTAATCATGCCCTGTATCGTAATATGCCATGTTCACTCTGTGAGGCAACAGGAAGAAGCAGTAAAATAATGATCCCTTCACATTATATGTGTCCAGATAGTTGGCATAAAGAATATGATGGTTACATTATGGCTGGACATTTTAGTCATGAAGGCAGTAGCATGTATTATTGTATTGACAAAAATCTTGAACAAATACCAAGTAGTGGAGGTGCTGAAAATGTACAATTATTTTACACAGTTAAAGCAACTGGATCATATGTACCTCATGATGGCTATGCTCTCTCTTGTGTAGTGTGCACAAAGTAAATATGAACTGTGTAGCTATTGCAATATTGTGCAATGTACAAACTGGACGGATTGTATTTCCTGCATACATTTGTTTGTATATATTTACATTGCTCTCATTAGTTATGATAGACGACTGCTTAGTACAGTTGACACGATGTCTATTATAATCCTGTGTTATTGATTATGCTTTGTACCAAAAGTATTTCTTTTTTATAAGTCCTTGCTTTTAGTTATGTGGATATTTAGCAGTGAAGAATATTGATATACGTAACTAAATGTTGGCACCTTTGCAATGATGCACTATGCAAGTGCATTTGTTAAGATTTATTAACTTTATAATGCCAATCTATCATTCTACACATGATCTTCACTGAAATTTATGCGCATAATTGCATCATTCATTTGTAGCTAAATAGCCTGGTATTCTGGAACTACTGTTTCAGTATCTATCAAAATTTGCAATGCTACGCATATTCTTGATCAGCTTATTACAAAGGAATATAAACATCCTTGTATATATGTAGATTACGAGTTCTTATCTATACTTCATTTCTGACAATGTTCCCTTGCAACCACACTGACAATATACAATCAACTGAAATGTTAAAAATCAGTTTAAACTCATCCTTTTTTATGATTGTTTACCGTGATTGTGATGGTACAGTACATATATTATTACCAGACCATCTTTATCACCATTGCCAAAACATTCCAACTTTTAGTATGGCTGCTTGTTGAAAATCAGTTTTCTAATTGTTAGTATACCTTACTAACACCCCTACTTGGGATCATGTGAATATTGTACATAAACACACATACACACACACACACACACAGAATATGTACATGTACAAAAGTCTTCGATAGCAAGTAACAGAGAGGCATGTTTACATCTGTTTCAATGGATGTTAATTGCTAAACAATGATGCCACATGATTCAGGTTTATAACAACAGTTATCATGCACTAGTGGTGTGCGATATAGGAAATTTTCCTATCATGATTATTGCACACAATATATCACAATACGATATATACAAACTCATCACTCAGCTTGTGTATTTATGCTGATGACATGTACAATTGTAGCACTGATGTACTAGAAGTACAAGATTAAAATACAACATTGCAAGCACTTTTATCAAGAAAAGTACAGTGTACAAGACATCTTAGGTACATTTATCTCTAATTATAGTTAAAATCTATACCTAGGCTTATATCATGATACAAAGATTCTATATCATATCACGATATAGAAAATTTTATCACGATAATATTATATTGATGTATATCACAAATCGCACATCACTATCATGCACATAATATATTGTACATTTCATATAATATAGTTAAGACAATCATGTAAAGCTTAATTAAACTGATTGTCATTGCCAAGACCAGACAGTAGACACACATGATGACCAAGAATAATAATAAGGCACAAACTGTCACATAACAGGCTCTTTAAATGAAATTCAATGTTAGTTACTAAAATTGAAATACATTTGAATTACATTTTCTACTTGTCAGCATGATACAAACATTGATTTTACATTTGTAGTAACTTTGCAATACATTTCTCTTTGTAAAAATGGCTGTACAATTAAAGCCACATTGGTGGCCCTGATGCATTTGTTATAGTGCTTCTAAATGGGTAAATTAGTATGCCTACAGCACATTATGAATTACTACATCCCCATCATTTAATACATACATTACACAGTACATGGTTGGTTAGCCACATGCATATATAAGACAGTAGATTAACAAGTGCTGCAAGACTTTTGAGAATCCTTGCAGCAGCTTTCAGCTCAAAATGAAAACATTTCTTCAGATACTGTTCTGTGTCATCTTCCTTGCTGATGCTGTGGAAATCAGTGATGAAGACATTGATTCTCCACTAGTCTCCTACCTTCTTGCTAAAGTACAGCGACTGGAATCAAAGATGATGAGTAAGGAGATCAGTGTGAGAACCACAAGAAAAGTTGAGGAATGCTCTGTTAATAATGAAGATGATAACACTAAAGGCTGTCCACAAGTGGTCAGTTACATCAGATGGGGCAACACTACATGTCCATATGTGACTGGGCCTGCGAAAACAGGGCATGTGGGCACAAACTACACCCTATCACACTAAAGGTCATATCTCAGTACTGGAACAAAAAAATATTTTCATTCTGTAACTTGCATCATGAAGCCACTTACATGTTTGCTAAGTGATAAAAATTTCATTACCATAACATATTGGTATATGAAGTTATGAGTCTCGGAAGTTTGAAAAAGTGGACAAAAATCATGTGCCCACATGCCATGTTCACTCTGTGAGGCAACAGGAAGAAGTAGTAAGATAATGATTCCATCTCATTACATGTGTCCAGATAGTTGGCACAAAGAATATGATGGTTATATTATGGCTGGACATTATAGTCATGAAGGCAGTAGCATGTATTATAATTGTATCGACAAAAATCTTGAGCAAATACCAAGTAGTGGAAGTTCTGAAACTGTACCATTATTTTACACAGTTCATGCAAGTGGGCCATATGTGCCTACTGATGGTGGACGTGCTCTCTCTTGTGTAGTGTGCACAAAGTGAAGATTGGCAGTATAACTATTTTGACTGTGTGCATGCAGACAGTATAGTTTACATAAACTGGATTCCCTGCATTGTAATTCGTGCATATAGATTTCTTATAATAAACTTACTGTATGTACACTGAAAATGTACAGTAGCTACTAGAGACAACTGTGGTATATATTTTGTCATTAACATTAATTTTGTACCAGAGAACATTCCTGTAAAAGTGTAGTTTACTTTTTCTCTAAATAATAATTGGGTTCACTGAAGAACCATGCAAGATACTGTAACAGTAGCTAATTAATGTTTGGCACCTTTGAAATGATGCACTGCTGGTGCACTTTTGTCAGGATTTGCATACTACTATCATACAAGTAGTTGCTTCCATCCACAAAATAATGATGCCAAAAAGTACATCCATTGCATTTGTGGCTCCAGCATGTAAAAATTCATATTATGACCTCACATTCCATCAGTGTGCCTCCAGCACTAAATGGATAAGGTTTTACAACATAGTTTTGGCTTATTATTTTTTAAGTAACTGTGCAGACTTCTTATAATAATAAGATACACAGATCACAAACAAACAATTTTAAAACTACAATTAGCTACTTAATTAATTGCTTAGAGTGAATCACATATTGGAGTACAGAATTCCAAATTTTGATAGCAGAGAGGAAAAAGAAATACAAATAAAACTTGATTCTTGTCATCAGTTGCATAAATCTCATATTGTTGCCTCTAGTACAGGTATCAGGTAAGAATTAATGGGAATGTCAACAAGATGATGGATTATTTAAACATCATTATAGCGACTCCGTTCTTGTCTGCATTAATTCTGACAAGTGTTGTGTTTGTTAGTGTTTGGAAATAATGGCTGTATGTTCCAATATAAATTTCACCATTGCTTTATAACAGTTGCTTTTAATTATAGACGGGCAAGTTACATGTTGGAGAAAGCCTAGCCTTTAGTTCTGTTAGTCTTACTGGACAATTTATATCTAATCAAAAACAGCCAAGCTGTAAAAAAAGGTGCGGCCCCTAAAAAGGCCATGGTGAAAAAAGATGTGAAATCCAAGGTGGTGGCCAAGAAATGGCTGTGATGGTAGGTTAATGGTAAAAATTTTAATAACGACATGTCATGTGAATTTGTGTTTCGGCACCAAATTCACCTGAATTGTCGTTATTAAAATTTTTACCATTACCCTACCATCACAGCCATTTCTTGGCCGCCACCTTGGATTTCACATCTTTTTTCACAATGGCCTTTTTAGGGGCCACACCTTTTTTACAGCTTGGCTGTTTTTGATTAGACATCACTTATTTTTGTATTTGTATACCCCAAAGCTGGCCATAGGCTGGCTTTGGGGCATTTTTAACCTATCCTTTTTCTTTACCACAAGAAGAATAAAAAACAAAGCAGATTTTTAATACTTCAACTGTGTTTGATTTTATCAGTAATTATATACATATATTTATTACGTGTCTATTATTCCCTGCTGGATAACTTGTTCGCAGCTGATCTCCCTACTAAGGGACTTGAAATGTAGCTGAACTCTCTACAGGTTGATTTGTTTGTAGCTGAACTCTCTACAGGGTGATTTGTTTGCAGCTGAACTCTCTACAGGATGATTTGTTTGTAGAAGAACTCCCTACAGGATGGTTTCTTTGTCACTGAACTCTCTACAAGGTGACTTGTTTCTAGCTGACTCTCTACAAGATGACTTCCTCTAGCTGATCTCTCTACAAGGTGACTTGTTTCTAGCTGAACTCTCTACAGAGTGGGTTCTTTGTAGCTGAAATCTCTATATACAAGGTGACTTCTTCTAGCTGATCTCTCTATAGGGTGAACTGATCTCTCTGTAGGGTGACTTTTATCTAGCTGAACACTCTACAGGGTGATTTGTCTCTACAGGATGGTTTCTTTGTATCTGAACTCTCTACAAGGTAACTTGCTTCTAGCTGATCTCTCTAGACGGTGACTTCTTCTAGCTGACTACTCTCTACAGTGTGACTTGTATAGCTAAACTCTCTACAGGGTGATTTGTTTGTAGCTGAACTCTCTACAGGATGGTTTCTTTGTAGCTGGTCTCTACAAGGTGACTTGTTTCTAGCTGATCTCTCTACAAGGTGACTTTTCCTACTACAGGGTGACTTGTATCTATAGCTGAACTACCTACAGGATGATCTGTTTGTAGCTGAAATCTCTACAGGGCGATTTGTTTGTAGCTGAATTCTCTACAAGGTGACTTGTTTCTAGCTGATCTCTCTATAGGGCAACTAGTTTCTAGCTGAACTCTCTACAGAGTGGGTTCTTTGTTGCTGAACTCTCTACAAGGTGACTTCTTCTAGCTGACCTCTCTATAGGGTGACCTGATGTCTCTGTAGGGTGACTTTTATCTAGCTGAACTCTTGACAGGGTGATTTGTTTGTATCAAAACTATCTACAGGGTGATTTGTTATACCTGAACTTTCTACAGGGTGATTTGTTTGTAGCTGAACTCTCTACAGGGTGATCTGATCTCTCTACAGGGGGTGATGTGTTTGTAACTGATATCTCTACGGGTAGATTTGCTTGTAAGTGAACTCTCTACAAGGTGATTTGTTTGTAGCCGATTTCTCTACAGGGTGATTTGTTTGTAGCTTAACTTTCTACAAGGTGATTTGTTTGTAGCTGAACTCTCTACAGGGTGATGTGTTTCTAGCTGATCTCTCTACAGGGTGAATTTTTGTAGCTGAACTCTCTATGTAGTGATTTGTTTCTAGCTGATCTCTCTACAGGGTGATTCTTTTGTAACTGAACCCTTTACAGGGTGATTTGTTTGTAGCTGATCTCTCTACAGGGTGATTTGGTTGTAGCTGATCTCTCTACAGTGGGTGATTTGTTTGTAGCTGAACTCTCTACAGGGTGATTTGCTTGTAACCGAATTCCCTATATTGTGTCTAGCTTCTAGCTGATCTCTCTACAGGGTGATTTGTTTGTAGCTGAACTCTCTACAGGGTGATTTGTTTCTAGCTGATCTCTCTACAGAGTAACTTGTTTGCGTAGCTGAACTCTTTACAGGGTGGTTTTTTGGTTGCTGAACTCTCTATATGGTGACTTGTTTGCAGCAAAATTCTCTACAGAGTGACTTGTATGTAGCTGAACATTGTATAAACTATAAAATGACTTGTCTGTAGCTGAAATCCCTACAGGGTTACTTGTTTGCAGTTGATCTCTATAGGGTAACTTATTTGTATAGATGGACTCTCTACAGGGTAGTTTCTTTGTAGCTGAACTTTCTCCACAGTGACTTGTTTGTAGCTGAATTCTCTAGAGAGTGTGTAGCCGAACTCTCTACAGGGTGCATGACTTGTTTATAGCTGAACTCTCTTCAGTATGACTTGTAATGTTCTGAAACACTACAGTGATATGTTTGTAGCTGAACTCTCTATAGGGTGACTTGCTTCTTGCTGAACTGTCTATAAGATTAACTGTTTGCAGCTGAACTTTCTACAGAATAACTTGCAATGTAATAGAATTCTATAATGGAGTAAATAAATTAGCTGAATGCTCTATTAGGGTGACTGTTCTATTAGAGTATCTCGATCTCGTATTTGCTACACGGAGTTGGCTTTGGAATCATAAGGGGGCATCTCCAAACTGATTTTGGTACACTTAACGTCATAATGACGCTAACTTCAAACCCCCCCCCCCCCCCCCTCTTCTTAACGTCACACTATGAAAACAATGCATTGGCAATAGAAACACAAAACGTTATATTCTTTACCTGAAAACATAGTCTACAAACAGTATAGCTGCTTAATCACATCACTTTCTCTGTTCTATAGCTGTTTACACTATTATTGCTTTAATAAAAATTAATAACGTCATGGGCTGAATCCCCTTCCCCCTATAATGTCATTATGACGTTAAGCATACCAAAATCAGTTTGGGGATGTCAGTGGTTTGTATTCCGATTCTTCTGTACTACTGTAAGGACTTTCTATGAAGATTATTTCAGCTATATACCGATTTTCAGCTCGTTGCTCTAAGCGGTTTGCCTAGTAGCTAGGCGTGAAAACTTATACTTTTTTATTCATAAAAATTGAACGCGTAATTGTGACACAGGTTGGGTTTTGTGTCATATCTCCATGTTCTTTATCTCGATTCCTTTCAAACCACTAAAGGGCACTCCTACGATGGTTACTCCATTTACATAGCACTTTTCAACTCATTCCATGAAGCGGTTAACCCTGGCTGTAGGCGTGACAACAAATAGATCTTGTTTTACGCGAATAATCGGTCATAAATCCTGAACCATTCATCGGATTTGCACCAAAGTTGATACTAGGATTTGCCTTTGGACTCCCTTTCTGTGTGCCAAATTTCAAGGCGATCGGAGTACGCATTTGCATTTTATAGCAACTTTTGCAAGTGTGCGAAAAGACTAAGAAGAAGAAAAATAAACGAAGAAAAAAAAATCGCAACTTTAGCAGCTCATATATGGCTGGAGCGATTTCCTTAAAATTTGGAATGAAGACTCCCCTAGCTGGCGGGAAACTCTGTAGCAAATCTGGTTCCAATCGGATAAGGGATCATCAAGATACAAAGGTGTGAAAATCGCGTTTTCTTTCTTCCTGTTATAATATACTCAAGGTGTGGCGCGCCGGCTTTTCGGGCCGCACGACACACTATCGTGTGTCTTGGTGTTCTGACCAGGACTTATTGGAGGAAGTATTTGGCATGGATGACTTCTTTAATTTCTATACTCTATATTGATTGAGAATTGAATGTTTTTTTAAGGTTAGCTATTCTGAGAAAAAAATTGTACTTTTGAGTCAACCGATGCCATAAGATTCATTTTATGATTGCTTTTTTTTTTTTCCTGAGCATATCAGCTGTGCTGTCTGCTCAGTAACAATAATAATAATAATAATAAGAAGTGCAGGTAGAATTTTCGCAGTCTGCCATTGCAGACGCAGTGATACTTCCTTATAGCAAAATTAGTGGTAAAGCTAAAATTAAATTGTAGCTTTGCTGTAAATAAAACATAGTTCAATATCTCTGTATTCAAATTGTTAATAGAAATTTTTCTCATTTTGGAGCACTAAAAATAAGATGTGATGCAAAAAACTATTTTCAGAATTGAAAGAATTTAAAGATTTCAGAATTAATTGGCCTTTTGCTGATACTATACAGGTGACAATGATTGCATTTTTTGTAATGATAGAACATTAATTATGTAACTAGAAATCATGACTTTTATTATTATCATATGCATTTTCCCAATATGTAATTTTAACAGTATAGATAAAATTAGGAATTTTACAAGCTAGAATGGGTCATTACAACAAAGTCTTAATTGCTATTACCAGCTGAGGTACAAATTTTGCCCTACTTTAGGCCAAAAGGCATTTCAAGTAGGTTCCCCTTTATTTAAGTACTTTTTATTGTAATGATGCTCAGTTAATGATTAGTTACAAGTGCTTGTAAACTTTTTGTAACATACAGTGTATATACACAATAATAATATTGGTGAACTTCATACTTAACAAGAAAGAATGGTGCCGAGAGGCTATAACTGTATGACAAACATGTCTACACTAATTACTAACAAGCAATGAGTAGCACAGGGGGATTAAGGGGGGAGGGGTTGTGAGGCTTCAGGAAACTGGTCAAGTACATTCAGGCAAGATTTTGCATTGATTTGCAAAGGTATCAAAAGTATACTCTAATAGAGTAGCTAACTACCTTAATAGAACAGTCAATTTTGTAGATTTTAAAGTGACATAGTTTACCTGTACCAACACGGTGAAAATATCTACCTCAGAGTTTTAAAATTTTCCTGGGGGCATGTACCCAGATCCTCAGAATTGCTATAGTGTATGCTTCAAATTAAAATTAGAATAGCTCCAGCCTTCAGTTCTTAATTAACTCATCTCGCTCCTGATACTATGCTAGCACGAGCAAGCATAAGCTTCCTATATCAACATAATTATATTATTTAAACAATTTTTTGCGAACATTGTTTCAAGATTTAATTTTAGAATACATGGTTTAAAGATAAAATTCCTGGGGAACATGTTCCCAGAGCCCCCTAGATGTAAGAGTGCCCACAACAGAAAAATTGGAACCTGTTAACAAATTCCTGGAGGCTGGAGCTACCCGTGCAGTAAATTTTAGCCTAGTTATGCCCTGCCAGTTAATGAAGCCCTTAGTATTAATAATATATTGAATGTTAGAGGTGTAGTACGAAAATCATTAACCTCTCCCATTTTATTCCTATGTAGTAGGCAACTTGTCTAGTTGTGATAAGAGATTATAAACACCCCCTGTTTACTAGAATGATTTGGTACAGGCCTTTTCTGTCTTTTGCCAAAATGAAAACATAATTAATATGCTGTATTGTTTGAGAACATAACGCATGGAGCTATCAATCTAGGTGAAGGTTCATATGTAAGCTTTTTGAATGCTTCTAGGTCACATTTATCATGCAAGATATGGTGGAGCCATACTCACAGATCTCATTGACCACCATTACTGATAGTTCAAAACTAATTAAGATCGACCATGTATAATACAGCAGGTGATTTGGTGTATTTCAGTTTGTCTCAATTGTGCAATGGATCACCCAAGTTTTACATTGAGCAATGAGTTATTTATAACCTCACCTGATAAACTTACTTCCACAGCACTTCTAAATGCTAGCGGTACATACATTATTCAAGATGTAATGCTTGGACAGCAATTTAGTATCCCAGCATGTTTACAATTATGTGAATGGAAACTTCACAGGACCTATATATATATTGTTTATAGCAGGAAGTGGATAGTCCATAGACACTACTGAGTGATCATATTACGTATAATGGATTGTCAAAAATCTCATGGAATAATCAGCTTGCAATTTTCTAGTAGTGTGATACCTCATGGAAGCAAGATTGCTGAAATTCAGTTACTTTCATTTTAGGACAACTCATTTAACTGGACACCCATAACTGTAAGCCTGTTAGTCAATCTCACATGATGCCATCCAGGTTTATTTTTAAAGTCAGTAGCTATAAAACATGTCAAATGCATGGGTATATATGACTACAAGTAGCTAGTATTCTATATATCATTAACTCTAGAGAGTATTCGAACACTAAAACACCACGATCATTAATTTTCAGCACTACATAATATTGTTTTGTGCAAGGTAGCTATGACTGAGTGCCTGTGGCATTGATCAACGCATTCATCATGTACATCCACTGGCTGTGTTGTCTATATTAGTCATCATCAATATGTCTGCAAGGTATTCTACCAAAATAACATCATTTGTTAGTAGGGGAGGAGTTATTAATGCAATATGCTACATCTTGTTACTGTCCTACACATCAATAACATCTACATCACTGTTGCTAATGAGGTCGCTAAAGAATTGATCAAGTTTATACTTACTTCCTAATATTGAGTATTCATATGTACGTCATGCGGTTTTTGTTGCTATAACCATTGCATGTGAACCAGTGATTGTAATTGGGTACAATACTGCTTTTACAACCATTAAATTTTCTTAACCACAAAATTAACTTCATTAGAATCATTGCCACTGTTGGAACTTGCTACAAGAACAAGTTCTGTTGGTTTGCATCTGTGTGATATGTTGGCAGATAATCATTGCTATTTTAATATCAAATGTTGGTTGCCTCTGTAATAATGGCTCTGATACATTTGGTAGTAATACCATATAGCTAAAAGTGAACAACTAAATATTTTTGATGGTGTTGTTCTACACATTATTCTGTTGGTAATCACACTGAACATCATTGACCACTCCAATGGCTTTACATAATATTATCATACTACAGCAGTAATGTCTTTTATCGTGGTATTATTAGATGCATTACTAAAACTGCCATTAGATGTTTAAACATTGATTGATTTATTGCAATTGGTTAATTGTTTATTACATCTAAACAGTCAGACAAGGCCGCTCTTCCCTGCCAGAGGAGCCCACATACATACAACAACATAAAGTACACATAGAGATACTACAAAGACAATAAACACAGCAAACAGTTAACTAGCTACAATACATAATTATTATGTTATAGGGCTGATTTTTTGACAGAATATAATACACTAATTAATGAGTCTTTGGTCCAAAATTGAAGTCCTATCTGCTTGCAGTAATATTTGATCATCTTTAAGTGTTCCATAATAGCAACCTTATTATTAACCGTCAAAACCTGAAAAAGTGAAAAATCCTCTCCCTCGAAATATTTAGGCCGCCCCGGGCCACACAAATGCAAAGTGGTGTGGCTCACCGAGACTAGTTGGCGGAACTACATCAATGAGTCTCTCGTGGCCAGACCATAGATATACCGGTATACTGGCTACTAAGCGGTTAATATATCTATAGCCACACCCTCGGCCACACCACTATTTTCTTTCGGGGTTGGCGCTTATCAATTAGAGACTATAAGCTGCCTTAAGCACCCTCTAATCGATAAGCGCCATCCCAGGTGGTTCTGGGCCACGCGAGACTACCATATATACGACCTCTACAAGTGTAAGGACCACCAGTACTGTGACCAAAAACGTATCACGTGAGATAGAGGGTGTGACTCGTGATTAACGACAGCGAACGGCACAGATGACAACGAAAAACAGTCAAGCTGTGAGAATACCTCAGAGAAGTGAGTACACAGTTTGTTTGAAACCTTTAAACTTGACTACTGGCGATATTAGTGTAAATGTACAGTTGCAGATCTTGCAGGGTTTTCGGAGGAGGGGGTATTGTACACTAAAAGGTGGCTCAGCCGGTATGTGACTTACACGCACTGAACAGAGGGCCCTGTGCACTTCAGAGTCAAGTTGTAGACATTTTAAGTAGCTATGATCGTTACATGAAACTTTAAAATTCTTGATAAGGCCACTCCAAGAAAATTCATTGTTTCCCATTTCCCTCCTGCATGCAGATTCTCTTCCCGCATGGTCATTCATTATTGCTGTCAATATTCATTATTTATCCTGTGACTGCATAGGCAGCATAGCAGTAACTAGTTTAGCATTCAGAAAGCCCATTTAGCTAGCTTTTCACTGTTAAGGTTCTTAGTTTAAATAATTCTATTGTATTCTCACCTGCATAGTAGTTATGAATCTCGAAAATTAGTGGAAATATCTATATAATGAATAATGGAAAATGAACCGCCTGCCTGCATTGGTCACTGTGTCTATTCAAAATGCCATTCGGCTAGGCAAATGATCTGACAAACCCAGGCTTTTAAAAGTTGCACTCAATTCTACTCAAGATAAAGCTATGATTCTTAAAAATAAACTCAAGCTTCGATCAAGCAACAATCCATCACCTGTACGAAATGTTTTCATCACTCCAGATTATACCCCGTTAGAGCAGAAGAAGAACAAAGCTTTGCGTCAGCAACTAGCTGATATGAACAAGGTTGAGAATGTTTACACAATAAAAAATGGGAAGATAGCGCGGAGATATGGCAAGCCGTTTGTTTCAAAAATACGTCCTTATGACCCAACCTTAATAAATTATACTACCATTGTTCTATAAATATCAACCTTACATTGGCTTGTTGAACCTTACGTTGTGCTTGTTGAACCTTGCGTTGTGCTTGTTGAACCTTACGTTGTGCTTGTTGAACCTTACGTTGTGAGAAATGAACCTGACGTTAATGCAACCTTACCTTACCTTACCTAACTTAAACTTTTATTTAGCCTTACGTTCACTACCTGAAGCTTGGGTCGACCCGATAATTCTGTAATGTCCTGATTGTTTATTGAATCATAGTCTAGCCTTGCATCAGGCCATATTAAATGCTATCCCACTAACTACTACTAGTAGCTGGAGACCTGTGAGAAGGCTAAAGCCTGTGATTACAGGAGTTTCTTTCATGAGCTGCACCCACTTAGCTATATAGCTATCTGGAATTTGTACTACTGCATGTTGTTGACCCTATAACATAGCTGATGCAGCTTTAGTTATATAAAAGGCCAAATTATTACGGAAGATGCATGAGGTGCATGGAGGTTAAGTCAACCAGAAAGGGTATAATAATAACATCCTAGCTGAGTGGATGAAAGTGTATGTTTGCATGCTTTCTTGCCACTTAAGCCTTCACATACCTTGCTTAATAGATAAATTAACGGTGGCTACTAATGCGGTACAGTGATGTGGGCAGGAATGATAATTAAACTTTAGCTATATGTGACAATAGATTATAGTTATATGTAATTTGTAATGGCAATTGCCATACATCGATTCATTATTCTACATACCTATGACAAAAGATCTCTGGATTGCACTTTCATGCAGTGGTACAAACCTTATACAAAATTTTCATCATGCGCCAAATACGCTTCACACTTATGATATACAATATCCTTTACATGCATCTACTACAACCAGCCACAATAATGCATGTTGACACACCAGCAAATATTTATTTCAAGATCAATCGAAGAGTGGAACAATTTGCCTACATCTATTCTATAAATTCACTGATTATTTCTTCAGAATAATAAATGCTGTAATTGTCTTTTCTTTCCCTGGGGACCACCAGCTGTGTTGTCTGCCCATGGCAATAAAAATAAACTCATACATACTACATATTCACATATTATCACTTAGTTTAAATGACACCTTCTTTATGTTCATTTATCTTTTGTTATTGCATGTACAGGACTTGAACAGAATATTATTATACATATAGCTATATATATGATTCATTATATCAGAAATTATATATTTATATTTTATAGAAATTATATGTACCTTTGAATTGATCTATAATCAAACTCACCATGCATCTATGTTTCATGAATGCAGCAGGTTAACTATGATGTTTTGGCAAACCCTAAAATAAAATATAAAAGTAATTTACGTATGTGATCTATCTTTAATATTGTGCAAGCAGTAACAGGCATAGTAAGTAGCAAAGGGGAAGGAAATGGAGTTCCATCACTTTGTTTAGGAAGGACTTTAGCTTTTGCATGTCAATATCAAGATGTCATGCATATAAACTTTAACAAAACAGTCAGTTGCAAATGAAATGATTTAAATTTTTATTTATTTTTGACCTGACGGGTAACTACTAGAGGGTAAAATATTCATGAAACATATTTTACCCTCTAGTAGTTACCCAGGAGGTCAAAGAATAAATAAAAATTTAAATCATTTCAGTTGCAACTGACTGTTTTGTTAAAGTTTATATGACTGCTCTATTAAAGTATATAATTTGGTATGGCCCAACACTCTAGTGTTTTGAGCACAAAAAGTGTGCTCTGTGATACCAACATGTGCTGTTTTGGTGTCACAAGGCACACTTTTGAGTGCAAAGCACACTTCATGTTTACAGTGAAACAGAGAAAAAAGGACAGTAAATCTATTATTATAATATTATAGAGATTAGATATATAGCTCTATATATATACTAATATATATGTTTTATTAAAGTTAAACATATGAGTTAATAAGTAACATCTGAGTTAAGGTAGAAGTAAACCCTATATTATGCTATAATTAAATTTCATGCATAAAGATGTGGGTGGGGCTCCTTCAGCATATAAATGTAATTTTATTATGAGGATGCATTTTTAAAACAAATGGCTTGCGATAAAATAACAGAGAAGCTAAAAGGTAGGTATAAATCAGTTCTATCCTGGCAGTGCACAATGGCCTTATACAGTGGATAGTTACAAAGCTTTCAACACTTTAGCACAGAAAAACTATTATTAAAGTTGGTATATGGTCAAATACTCATTATTATGGTTGCAAAGATGGGTTATACTAGTTAACAGATCTAGAACCCAGAAAAAATTAGATTGTCATGGAGAGACATCTGAAAATCTAAAGGTCTTTTCCTGGAGTTCCACAAGTTCTAGGACACATTATTGATGTATAATTGTACGTATATTGATGACACAAGTAGTGGAATGGTTTATCTAAATGTGTTGCTCTAATGATCTTTATCACAATCCTCTGCTGTCTATTCTAACACTTTTACAGTCAGTGGAACAACATAAACACCCAGGAGTGCTATTCCATAACTCCATGTCACGGTCTAAACATTTTAAAGAAGTAATCAATGAGGCAAGCAAGACATTAAATGTTGTGAAGCAAACATCTGTGAATTTCACTGCATATGCAATACAGACCGATACTAGAACAGGCTGGAAACCATGGTCTGACTGGTCCAGCATTGTATAGAACACTTTTCAGCTAGCATAAAGACTGAGATACTGTAATAAAGCAGCTAGTTGTTGCAATACACTCTAATAGAATAGTCATCGGATTACTCTAATAGAACAATCAGCATAGAATATAGCCACTGTTTGGACTGGCTTGGTCTAAGCCAGTTCCAGTGAGTCATCTGTATGGCATAATGGCATTGCATTAGGCCAATTGATCATGCATGCCATGCATTAGAAATTACAGTCAAAGTCTCAGAGAATCATATTCACTTTCATATTGTTGTACCATGAAAGTAAATTAGCTATAGCTAATAGCTATAGTAGATATAAAATCAAAACATGTAGCACAAAATTACCAGGATATATTCTTGATATTAAGAAAGCAGAAAAAGGTTTTATATATAAATAGCCTCCATGTGCCATTTCAGAGCATCTGCTGTCTAAATTTTCCCTGCATGGGGAGCATGCCCCCAGACCCCCTAGTTTGTCATGCTGCATGTGTTTAGCATGCACATGCAGTTGAGTATCAAATAATCGATAAGAATAGAGTACATCAACAGGTAGAGTACACTAAAGTGAGTGGAAATATATTTACATGGTGTGTTAATGTACACAATAGGGACTGTGAGGTTGAGCAGATAAGCTGGAATACAAGTTGAGTGCTTGGGATTTTATCTTTATTCACTATCCCACTATAGGTACACTGCAAGAAGGCTAAAGCCTGTGATGCAGGAAGTTCGGCCGAAGTTGAAAAGCTTTGTTGAAAATCTCACAGATCAGGTAGATCCAGAGAGCATTCAGGCCTGAGGAATCACATAGCCTGTATTCAACCATTACTTAATGGCATAACCTCTCTTGCTTCGCTAAGGATCATTTTAGCTGGCCATGGATCATATAATTACTTGATGAGTCTATTGAATTGGGTTGGTAGAAAGGGTCATCCTGATAATTATTGAGTGGTCACATGCTGGTGATGCTGAGCAGCTTTACATACATAATTATGCTTAATCACAATTATTTTGATCAATGGAAGACCTCACATATAATTATAACAGTGAAATGGACTTTGAAACAGTCTCACCTAAAGATTGTAACACCATGCATGCAGGTGATATTTCTCTGCATACAACAGCAATGGCAAGCACTGCAATCATGCAACATTTAAAATAATAGAGCAAAAGTTGCATCACAAGTATCATGTGTAGAAAATTTGCTAATCTGATATTCAAGTTGCAGACATGCATATAGTAGTCAGTCATTTGATAGAAGTCCTGGAGCAATATCACACTTAAACATTCTTCATGGCATTGTGCAAGTTTTTCTGGTGGCTATCAGTGTTTTGCATTGCCATTCAATAATTCTCCTGAATAAAGACTGCATTCATCATTTTTCAGTAGATGTTGCAATAAGGCAGGACAGCTAGTGAATGACTCTAGTGAATAACTCCGTGCCTGTATACATGCCCCACAATCAGTAATTCAGGTCCGCTTGATAAAGTACCAGGAGGTAACATAAGTGTCACTTTAGATAATGACAGTATCCAAAACTGGGTCTTCCAAAACAAATCTCTGATTTGTAATATGATGTCAGCAACACAGAAGTTCTTTCAGCAAACACTCTTGATAGTCCACTGCAATTAAAAATTTAATAAACCATGTATTCATCAGTGCTAGAATATAGGTGGCTAAAAACAATTTTTTTACAACCTGGAGACTGAGTGGTGGTGGTGGGGGGAGGGGGGATGCACACATAGTGTTTGAAGTAAGTACTTTTGTGCTGTGTATACTGCCATGATCGTCCAAACACCAATAGTAAAAGAAAAGAGAAAGAGCTTGTGTGACAAAGTGCCACCCGACTAACTAGTGGAGTCTGGAGTATACTCCCCAGGAAAAATTTTGAAATGTGTAAGCGCAGCCAAGATTGAATTTGATAGAGAGATGACTCAATGATTAAGATCTGGAAGTAATTTAAGCAAGCTGATCATGAAAGTTAAAAATAAGAACTACATAGCTATATATAAGGTTATTTGCTTGGTGACCATTTTAGTAGAGTGGATTAGCTAGTAAAAATGAGCAAATTGTGCACTTTGTGCAGAAAATATGAAACTTTGCACATAGTACCTACCTACCATGAAGTGTATTTTGAGATGTAGAGCCATCGCAGATTTGACCTTTGGTATCCTCTACAGTTCATTTTATGCTCAAAAATAGTGACCTTTGTCTATATATCACCCATACAACACTCAATGTGTTCAAACTAGGTGCCAAATTGAAGACCTTTATCCAAGAAACAAGTTGATACTTGTTGCAAGTTCATAGCATAGTTATAGTAATTTTTACCAGCAGCAAATTCATATAAATCCAACTGCCCACGCAATTACACTCTTCATCTTCCCACGCAATTACACTCTTCATCTGCCATCAATTTTTGTATATTTTTAAAGCTAATTATGAGCACTGCAGGTTGCATATACAACCAAAAAGTGGAGAGATATCCAGGGGTGGGGCATGTACCCTCCTCTCTTGTGGTAGTTAAATAAAAGTTCATAATTATATATGTATGTTACTCTATCAATAGTTTTAACTACAATGGGGTTCTGCATAATAGTTCATTTGGGGGGACGGGGTGCTTTCTACCCCCCCTTCCCTTTTTCCCCCTTTGACAAATGAACTCCTTAATCTATAAATCAAAATCTCAATGAACACGTCAACAACAGCTGTAATATTGTATAATGATTGTATTTTGTCTGGTACAACAGCCAAGAACTGTACCTGAGAATACAATCATGAGATTACTTCTTGTCATTCTCAGGTACTGTATAAAGGTCATTCTCAGGTACTTTAAAGGTTGTAGCTGAGAATGCACATCTTTATACCATCGACTCTCACTGTGACTCCCCTTTAGTCATTTCCTAGATGAAGGTCTGACTGATAGTACTGTTTCTAAACCTGTATGCTAAATTTTTGTTGCTGTAAAGCTTTGGAAAATACTTTTTTTGAAGTCGTTAACTTCTTAGCTATACTTGCAAACATGGAACACATTTTGCTATATAGAACCAAATTGTGAAACACAAACTGTCTAGTTGGTTATGCCCTCAGACTCCACCACATCTTGGGTGTGTGTTTCTCTAAAGGCAAATATATATTTAAGGGGATACAAGATGTAGGTATAGTTCAGGACCATAATCTCCCTATAGTCAGTTCACAAAAATTAGCTATCAATACGATATATTAGATATGTATAAGGCTTTTAAGGCTTTTCAGCAAATGTGACTGATAGTAGCATGCATAGCTTTAGAGTTTTATGCATTAAAATATTATTGTTATATATACAGAAGCAAATTATAGCCATAAACCTCAAATTTGAGTTTAATCTGACGACAAAACTACATAAATTATGATGTTTGTTGATTTATCTCACAGGAGTATTGTACATAACCCCTATGCCTCACTCCTGGATATCTCTCCACGTTTTAGTTGTATATGTAACCTGCAGTGCTCATGGTTAGATTAAAAAAATAAATAATTGAATGGCAAACAAAGAAAGTACATTAAGGGTGCAATTGCACTGGCGGTTGACTTCATATGAATTTGCTGCTGGTAAAATTACCATAACTTTGAAATGGAATATGCTATGAGCTTGCAACAAGTATCAACTTGTTTCTTGGATAAAGATCTTCGATTTGGCACCTAGTTTGACCAAATTAAGTGTTGTATGGGTGATATATAGACAAAGGTCACTACTTTTGAGCATAAAATGAACTGTAGAGTACACCACCAAAGGTCAAACCTGCAATGGCTCCATATCTCAAAATACACTTCATGGTAGGTAGGTACTATGTGCAAAGTTTCATACTTTCTGCACAAAGTGCACAATATTTTGCTAAGCCACTCTACTATTTAGACTGCTAGTGCAGTACAGAGCACTCATCACAATGCATCACCAGTATATTAATCATACTCTAATTTCTTTTGAGCCACCACTTGAGTTTGGATCAAATCATTTATATGAGACCAGTACACCACCACACTTTAGCCAAATTCTTCGTCACAAGACTAGTTTGGCCAATGTTTTTTCCACTGTAAAGCAACCATGTGGTGGAAGTTCACCATCTGTACTAGCTATTACTCAGTCTGGTGACTTTTTACATACTCTATTACTGTTGCAAACCCATATGGAGTCTAGGTCAAGCCAATTATTGGCTAAGGAGCCTTTAAACCTGTTTTGCTCACCCACTTGGCAAACCATAAATTACCCCTGCTGACAAGTGTAAATATGTGATTGTAATAACTGTTATTGTAAGGCAGGATGTTGATGGTCAATTTGGTACCACCCTAAGATTACCAATTAACAGGCATGTTGATTTCAGCTAATCTGCAATCAGACTATAACCAGTATTATTGTGTATAATTGTAAATCTCATATGCATGAATATAATTAATAAAGTTTGTGAGTGACACTTTGAAAAAGTCAAGAGATTGTGCTGATACTATATAATCAGGTAAATTATTTCATATCTGTATGGCATTAGGATAGAAACTGAATTTGTACGCGTCAATCCTGTAGATGGTTGAATGAACTTTAAGTGATTGCCCCTTGTGGCTTGTGTAGAACATTGGATGTAACTTGGAAGCAATAAATTTACACATTCATAGATGATTTTATAGAAGGTATACAAATGTAGTTCTTTAATTAGAGTTTCAACACTGTTCCAGTTCAGTGAGTCAAATATATCAGTGACATTACTTGTCCGAGAATAATTCAACATTACAAATCATGCAGCACGTCTCTGTACACTCTCTAGCTTATTAATTGTACATCTGGTACGGGGAGCCCATACTGACAAAGCATATTCAAGAATCGGTTTAACGTATGTTAAATAAAGATCAACCTTTATTTTTCTCTGAAAAGATCTGAAGTTTCCGCAAAGAAATGCCAGAGCTGAGTTTTCTTTCTTACAGGTGGAATTGACATGTACATTGAAAGACTTGGAATCAATTGTAACTCCAAGATACTTGGCTGAGTGAACTGAAATGAGACACTCCTGATCTTCCACAGCACTACTTTTTATGGATATCAACTTAGCTAATATTTCTCCCCTTGTTTTACGTTTTGTTGTTGTAACTGTATTGTGTATGTATGCATTGTGTGGTGTACTATTGTGTGTACGTATGTTTCTACCAAGGAGGAACAGTGATGGCCGATTGGTGGAGTATAAATTAAAACAACCAATCAATTAATCTGGCCATAAATGCAGTAGCAAGACTATCGTAAGTGGGGCTTTACAAGCATGAAGGGGAATTGACACCCCACTATGGGGCATTTGACAATTGCTCATTAAGTGCCCAAGTATTTTTTCGTTGTAACTTTCTATGCTATGTCAAATCCGGAGTAAATCCCCGTGATGCAACTGGAGCCAACAGTGGGGGATTTGACACGATAGGTTTGCCCTACATATATCGTGGGGGGTTGGGGTGCAATACATTGATAGGTGCATAAAACTTGCCTTGCCATGTAGTAAGTGATCTTCCTGATGGAGCGGCTCGGCCATTGCCCCATAGATACCTTCGCGCCCCCTACTTCGTTACTAATGGCAACTAAGCACACAATCGTGGACTCAGTGATTCCATTCCGCTTTGTTCCGTAGATTAGACCCCACCGTGACCTTCCATTATTCGATTTTCAAATGGAAGAAGTGATCACTGGTTGGTCAACCTATTTCGGATTAATTGTACAGTTACTGGAGGAAGCAGAGAGGCACTACGGAAGTGCCAATCAACAATATGCACACCACATCGTGGAACGTTTCGAAGTCGCCATCGAGACATGTTCAAGTTTGAAACGTATGATTGATATCCATCGAATATTTCAAAACCACAGTGAATCTCTTACTGATCTTTTAATTT
The DNA here is from genome assembly GCF_963678975.1 of Dysidea avara. Taxonomy (NCBI): domain Eukaryota; kingdom Metazoa; phylum Porifera; class Demospongiae; order Dictyoceratida; family Dysideidae; genus Dysidea; species Dysidea avara. Next base: position 15,014,884 of record NC_089275.1, on the reverse strand, counting down.
GTTTACGATCTATTCGAGGAGAATGGGCTGATTATCAGGACCAGATAGAAACTAACGAGCATTTCACAGAATATGCCCATCAAGTACCTACAACTCACAGTGGAACTAGAGGTAGACCGAAATTTAATATCTCAAAAGAACAATTAGAATATCTGTTTTCTCTTTCATTTACTACGAGGGAAGTTGCTTCTTTATTGGGAGTATCAAGAACAACTGTTTACAGGTATGTTACCATGCATACACACCACTAGTTACTAATTGAGCGTATTCACGAAGAAATTATAAACAAGGTGCTTAACAGATCAGCTACTCCATTATGTTTCTAGTATTAGAGGTGTACCAATAAGGATTTTTCAGTTGTACCATTATCCAATTAATCTGTACCGATACCAATTATACCAATCCGATTGTTGTATACATACACAGTAATCGGATATATATATATATATATAATATATACACAGTAATCGGATTGGTATAATCGGTATCAGTACAGATTAATTGGATATTGGTACAACTAAAAAATCCTGATATAAAATCTGTAAAGTGTAAAATAGAATTACAGGTGTATAGCTACTGCATGATGCATATCTAATGAATTTTAAAGAAAACAGAAGTGATGTAACTATAAGGCCTGGTTGGTGTGGCCTCTATTACACAACCCAGACAATTTGGCACCACAAATATTTTAATACATGCTCCCTTGTCTGGATTACTCTGTGTTTTGATTAGTTATCAAGATGGCTACTAGACACTTTCCTGTGGTGCAGTTCTATATTGTTAAGGTGTAGCAGCTACCATTTTCAGAAGATCTGGGTAAGAATATTTAAACACAAACAGCAGTACTTACATGAGTAGTCGTATGGCTTCTCATAACTTAGCACTTTTATGGAGTAGTATAGAAAGGCTTTTCATTCATTTAAATTTCCTAACCAGTGCAAATGATATCGTTGACATTGTTCCTATTATTAGTTTATAGGCACAACTACACAAGCAGCTGGATATAGCTATGCTAATTGGCCAGATATCAGCATCATTAAAGCATTGTCTCTACTACTACTTATGTAGCTATGACTGTAATAACCCATGAATACTGTTACTGTTACAATATGTTTCCACTACTACACAGGCATGACCTCATGAAGAAACTGTTGGCCTATGTAAATTCTATGAAGTGGTCAATGCAAATTTTTGCTGTGACTTGGTGCCTATGAAATGTACTGTCATTCATGTCCCAAGATTAACTATGTAGTTCTATTTTAGTCATGGCATATTCATAGGAGTTTCACATGTGTTCTTATTAAGTCTGCATCACTTATTGCAAAAGTTTTAGTATAAATCCCCGTCATGATGGCTTTCTGAGTTAGTGGTGTGCACCATGTAGATCTTTGGCCTATATATGCATATACATAGATAAATAGTCCCATTTTAATTTTTCGAAATTCAGTCCGGGCGAGACTACCATGAATGTATGTACAACTGTAGTCAATTTTTTGATGTGGTAGCCATGTTATTTGCAAAAGGTAAGTTATGATTAGTCACATTATGTTGAGAGTAAAAAGCAGTTGCAATGGGAATTGTGTACTTAGGCTAATTCATTGGGTTTGCATGGTGTACTTTAAAAGCTAGTGCCTAATATACATGTATTTGCTTCTTTATATTCCACCTTCACTGCTTTTGCAGTGAGGTGATCTTAGTAGCTTCATTGGCTTCATACATCACTTTTGTTGGTTGCTGCTCCTGTTGTGGTGTATGGCTTGATGTGTCCACACACCATACAGTGGAACCTCAGTTATCTGAATCCCTTGGGACCAGGGGTGGTCCATAAGTCTGAAAAGTCTGTATCACTGAAACTGTGTATAAATAACCTCAAAATTGCGTAAAGAACATATTTTTTAAAAATTCAGTATTATCAACTACCCTAATAAAGCAGTCACTTCTCTAATAGAGCAGTGATTTCCGTAGTTCAGTTAAGGTTACGAGTCACGGGCAACCATTCAAAATTTTGAATGCCTATTGATACTTTTTGTGAAGGCCATAAAACCAGTCTACTGAGTCTAGCAGTGTGCAAGGTTTAAGGGTGCTAGCGGGTTTTTGAAGCCATTCAAGGGACAACCCACATAACCACATGCAGCTGTTACATCATAATTGGCATACTCAAAGTATCCATGTTAGGCGGCCGTGTTTTGTGCCAAAGGAATTGGCCAAGAAACAGCCTGTTCCGTTTGAAAACCATCACGAAAATGATCGTCTGGGTGTCCAAGAGTGACAATAGAGTGAATTAGCCTGAAAGTTACTGCTAAGCAGAGACACAAGCTGATTTGTAGCCAACAGACGTTCTTCCTGCATTTTCTCCAGTGATAGTGTACACTGGTAAGTTATATTTGTATTGTACACCTGTTCTTAGGTAGTGACGATGTTCCAGCTGGATTTATCACACATAACAAGACACTGACTGTGCATTACGAGGTTACCTATCGAAGAGCAGGCTTGGCGACTCCACAAGCAACAGGAAGGTGTCCCAGTGTGTAAAGAAAAGGAACAAGAGCTTTTCTTTTGTTTAGAACTTCATTTATAACTTGTTATTTGATAAAGTTGGCATTTGTGGTTTATTGGAATTTGTAGTAATAACTGGTCGGCGTGCGCATGTTCTACACTGCATTGTAAAAGGCGATATTTTGGAATACACGATAGTTGGATCTCTACCAAACTTTTGGTGGACCATCAGTGATAAATTTGTAAACTTTTAGTGCATGGAATTATAATTGTTGTGATCCAAAACGGAGTTACAAGGCCCGGAAGTCAAAGTTCGCTCGTGGGCACTCACTCTTTGTTTTATAATTCAAGAAAGAAGAAGTGCAAAGACAAATCCCTGTGCTAAGCTTCCACAAGTTTGTTGAAGAACCTTCACAGCGAATTTGATGCCTGTGCATGCAGCCAGTATCTCGGAATAAGAAAAATGTATGGGTTAACTTTGGGGGACTATAGCGCGTGAATGGAACAAGGTACAATCTTATACTTTGGTCTCTGTATAGTAGAAAGTTAGGTCAATCTTCGAAGCAGTAGTTTAGATTCCTGTAGCTTCCTTTTTGCCTGTATCAAAGGTAAAAACAACAGCATTTGTGTGGCTTCAAAAAGGTGCTAGCACCCTTAAAGTGAACACAACACCCTTCATATTTAATGTTTTATGTCACCACAGTGTAGTTTGAGGCAGGTGGAACACTACAAGTTGTAGCAAGACAGGTAAGCCAGCCAGTACATCACTCAGCTCCAGCTGTCACTACCATGTTTTTCCACTGCCAAATGCAGCAAAAGCTGTTGGCTCTATGGGCAGTTCTGGGGAATGGTGATATTGTACTTTAAATTTATTAGGTCCTGTGGTAGCATTTTTGGTGTATTTCTTCCCAGTGACAGAGATACAAGCCTTCAAAGAGCTTGTTTCACTCCAAAAAATTAAGCAACTAAAATATCAAGGTCCTCTGGAAGTGATATTTTAACTTTTATTAAAATACATGTAGTTACTCATGTCAAAATTATAGGGATTCGGTAATCTGTTAGTCTGGTTTTTGGCAGCACGTTTTTGTTTGAAAAACATCCCTCTGTTGTGGACCACACACCCAAGAACAGTTGTTCTGCAGTAAAACAAACAAGTACAAATAGTTGTATTACCTCTACAACACAGTTGGTGAAATTATTTATTCCTTGCTTGGTTTAAAGCGTGTTCTGTAATTTGTTCCACCCACACATTTTAAAATATACCTAACCTGAACCGGGAATCTGAATAACTGCGGTCCAGATAACCAAGGTTCTGCAAATGGTCATGGACCCAGGCCTAAAATACATGTGCCAGTATACAACTCCCTCTGTGCTACAAATGGGTGTCTTTCATTTTGTAGTACCACTATTCTACAAACAGCAAAAACAATAATCTGTTCATTTAATATCTGATTTGTAAACACTAACTCCTCAGGCGTTGTGAAAACCTCATGGGTTTCGGTATGTGCAGGGCATTCGTATTGTATTTCACAATGCTTTAATAACTATGGTGGACTTAAACTTTCCACAAACAATATGATTTATAAATTATTGTAAATTTAAATATGTATTCAAGCATGTTTAAATGCAAAATATGTATGATTCACATCATAGTGCCAATGTTTGTAAAATTGCTATGTGATTTCTGCTTGTGAAACTTGCGCTTGGTGTGTATGTATGCCTAGTGTATGCATACTTTTTTTTTTAAATTAATGTATGTTCATGTTTACTACAAATGTTTTATTATATTCACAGAAGACGTATAGACTTTGGGATGTTGGAAGATCCATCTTCAGAACTCACAGATGAAGAACTAGAATTTTATATTGAGCAAATCAAGTCATCTACCCCTCATATTGGTATATCGCTTACTATTGGCAGAATTAGATCGATGGGATATCACGTTACCAGGGAAAGAGTACGGCAGGTTTTAAGGCAAAGAGATCCACTTAGTAATGCCATAAGGTGGCCTGGCGGATTAACAAATCGTCGTCCATACTGTGTTGCTGGGCCAAATTCCCTTTGGCATATTGGTAAGTTAGCAGTATAGTCTCTTTTAGTTATGCAGAGTTACGTATATGGATGGCATTAAAATTTAGGATCACAATATTGGTAAATATATCAGCCCACTCAGTTATTTAGTGTTTGACTGCTCTATTAGAGTATCTCATATTTTCAATGTTATGTGCCTGTAGATTTAATTCTGCAACCTTACTGTTCAGTGGTATCAAGTGATGTCATCTATACTACTGTAGATTAATATCACTAATATGTTAGGGCAAAAAATGGGTTGTTGTGTTAATCATTAGTACCCACACCATGGTAATATCAATATTTATTATATATACCAAAATTTCAACTTCATAAGTATATTGTCTCATTAGCATATAACAGTTTACAATAATATCAAGTTGCCATCCAACCCTATTGTGAAGCTATAATTGTTAATTTTTACTGTTCATGTAACCAACCTTGTTAAAAGTTAATTTCTATTGCAGAATATTTATTGGTAGGTATATGCTTAATAGTTATACCATGGCTGCATGGGATTTTTCTGATATATACACAAGGGCTGCGGGTGTATATATCAGCAAAATCCCAAACAGTCGTGGTAGAAGTGATATATATCACTCAGGCTACACTCACCGATCAATAAAGAGCATTACAACCCAGAAATGTCTGAGTATATTCTGATTTGTAAACGAACTTTAAAAGCTTTTCACTATTTCTGTCATAAAACAATTTTGCTTTGCTTCTCAGTTGAACATGACGTGAAGCATGACAGAGCAATATTATAATGAATGCAATGAAGGACTTCAACCATCAAAACCAATAATGCAGGGGTGAATCCAGACAATTATAAAGGAGGGGGGGGGGGGGGGGGGAGTTCCACATGGTAATTGCACTAAATAATTGCATAATTTGTGTTAAAAAATCAGGATTAAATTGTTTGCATAAACTACACAAATGACTGCTCTATAAGGGTATCTTGACCTGCAAAATTTCTTATAAGTTTTGCACTGTACCAGTAATAATGAAATATAGTAGCTGTAATAGCTTTGATTGACTATACAAACAACAGTATTTCCTAATAAAAGCCTGCACATTTATCAGTTTCTTATAATCTATTCTAATCTATTTGAGCAGCTGCCGTTGACATATAGGTACTTTTGACAAGTCACAGGTTTCAGTAGTAGGCTTGTTCTACAAATTACGCTATTGTAATCTCTACTACCCCTTGAATTAAGATAGCACCCCCTGGCCTTCATTTAGGAACAGGCATTTACTGTATTGCAGCTTTCATACGAGGAAATAATGGTATAGATTTTAGGTGCCTACTGCATATGAAGATGCCGGGATAGCAGTTTTGAGTAGTTTTGCCACTGTACATATTGGCAGTGAACTGATTTTGGTTAACAGGGAAAATTTTTTGGCATTTTGACCTAACATGTATGTTTTTGTAGAATTCAAATTCACTGTAAATGTGTATGGCTTTAAAAATCAAGTGGTCATATGAAATAAGTACAATGGTCTAACCAATCCAAAGCAATTTTACCTTATTATATGGATTTTTTAGATGGTCACCATAAACTTATACGCTGGAGGATGGTTACCCACGGGGGAATTGATGGTTACAGTCGAACAATTGTCTACCTAAAGACTTCCACTAATAACCGTGCAACCACAGTGTATGAACTGTTTATTGGTGCCATTCAGCAATACCACCTACCATCAAGAATACGTTCTGACCAAGGTCGAGAAAACATGTTGGTTGCTCAACACATGATTGAGCACAGAGGAGCAGAACGAAACAGCATGATAACAGGGTCATCGGTGCATAACCAGAGGATCGAGCGCCTCTGGCGAGATATGCACCACTGTGTAACAAAGCTGTATTACCAGATGTTTTACTACCTTGAGCAAACCAGTTTACTGGATCCATTAAATGAACAACACTTATATGCTTTACATTACATTTTTGTACCGAGAATAAATAAGGCTCTAAGTGAATTTATGGATGCGTGGAACCATCACACCATACGAACACAGCATAATAAATCTCCTTATCAACTATTTACAGCAGGGCTATTGCTACTACAACATTCTGGGTTGACTGCAATGGACTTTTTTTCACCTGTAGATGAAAGTTATGGAATAGATGAAGAAGGTCCAGAACCACTGGATGACCCTGGTACTGTGGAAGTACCTGCACTGAACTTTCAATTAAATGACACAAATTTTCAAAGGTTATGCAACTCTATAAACCCACTCATGTCATCAGATAACTTTGGAATTGACCTATATGAAGATACACTTCATTTCCTTCGTAATGTTGTATTGTAGTATATTAACAAGACTTTTAATGTTTATTAACAAAAGAACTGTTTACACATATAAAACATGCACATGTGTACACAAAAAAGTATACCGACCTAGTACAATATAAATCAATACAAGTAATTAAGTCTGACAAAACAAGTCCAGTTTAGAGTCAAAAAGCATTCATGTACCACAAATGTGGGTTGCTCAATATGCAATCAAACTCTGTCTTTAAGTCAGCATACGAGTTGTACATACTCGACAAAACTAACACACTACCACAGGTGCTTGCTTCAGGCTGGCGTTGAAGCCCTCTAACTTGTTTAAATCGTACAATAATAGACTCTGCTGAACAAACTGAGCTCCCAGTCACAAACCTTAGAAAACACTGTGCTTGAGCAGGCTGCATGTTGCCAATATATTGCCGAAGATAGGAGAGTACTCTTTCCTCCTTAGGATTACTTGTAGAGTTGTCATCAATTAGTTGAAGAATCTTTGTAGGTGAAGCACTTAGCGAATTGTATATATTGTATAGTTCAGTTAAAGTCATTTCTTCCCAAAATGGTTTGTGTATTGAGGGTATCCCTGAATTCATTGCTGCTATTGCAGCAGTTGGCTTGGTTTGATACTCGCATTGAGCAATTTGAAGTACTACTCGCTTGAGGGATTCAGGTTTAGGAATTTCTCTGCAGTGATAAAAACTCATAATATTGCTGAGACCCATCACAACATCTGGGCTGAAAGGTAACTTGTTTTCACTTAGGCTAAATGCTCTTCTAATGATGTCAGCATCATAGCAACTCAAGCTTTTAATGAATGTTTCGATAAGTATATCTGGAGGAATATCACCATGTCTAGGAAGCAAAATTTTTGCTAGCACAGGGAATGCAACCCTCACTGGCAAGCAGCCAGCAAGTAGATATCCATGTGAAAGAATTGTACCTACTACTGGGTAAGAGGAAATCCTTGTTCCAGGATGGATTGATGGTGTTAGTAGTGATACTCCGTCAAATAAATTCTTGTACATTTCCTCATAGTATGCTGCAAACATTTCTCTAGTGACACCTCCCAAGTCAATTGCATTTTCATCAATAAATTTGATTTGGACTGGATGCGTGTTTGTTATGTTAGTTTCGGTGAGATACAATGTCATGACATCTTCATAGACAGTTGATCTATTTACTGAGTAGATTCTTCCTTGCACCAAACTGAGGGAGTTCATATATTGTATCCTCTTCACTTTAGCTAAGCATCAAAAGAAATGCATACATATAAGGGGTAACTGAACCTTTATATTTAAGAGGTGAGTTAGAATATAAATACAGAACAGAGTGCAGGATGGGTGGGCAACAGCCCCCTCACTTTTAAGAGTGGAGGGATAGTGCCCACTTATGCCCAGTAGCTATGTACAGCAACTATTGTGCTTTATTTTACAGTAATTGCTACAGTCTATTTCCGGTTGGTTGACTAGAGAAACGAAGTGTTAAAAGTCACGTGCTTGAAAGTAGCCAATGAGATCAGTAGCCTTCAGTTTAAACTAGCGCCGTCTGCCTGGCGTGAAATTTCATTGGTTATTTCTATTCACGTGATATTTTTGCATTTGGCTTGCGTGGACAACCAACCTGAAATAGACTGTACTCATTTGCTACCTTATTCTACCTTGATTTAGTTTCTTGACCTTCCTCCCACTTTATCCCTTAAACCTGCATAATCCAAAAAAACTGGATTTGATATATCATAAACGAAAAATGCACAATACTTTTGTCACTTTACATACATGGTTTTAAACATGCTTATCTTGCAAAGCGTTTATCCAACCTCTTAGAAATAGAGATTTTCTTACTTGCGAAGGCCTACCCTTTATGAACTTTTAACAAACAAGAAACTCACCTGCTACAAAGTATTAAAGCATTTTGTTTCCTTTCACGTCCATATCTTTAGTGTTATTGTCAGCATTTTGTCAATCATGTGATATTTGTATATTAACTGAATCACCATCATGTGATGAACAAGATGATGTCCAGAGAATGATACAATGAGCTATGGCTGAGTTATGGCCTTTTCTGTATCGATACGCAAAGGAAGAAGACAAAAAGATAGTTCTTTTGTATTTTAAAGGCATAGAGTGAAGTTCTAGGATGGAAGGATGTGATGACGGATAGCACCATTTAACAGTGAATAACATGGTGTTTGTATTTTTTATACAGATTTAGCAGTTCTTGTACTTTAGGAGTTTGTTTAAAAGGCTTGCTAGTTTTCTGGATTATGCATTTTCAGTGCTTGCATTTTTAAAACAGCTGCGGGGTTAAGAGTTATAGTACTGTTTTTAGCCCCCTGACAGAATCTACTGATTGCATCCATATATTTTATACATTTGTGCATCGGTTATCAAAGAAGTTAGATACTCTGCAGATTTTGCATTATGCAGATCAGGATAGTCCAATAGAAGAAGCAAACAAAAGCAGCACACAGCCACAGTACAAAATCACCAGTGGTATGTGCTTTTGACAAAGAAAAAGCTAGAACAAAATGGACTACATGCAAAACAAAGAGTGTTACAGTAATATAGCTAGCTAGCTGGACATAAAATAAATTTTTTAAAATAAGTAGGGTTTGATATAATACACATGGTATAAAAAGTAAGGAAACAAGCTCAAAATTGTTATAGCTGATCCATGCAACAAAACTAAGGAAACAAGTTGAACAAGATTACATGGGTAGTTGCTAAAATGAGGCACATTGTAATCCCTATACTTTGGCTAATTGATAAAGCTAGTTTCATCCTTTTGTTACTATAAAAGAGAAGCATTAAAAATGAAATTGAAGAATGTACAGAAAAGGTGTATCCATTCACTGGACTGGATCACTGGACTAAAAGTTTTGTTTTCTTACCATTTATATCCAGACTTAACCACAAAAAGTGCTTTAGAAATTGATACCATTCACAATGAGACATACTGTATAACGGGAATGATTCGCGGAAGAAAACATTCGCGAATGATCTACTATTTCCTCATTCGCGAGAAAACATTTGCGATTATTGCATAAAGTAATTAATAATTGGGCGCGCGCCCACAACGAATTAATTTTTTTTTCTATGGATAGCTAGGGAACGCTCGACTATATGGCTGACTCTGACATGTTGCGTACTACGCATACTAGTAGCCATGTATGATCGCTGTTTCACTGGAGAAGTAGGCATTCACGATAATGAGCACGGACGATGGCACACCTATAGCCTTGGGGCGGTACTAAAACTGAGGCTAAGACAAGCCATTTCCGGCACAGTGAATTGCTGGGCTGCTATTATACTTGCCCCATTTAGTAGCACTGATTTTTTCACTGTCACTGAAGTTTGCATCTCTGTTCGAATCACATGACACGGTCCTGCGCCTCATTAGTTATACCGTTACGGCACATATATAACAGTTTAGCGAGTAGCAAGGTGAGTAGCTACCCGCTTATGCACTCGATACATGAATGCTACATCAACTGATCCATGAAAAATTTTTTTTTAATTGTAGGAAAAACATAGCAAGAAAACATTCGCGAATGCACCTAAAATCGCGAAATTCGTGATTGTTTTCTTCCACGAATCATTCCCGTTATACAGTATATACAGTGGAACCCCTCTAAGACGGACACCATTGAGGAAATGAAATATGTCCTTTATATGGAGGTGTCTTTATTTAAGGGGTTTTCTAAAATTTAGTTTTAATGCACAAGACCAGACCAAGTGGTGGAGCAAGATGGGTTATTGTACTGTGTGAACCAGATAAGTTATAGTTATTGATCATGGGTTACCTATGGTGTGTGGCCTCTACTACACTATCCAGACAATTAGGCACCACAAAAATTTTATAGCTACAAGTTCCCATAAAGACTTGTCCAGATTACTCTGTATTCAATTAGTAATCAAAATCATGGTTGGCTACACAGATTATGTAGTTTATCCTGTAGTGCAGCTTATTCTTAAACTGCACCAGCAGAAGACCTGTGTAAGAACATTAACAGAGAGGTAAGGTTATACAAAGACAGTAAATGTAACAAAAGTTCAAACCAAAGTTATACTATTAAATGGACCACCAAAACTAGCACTTTTTCCAAACATACTTTATAACATCTTTGCAGACAGGCTGTATAGGACCAGGTGTCTTACAGGCCTTCAGCACCTGTGCTGCAAAGCCTTAATAAATAAATAGACCAGTTAGCTATACGTGTCTCTAATATGCAAGACAAGGCATAGCTACATGTGTGGTATACTACCGTATAGCCTAAACATTTTGAGGGGGAAAGTTTTTGCTGATTCTCTATATGTGACTGAATTTGACAAAACAAGGCTTCGACACACAAAACTTAGTTAGGAGATATGGCAATTTTAAGTAACCATTATGTAATAACTTCCCAGTGCCTACAGCTGTGCAAACAAAATTGCACCAATTATTCATCTATTTACTAGCTATCACTGAGTTGGTGTATAAATTTCTAATACCCAAAATTTGCCCTGTTTTGGGCAGCTTTTTTCGAGCGGGTAATAATATCACAGGTGGTAGTAATGGGTGGGAGGGTGGGCTTAATATAGGGGTATAAAATGAAGTAAGAAGACGAATGGAATCCAGATGCCAAGTTTAGGCCCTTCATGGCCCTCAAATCACTCCAAATTGACTGAGAACACTATTGGCGAGCTCTCTGTGAAGTCCCAGCTCACTACACACCATTATCACAAAGCCATGGCCATTTAATGGCACCAATCTCCCACTCGTGGCTTTGACAGGGTTGGAAGAAAGCAGCTACAGAAACTAGACTTGCCAGTGCTGAAGGAAGTACAGTGTGGAATATGATAGTGTGTTATACCAGCAATCCATTTCTGGTAAAAACGTAAGTTTGATTTTGTGTGTGGAAGCCTGGTTATATGAAATCCGGTCACATATAGTCTAATACATTTTGGGAGTGTTGCAAATAAAATGATCTTTAGCAACATTGCTCAACCTTGAAAATTTGCCACTTGAAATACAGTACTCTATGTAATCACATTAAATTTCAGTGGTTGAAAAAGGTGTCTGGTTGAATAAGGTGTTTGAGTGAATTTTATGCGAGTCCAGTAATCCAGTCCAGTGAATGGATACACCCTGTACAGAAATGACCACATATGTATATAATACTTCCTTAGTTTTGTTTAGATTTTAGTGGGGTTCCTCTACCACAACTATTTTACAGGGAAAGAAAGTGGGAAAGGGGTGACTGCCACTAGTTTTATAAACAAGATTGTAACATGGCTAAATGCTACACTCCACTTTCAAATCAGATACAAACCTCATGGATGTGTTACAACTATTCTTACAGGACCCACAGACCCATCATTTACATATATAATATTAGGTGACCCACGGAGTGAAAACCCAACTTGTATTTCCCTCAAATATTGTTTTATGACTTTGTTGCTATCTAGAGGGAAAAACCAATGGGTTGTTCAAGTTTCAGCTTCATTTGGTAAGTGCCTTTTGAGTTATACCGATAAATAACAAGAAGAGCAAAACAATTGTCATTCTATTCACCATGAACTAGGGCATTCATCAAGGTATAGTTTTTGGCCTAAATACACCCATGCTAATGCTATGCAATCAAAATGTTGATAAGAAAGGTTAACAAACCTTGCTGGAGCGTAGTCATAAATTCAGGTGTGGTACTGGCAGCAAATCCTGATGCATCCTCTGATCTAGGTAGATTTTCAGATTGCATTGATCCCATTGTGGTTGCTGACCCTACTGGTTGATCTGAAATCATTGGTGGCTGTAAAAATTAAATTAATGATTTTAAACTGCTTAAACATCATTACATACTTCACAATCTTCACGATCACTTGATTCACATTCAGACGTTGCCTCATCTGGAGTGTATGACCCAGTACCTACATCCACACGAACGAGTGAACCATTCCTTAGATGAAACGAGAGTGGATCCTCCTCACAAGGAATTTCCTCTCTGGTAGGAAAGGCAGTGTATACTTTAAATGGAGGGTCCACACCACAGATAGCGAAGACATAATCATATAGATCCTACACATAAATACATTTTAAATTATTAGCTCAGAAGAAACACAATATAGGCTGCTCATAAAAGGTGAGTATACACATACATCTAATAGCTTATTAATCAGCATCCTACATGAGGCAAAGAATCTGTAACTATTCAAATGTTTTTAAAGATTCTTGTATATAGGCGTTTAATATGAACAAGGATAAAAAAAAAAGTAGCTGAGAGTAATTAGTACTATACAACTATCATCATGGTCAAAACCAAAACCACTTTTTTCAATAGGTAGGAAAATAAAACTCATTGAAAACGAAAAGATGAAGTGGTCAGAGACTAGTACACAACTGAAATCATGCCTAGCTGAGTTGCATATCCAATATGCGCAATGATTCCATCCTTCCATAGACAGCACAATACTAAACAACAAAGCTGACAAACAATAAACACAACACAACAATGTAACTTGTGTTTAACTACCATATAGTAAAAACTTTGGTGGTAAAGCATCTTTGGTTAGTCTGGTTCAATCGCCAAAGTTTTTTCCCCATCATTTTAAAGCAATCACTCATCAGCAGATATAATGAAACCACATTGCATTGATGAAATCAGCCCTGCAATATTTCAAACCACTACCAAGTGATAAGAGAATGACATAGTTCATTTCCCACAAGGAATTCAACCAAATGCTTTGGTAACATGATAGCCAGAGCCCCAGAACACTGTAAAACTAAATATTGCAATCATATACACACTTGTACACGGTAGGGTATATACCACTCAAATATAACATTATCTCACAAGAGTGCAAACAATTAAAACACTCACTAATTAAAGGGCATGGCACCCATTTTGCTCACCAGTATTCATCCCGTTTCGTTTGGGATGAATACATGCAAGCAAAATGGGTGCCATGTCCTGTAATTGACTAGCTTTTAATTGCTTGCACTCTCATGAGATGACATTACATTTGAGTATATAGCACCGTACATTCATAGTATAGCTAGCACACTTACTAAACTATCATGTGCTCAATCAGAAGATAGGAATTAAGGTGGAGTCTCTATTCTCCAAAGTTTTTTCGTCTAATTTTTCAATAGTGGCTTTTCACCAAACCGTTTTGCTGCCAAAGCTTTTACTACTATACGATACTGTTTGTAACGACTATGTACACAAAGTTACTACATTGCTTCCAACATACAATTTCAAGGCCACTAATGTGTATCACTGATAATTAGACAATGAAGCAATTATTCTTAAACTATTGTGGTGCAGAGATATCAAGCATGGACAAAGCTAATTGTCAGTTATCAGTTAATTACCAATTATTGATACTTAACCTTTTAAAAATTAATGGGCTACATACAGAAAACAGCTGTTAAATGCTAATCAACATCAATACTGGTTCATAATAGTAATCACCTATGCTATGTTTTCCAAAATCCTAATAGAACACTCACCCAAACACCACCTAAAAACCTCTTCCAACATTTAAAGATACCCTAGAAGTTGATTTGGAAGAGGTTTAGGTACAAAAGCAAATATGAAGTCAAAAGTACCTGATAACAGTACTTTTTTAAAGAACTAAAATCTGTCGCTTTAACCCATTTTGTTCATCTTATTATTTTTCCACAGGACTAGAGCAAAATGTGAGTACTATTGGGGGATAAAAACTACATATCTTTCCTTCCTAGGTCTTTCTTCAAGCCCATGACCTATATGTGACCAGATCTGCAAAAACCCAACATAATAGCACATTTTTCGAATTCCTGTTTATTAGATATTTGTAATCTACTTAGCCAAGTGTACCTTCTGGCAAAGTTTCAGCCTATCACATACTATCACTTTGACGTGGTGTAAACAAACACTCATAACTTCCATATCCTTGGGTCTACTGCACCAAAACAAAGATTTTCCAACTCCTCATGAGTAAGCGAATAAGATGATATCCAGGTTTTTATTGTTAGTCCCTTTGTTTACTAAAGAGGCATTCAAAATTTTTACAGAATTTTTTCAATAACATACTCAAATATTTCATCCAATGTTTTCAATGCTTTATACTGGAAATTTAGGCTTGCACTATTGTGTTGGGTTGTCGCAGATCCGGTCACATATACCATATAAGTCATGGACCAGAGCTTATGATAACGTCCGGACACCGGACAAAATCCGGTCAAATTGCATAGATGTCTGACCATAATGCAATTTGTCCGGACACAATGTCCCATCAAAGCATAAAGAAGGAGCCTAAGGGCTGAGCTGGCATGCTATCAACAATAACATTCACTTGGTTGCCAGGAGATAGTATACATTCTTACAACCCAAGGGAGTGACCATAAATGTACCATTGCCAACCCACTGGTGTACTTTAACCACATAACAGCTGCAGTAAGGCATGTGATGTCTTACCACTATAATGTTTATTTGCTATGCTACAGTAGACATGTTGGGCATTCATCTCATGTCCAGTCAATTTTGGCAATTGTCCGGCCGATTTTGGTTTGTCAGGACATTGTGGCAGGACAACAGAGAATTCTTATCATAAGCTCTGATGGACATGTCCATTTTTACCCATTCTCAAGCAAATTTGCTTCATGTAGGTTCACTGCGCCATTGATCTTCTGACTTTGTCTCCGCAAGGGTAACCAATGTGTTAAAGGTGTTAATAAGTATCAAATATCAGAAGCCATACTGCTGCTGACCACATTCACACATACTGTAATGCTATCTCTAGTTAAATGTATCAAAGTTGTAGTTGTATTGTGTACAAAGTTTAATACAGCTACATGACCATGTTTAGTACTGTGTAATACCAGCACCTTTTATTATTATGCTATATAGCTATAAAGGTAAATAAAGTAGTGTAAAAGCAGTGGTGGAGGAAGGTATGAAAAGTTGGGGGGGGGGGGGGGTGAGTATAGCCATTGTGGCTATACATGAACAGGGTGCAAAGCACACTCAGATCAAGCATGCGCTCCTTCTAAGGGGTCTGGGTACACCCCCCAGAAATTTTTTGAAAATTAAGTGCTATGAGATTGAGATTGAATCTGGAGGGTTTTACTTGATCACAGTAATGCTAGATAAATAGTCATAAAGCAAGTAGGCACTGCTATAATTCAGCATTAAATTCTTGACCTTTTAGCCACTACAGTGACTCTGTAAACACGCTTACAAGCGTATACGGTGTTGATCACGTAATACATCTATGACGTCACAAAACAAAAGCATATTTGTTGGGGGTCTCTGGCCCTGCTTTTTGAAAGTTAGGGGGGGGCCTTTAGCCCCTGTAGCCTCCACCTTCCGCCGCCAATGAAAAGTAATTTTAAAATTTTAAACATGGGAATAGAGATCACTGAAAAAAGTTAAGAAACAAGAGTCAAACAAGCCAGCATGTTAAACACACAGAGATATCTATTTATTGTAGTGCTTGGTGGTATTGAAATTTGAGACAAATATTATTAGATTTACGTAGCTAAAGTCTTTGAGCAGGCAGGTGTCCTACAGACCTTCAGCACTTGTGCTGTAAAGCATTAATAAATAAATTTAAAAAGATTACCTTGACTGTGGCAGATATTGAAAACTCATAACTGACTCTCTCGCTTGATAGTTGAATTGCCAGGGAAAACCCCGGACCAGGGTTATAGGTATCCACAACTTTCCTCGTGGCAACACCGAACTTTTTGGCCTTTAAGTACCGCAAGGAACAGAAATCCTAAAATATACAATAAACAAATAAAACAGCACAATGAAAGGAACTCAATGCTATGTTATATAACTAGTAGTTGTTAACACTCATTCTTGGCCACACCAAGTATCAACTGTACTGTTAAATTGATTGCCAATTTGTGTTTTTTGTTTATTGTGAACCACAAATAGTAGGGATTGCCTTGGAATTTTTGCCTAAGAAACCAGGCACCTACAAACCACCTCAGAAAGTAGACTTGGTTATGTCCCTATTTGACCCTTCCATCAAGTCAAACTAGGATGTGGTTTACATTACCACCTCAGCAATCCCTTCTTAATGATCCCCATTCCCCTTTCTAAAATTACATTTAAATCTATCTACTTTATTAATAGTTTACAACTAGAGCTCGGCAGTATTGGAATTTGAATACACGGTATTAGTAACAGGAAAACATCGCGGTATATAGTTAGCTTGTTATTGTAACTATTGCATCATTTCTTGGGCCTAGTATGAAGCAGTATCGTCCCAAAAACTAAAAAATATATAGTTCAGTACAAGTAGGCATGTGTTGTAATGTAACAACCTCAAGTTTTTGTTTAGGGTGTGTCTGCTAAACCATCAACAAATTGGATAATTAAACACCAAAGACTGGGTTAAAAGCAATCCTATATCGGTATTCATCGATATAGCGGTATTTTGATATATCGGTTATCGAATGCTGTCACGGTATGATAATCGGTTATGATAATTTATCACGATAAACAGTATTACCGGTATATCGCAGAGCACTATTTACAACACAACTGAGTGCTGAAGGTCTGGTCCTACAGCCCGTTTATTTGTGTCGACTAACCCTTCTACGTAGTACAACCAAGTTGTTTTCATGTGACCAATAACTATACCACAAGGACCTACATTGAAAATCCATGAAATTGGTGTGAAAGCTAGTTATTTTTTGAAGCCATAAACATTAAAAGATAAATTATTAAAAACATGAAGGTTTCAAAGTATTCTAAGTTAATTGATGGTTCCTGGTATACTGCACAGCTGTAGTGGGAGACACACCCATAGACAAGAATGAAACCTGCAAGTTAATATGATCTGGTTCAGGAAGGTAAAGAGGAGAACAGCAAGCAAGCGTTTCAATTTTGTGATCAGAGATTTGTAAGTTCTGAAATGCTTAACAAATAAAGAATTTGGCAATCATCGTTATACACACACTTAATATGCTTCTTAAAATTACCTTCTTTCCTTCATTTTGTAAATTAAGACCTGATGGACCTGGCTCATCATCATACTTCTTCAAAGGTAACTAAAATAGACAAAATTTACAAAATAAAGATAGAAGGATTTGGACTAGGGCTGGGACAAAGCTTCGAATGTTTTGTGGATTCGAAGGCCAAGTAAACTTCGAATTATATAGTTTAGCTTGCTACCATAGTTGTATCCTTAAAAAACACCTGATAAAGTGATAGATAATGCATGGAAAATGTCCTTTTTAGCCATTAGTTAGCATTACCTACCCATGATAGCAATGTAGCAGACATGCCCATTTGCAATCGATCAATCGCATCATTCAGTACTATTGCTATGTACTTTTCAAATCCTTACCAACTTATTAAATACAAAACTCAAGAAGGATGTGCATAAATACAAGAAAATGCAACTTAAAAGCTAACACCAAAGCTTCGAATGTTTGAATGCTTTATCAGTGAAAGTTATGTTTGAAGGTAAATTTCATTATTCGTCCCAGCCCTCATTTAAAGAGTTCATAAATGCACTTGCAAATGAATGCATGCACTTTTAACATAACCACTCAAATATACCTTCTTTTCTTCTTCAGCCTGTAAATTAAGACCTGATGTATGTGGCTCATCATCATACTTCTTCATAGGTAACTAATGTAGACATACAAACTTAATAGAAAAATACTGTATAGAGAGAAACTTTGGTGGGGGTAAACTTCGGCAAATAAGCTAAATTGCATTATGCAAATTAAGGCTATAAAGATGCTAATCCAGACAATTGGTGGGTTAAAATTTGTAGCAATTTGCCAAAGTCCCCCCTTGCACCAAAGTTTCCCTCTATATGGTATAAAGTGATAGCTGATACTATTGCATCCATCCATGTAGTTGAAGTGGTCAGCTTTATAACCACATATAGTATACTTGTATGATTTCAAATTCTTATACATTATAACGTGTAGGTGGCATCACTACTTGCCAATTCCGAACTGCTATAGCTACATATCACATACATGTGTACAATATAATTGTATGCTTACATCAACTTTAGTAATTTCAACTGCATCCTCAAGATCACTAGCAGATACCTATGAATTACACACGCGAGTGTAATGGTATTCGGGTACATAAGCAGCTAATGTTTATATGCCCACTACCCCATTCTAATTCTTGAAATGGACTTATACATTTCATAGTGGTGGTTATGATATATATATATTTAATTAAACAGTTTTTGCTTATATATTGTATGTGACCCACTAAGTGAAAATCTGACTTGTTTGCATTTTCCTCGAATCTCGTTTATGACATTTTTGTTTTCTACAGGTAAAAAACCAATGGACTGTTGAAGTTTCAGCCATTTCTGGTAAGTGGTTTTGGAGTTAAAGCGATACACAAGAGTAAAACAACCCATTTGTACAGTACTTATATGAAAAAAATTACAGGTGCTCATTTAATTGATAATAACTCTCAAATGCAATGGACTACGGAGTTGGGACTTGTGCCATTCTGTTTACCATGAAATGGGGCATTCATCAAGGTATAGTTTTTGACTTAAATACACCCATGAAGACTGTTCAAGCTTAATAACGGCGATGATCAAGTTACATTTTACCGCAACATAAACACATGTAACTCACCTTTGCTCCATGGTACAGAAACAAAACAAAACTACTGCCATTAGATTATTCAATTTGAGTCTTCCTTTACTGTTTACTAAAGTGATTAAAACGTTTATGTAGCACGTGTTTTTACCCAATGTATTTCAATGGCATTTACCTATAAAACAGAATTATGCAAACAAGCTATTATCAATTAAATGAGCGCCTGTAATTTTTTTCGTATAAGCACTGTACAAATCACTCAGCAGGTCACTTATTGCACCAAGGAGTTGTACTGTAACAATGTAGCAATTTTGTATAGGAACAAGAAGATAGCTATCACATAGTTACACAGATTAGTACCATGTTTATAATACAGTATGTATAGGGATCTGCTGTTTAGGGTTTCTACTACCCAGAAACTAGCTTCACTTCCCTTTATGACAGCTTGGCAGTATGGATCAGGCTTGATGTCTTCAGACTAGTAGTGTGCAATATATCGAAATCACAATAATTTCTCGATGTATCAAAATTTAATATTACAAAATGCTGATTTCAATATTAATTTATTACTAAGACATTAATCTATAACTATCAATGTATTGAGATATTTTAAAGTTATAGCATCTTGGTCTGTGATTGCACAATCACGTTAGAAATGAAGGTCAGTGGTATGCAATTTGGCTATTTTAAAAGCTTATCTACCAAGTTTTCTAGGCTTGTTAGCTATGTAATAGTTTTGGTGAATCTATTGTACTTAAAGCATGTTTATAAATATCGGCCTCCCACACTATTTAATAATTGAGTCAATATTGCAATATTTTACTGATTACCAATCAATAAAGACTAGTGCTGAGTGATACTGAAAAATAGAAAACAGTAACAGCCAATAAAATCCAGACAAATATGTTAGGTTAGCTGGCTACCTCTGCCCACAAACATTGTCACACCTGGTGATCCTCTAAACATGGGACAAACATGCCCACAAACAGAGGAAGGTACAAACACTGGACTGGTGTTATTTTAGTTTTTCATAGCATTTTCATCACTTTTGTAAGGAAGACCGCTGGTACATTTTCTTCAACACTTGTTCTAGTCATAAGTGCCTGAATGTCAGTGTGACATGTCCCAAGAAATTTGCATCAGTGATGGTATTGGAAATCTATTAGTGAAATGTTTTGGTAGAGAATGTATTAAGTATAGGCATTTCTTTTTACACATACAGCAACAAACACAGTCCTGTACCCTAGGATATAAAAAATAAAATCAAACCCAAAACACCAGTACAGTGATCCAGCCCACTGTTTGTACCTTCCCCATGGAGACAATACTGCCCAGACAGTATGGCATGGCAGTATTAGAAAACACAATTGCTGGCCAGATCAAAGTAGCATTGGAGCCAAAGGGTTGTTTGCTGAAGTAAAACACCCTTGGTTGAATACACAGTGGGATATAGTCTGAGAATGCATGCCCACATGGGTGGTCTCAAGAATCTGTCTAATTAAATCCTTTTCTTGCTAATGTTAAACTAGCAACTGTCACACATATTAAAGAATACAGCAAAACCTCATCATCTTTAGAGAAAACTTTTCTCAGAAAATGACCACAATACACAGATCACCTAGTACTGGTGTGCATAAGGGATTTTCAAGTTGACTAGCATAGACATAATACACAGTAATCTGATTAGATGGGTTATATACTGAGTAACCATACCTCACACATGTACAAGCTTGCTCCATTACAAGTCAAATTTATTACATCTTCTCCACTGAAGAGCTCATCAACTAATTGTATATAATTGTCTTTCTTTGCAGTCATAAAATTAAACTTTTTAACCCCAAAAGCCCTTTCTATTACCAATACCACTTCATCGTGACTCATTTCTCTTCGTACTTGTATTTTCTTAATTCTTCCCTTTTCTGCCAAACGCTTGCGAGTACTACCTTTCGGAACAGTAGATAACTCATTGGCTAACATTACAGCAATGACTGATCGTGGACGACCTCCAACTCCCTGTTTCCTTTTTTTAGATGGGGTTACCTCTGGTGTAAATGACTTCGCAGTTCTTTTACTGCTCACTGTGGGGTATAATTTGTTAAGAGTTTGTTTACATGTGTCTGTCGGCTTTCCAATTCTTCTGCAAATGTTCAGTGCTTTCTTTGTGTTATCTTTGGTATTTGCCTAATGAGAAAACATATGCAGTACACATGCAGTTGTCATTATAGCATACTACTAAATTCACCCAGACAAATCATGAGGCAAAAAGAGCCTGTATGATTGTGGTACAAGTGTATATGACTCAGAATAAAATAATTGCTAAAAGCAGTAGCTAGCTGTGTGCAATGTGATTGCTATACGTTAACGCCGAACAGCTATAGCTAGCATATAGCAATGAATGAAACCATGCTATAGACCAAGTGGGCGGAAAATGCGAAGCAATAAGTCTACTTGCACTCACCTACGTACACGCACGTGCACACACACATACACACACCTGGACTAGCGTGAAACACAATGAAATAGCTATGTAGTTAGTCATGTGCATGCATGCACGAAGGTAAAGTCTAGTAGAACATACCATACCTTCAAGGACAGCTTAGATGATTCTCCTGCAGCGGTGGCTACATGTGTGGAACCCAGCACCGTGACAAGGATAAATGCACGATCCGGTATCTGAGCGCCTTCACCTTGCAAAGTTTCTGAAATATCAGTGTATTCTCCTCCCCAATCCTCGTTCTTCACTTTTAAATGCAATTTTACACTGGAAGACGGAAGCACATCTCGAAAAGCAAGTCTAATTGCCTCAGTCAGCTCATGAACTTCATCAGTTTGTCCTGGACGTCGCTGGTACGAAACTGGCCGACTGTGTACACCAAACGTTATAAAAGCCGATTTAGCACCACTCATTGTGCCGACGTGAGATACTCACATACAGTAATCCTTTCACGCTGAACTAATAAAATCACGTCGATGATGTTAAATACAATATTATTAGCTGAAACTACAAAAGATAATACAGAAGTGTTAAAGTTACGTCATACATTACATCATGGTAAATCATGACAGCACTGCTGACGCTACCTATAGGAGACTTCATAGATTTGTCCCAGTCAAAACAACTAAGCGCAAAAATAGGATTCTCAGATTTCCATTGCTCATATCGTTGTAAAATTTTCAGCTCTTAGTAAGTATAGAATTGGCTTTACAATGCATGCAAGTTACAGAATACAAACATTCTGTTCTGGTACTGATATACGACTTGTTGTGTGATAGGTTGTAGTTGTTGTTATTGAGTAAGTGCTGTCAATATAACTGTACCAGTACATATTAGCAAAAATGTGATTATTAAGACACTTAACTAGCCAGACACTTAACTAGCCAGACGCAGAAAATCCAATCACAGAATATGCCTGCAGCCAGTCAGTCCAGTGTTCCAGTCCAATGAACAGTAACACCCATTGTGGCTTGTACTCTATTCATCAAAGGAAGGTACAAACACTGGATTAGACTGCTGTTTTTTTTTGATTGCATTTTTTACATTCCAGGGCACAGGGTTGTGTTTGTTGTTGTTGTTGTCTTTCCCCTCAGTAATGCCAACTCAGTACATTCTCCACTAAAGCACCCTATTGCAGACTATGTACTT
Organism: Dysidea avara; assembly: GCF_963678975.1. NCBI lineage: Eukaryota > Metazoa > Porifera > Demospongiae > Dictyoceratida > Dysideidae > Dysidea > Dysidea avara. Next base: position 14,991,823 of record NC_089275.1, on the reverse strand, counting down.
TCTATAGCATGCCTAATTTCAAAGCTGAAAGTGTACATTGATAGCAAATGTTTTTAATTTCTGTGTTTGATCCCCAAATGTGAGTGTTATATTATTATCAGTGTTGGGCAAGTTACTTTGTAAAAGTAACTAGTTACATAATTTACATACACTGTTAAAAATAAAGAGTAACTGTTACTCCCCTAGGGGAGTTCCCAGTGTAGGGAGGATTTAACACCCCTATACTTTTGTGGAGAGTAACTAACACCCTGCAAAGGAGTAACAGGAAATTCAACCCATTGAAAAATCTATTGTAGGGAGTTTTAGTTACTCTAGGAGAGTTCACATAAGCATGCAAGGTGTTTCCTTTATTCTACAAATGACTCTGTATAAAATCTCAAATGATGTTAAAGACATACAGCAAAACTGTAACAAAATGTTTACAATATCCAGCTTTATAATATTGGAAAGTCACTCAAGAGATTAGTAGCAAGGCTTCATTTCATCATCAGCAAACGACACTTCACTGCCACTTCACTGGAGTTACTGCCTGTCACATGACATGTTATCAGCTGTAGTAAATAGCAGTACAGTAAAGAAATATTCAACAATCACACACTTGTTACCTGTATGGCTGAAGGTACATCACACGCAGTTGCCAACAAAGTTGCCAACAAAGTTGCAAAAACAATTCTGCCAGACCAGCAGCATTGGTAGTGTAAACTAAAATAACCACAGTTGCTATCATGCAAAACAGCACATTTTTTCTACCTGGAGTTCATCATTTTGTTTGTCTACTTGTTCACTGATTTCTTGTGGCACCTGTAATATATGTTTACAAATTGATGCACAGTCACTGTGTGTTAGCACACTTACTGGATGTTGTTTAAATTCTATGTTCTCAGTGACATTGAGACATCCGTGCTAAAAAAGTAAATATGTGCTTACGTAACTATAAACATCATCTCCTTACAGGTCTTGGAAAGTTGATGAAGTCGAAGACACACAATGTACATTGTATCATAAAGATTCTTGTTAACTGCAGACGATATATCTTACTATATAGTTAATTCCAGTGAATCTGCATGTAATTATGTAAAGACACTGACAATGATACAGGGTACTGACCTTACCAGCAATATCATTGTGTCCGGCTGCTAACGTCAACTGAAAGCAGACGGACATGATATGTACGCCATGTTTAAGCTAGGTGGATTTCCTGTCCTCCCTCAAGTCTTCAACTTCTTACACACTGAATACTAGTAGCTAGCGGTGAGTGGGCTGAATACTGTACGTACTAGTCAGTGCTATGGTGATACGGCTGAGTCCGCCGAATTTTATTCTCTTTCCCTGCGGAGTCTTGAACTATTTCTGCTGTGTCACGATAAGGCGCCTAACCCTCACGAGCAGTGGTGACTTCCGTTGGAGCCAGTTTAATAAACTCGGCGTGTCACACGAGACGATTCAGATATGAGCTCAAACGTGCCTGAAGAAAGAATGAACGAGATAGTGAACGTCCAGTAATTATTCACGAACAAGTAATCACTTTAGTATCACCTTTTAAGCACTAAAATTCCTCAGAGAAACAAACCGCTTTCAACTACTCAACACGGTTCTGTTGTTAAAGAATCCGTTTCTATGGTAATACTCTTCACTCTAAATAATGCGCTTGTAATAGAAATGGTATTTAATAATTATACATACGTATTTCAAATATTCTTGACTCTTGAGTAACGATTCGTCCTCCTGCTTTCGTACTGTCTGTTTCCTTCACTATGTCTTGGTTAGTCTGTAAAATAAAACATGAGTAAATGGCTGCCATTGAAAAGGAAACCTAAATAATTACTTTCCTTTTTACATTGAGTGGCTAGAATTGAACTGGCTAGTTAATGGAGAAAATATCATAGTGAGACAGCTATAAGTGGCTCATCATTCAGTTCAGCTATGTGGCCTCACTGAGTAGCTAGCTATATATATATATATATATATATATATATATATATATATATATATATATATATACTGGCTCACTGAGTTCACCTTATAGTTACTAGCTAGCTGGTAATGGGAACTCTTCAGTTTGGTGCTTTCACATATCAAAACATGCTATTGGGATTTGTAAAGTCAGAATTGCAAAAATGGCAAAATCAAATTTACTGCCAGTAATCATTTTATCAGCAACATTGTACATTACCAGTGTCCTTTGTTTGTTTTCTGCCCTTAGATCATGAAATGGACTGATTAAACACTGATTTTTTCAAAGATTTCAGGATGGATGGATCACTTTTTCAGTTTCTCCAATACAAACTCCATACATTTTACATCATTTTGTATATTCAATAATTGCAAGCACTAGACAAGATCAAATACCATAAAACTTAATATCATTGAACTCCTTATGAATTGCTCTATCCGATTCCGGCCGAACAAAATTCGTAATCGCTATGGTAACGGAGTGATTCCGCTATTTAATTAGAACGCGAAATTCGTGATTTGCTCTCCAATGGATTTTGTATTGCGTAAGTTGCTATTTACCATCGTTGGTTGTAAATTTGCAAGCTGTAAACACTTTAGCTTCGAATAAATTTTGTTACCATCGGATAGAGGAGTGTTATGCGTGTATAATGGCGGCCGAACAATTTTGATACCGCCTTCAGAACCAGAGTTATGATGAATAATGTAACTTAAAACTAACTTACCTCCATAGGCTGCTGTACATTGATTTTACGCATAATGATATTTTACGGAAAATTGTAATGTATGGGTTAATTTGACATGAGTTTTGATATGACTTACTTGGAGTTCTCTTTACCCTTAGTGGGTTACTGTTAGCTACTCTCCTAGTAATCCGAACTCCCCTTTTAGAGTAAAATATTTTACTCCCATAGTTACTGTTACTCCCCTGTTTTAACAGTGTATTACTTGCAACTGAACTATTTAGTTACAGTTACATATTACCAGTAACTATAATAATATTGGGCAATTGGAAACAGTGGAAATGGAAAGTGGAAATGGAAAACGGAAATGGTCAAATCGTCATATAAATGTATCCTAGAGTGAAACCCTTGTTTAGTGGCCACTTCTTAAAGACCACTTTCTTATAAAGACCATCTCTGTGCAGAGACCACTTTATAATTAGATCTCCATGGCATACTGACCACTTCATGGTCACCTTTTATAAAGATCACCTCTTTGCAAAGACCACCTCTTCACATTGCAATAATAGCTAGGTTCCAAACATCATATGTCAGATCGCTTTATCAAAACAGGTAAAAGACTATATGTGACCCGGTCTGCGAAAAGGGCTCTTATAGCCTTTCCAATTGCATATATATGGTAACCCATAACTTGACTGGTGAATATGGTACAAGCCTACAATTTGGTCACTCAACAACCCTAACCTGGCAGTAGCTGTGGGTGTAATTACATGGTGATAGCTTTAGTAGATTAGGAGTTATGATTAGCCAAACATGGATAATTGGAAAGGCTATAAGAGCCCTTTTCGCAGACCGGGTCACATATAGGCTCTTTGTTGATACAGTAGATTTTAGTGTACTAGCTACATTTCACTTGCATGGAATATTTTTGTATGACACATTCAGTACCATAGTATTATCTATGCTGGTACAAACTAAGCGATGATGGTATATGACTTGAGTGAAGTGTGGACAAAGAGATGACATTGATTTGAGCCATGAAATACATGTTTGAAGCTTACCAAATATTACCATGTAGTGAGGGTGCACGTGGTCTTAGTTATCAAAGGTGACCACAAAGTGGTCCTTAGCCATCTTTGTAATCTAATTACAATGTGGTCTTTGTACAGAGGTGGTCTTTATAAGAAGGTGGTCTGTAAGAGGTGGTCACTAAACAAGGGTTTCACTCTAGGGTACATTTATATGATGATTTGACCATTTCCATATTCCATTTCCACTTTCCGCTTCCGGTTTCAATTTCCACTGTTTCCAATTGCCCAATAATATTACATATTATATTACTTTGTGTCCATAGCCTTAAGCTGTCATGTGTGAAACTACCACCTTATCACATGACATGATTGCATTGTTGGACAATGTGCAAATCTTGGTTGTAAGTAAGAAGCTGGTGAATAAGCTTCATTCAGTAGGCTTCATTATTCGTTGTGGCTAGGCGTCACTCAGTGGATTACTAACGAGACTAGTAACTTCGTTACTTGTAGTATAATATTACATAATATTAGATTCGTTACAGTAACAATATTACTTAGGTAATGTGTTACATTTGTAAGTAAAGTAACTTGAGTTATATTACCTGTTTTTATAGCGTATTTCGTTATATTACTTAGTTACCACAAAAGTAATAATATTATGTAACGCGTTACATAAGTAACGAGTTACTCCCAACACTGTTAATAATATTAGCTATAGCTATGAGGGTCAAGCACTTAAATCAAATACTTGAAGCACCTCTCAGTTAAGCAATAATTGGATTGCAAAATGCTTAAGTACTAGCACAAATACTGCAATTAAGTAAATGCTTCAATACAAAGTTAAGCAATATAAAAGTGCTTGGTATAATTAGTACATCAGCATAACTGTGCTCATGAACCTAACAGTAGCTACTATGAGACAATGAATGATCACTACCAGCCAGACACTGTGAAGCTGAATATTTAACTTTTCCTGCTCTGACACAATAATTCCATGATCCAGCAGGGGTGGATCTAGGATTTATGAAAGGGGGGGCTAACTCAAGGTACTAATCTCTTGGGTGGAGGTGTGCAAAGTACAGTACACCTCCCAGCATGTGAAGCATGCTGGAACTAGAGGAGTCTGGATGCATCCCCCTCCCCCAGGAAATTTTTGAAAAATAAATGCTATATAAAATACTGCAATTTGAAGACATTTCTACATAAAATGCACATTTCTGCCTGTAAATATTTTATATTCTGAATTTAGATATATATGGCTCTCTGCAGCATTTACTAATGGAAAGGTTTGGGTAGGATCAGACAACCAAGCACATGATGCATCCTCTCACAATTGCATGCATGGTAGAATGATAATGTTGAAACCTGGAAAATTTTGAAATTTGAATGATATGAGATTGAATCTGAGAGCATTTTCAATGGAAATTGTGCACCTGAATTACGTATACCGGTAATAACTACACAAGTAGATGAATAAGCCTTTCAAACAGACCAGTGAACTTCGTTGTATGAATAGGCACAGGCAGATTTAGAAAAATTCCATAACAGAACCAACTTTTATGTTTACACTGAATGTTCTATTAGAGTAGTTAAGTGACTGTTCTATTAGAGTATCTCGATCTTGTACACCTCTAATGTTGATCCGGGTCCTTGTTGCATAACCTTTAGCATAAATCCACTAATAATGCCTTGGAAAGATGTTTATAAGGTGGGTTTATGAGTATTTGTATTATTAGTGATCATATAATTATGCTAAGACAAAATTTCATTATAATCCTCAGCATATTGATTAAGTAAAGTCTAAAAATGAAGGGGGGGGGGGCTTTAGCCCCCAAAGCCCACCCCCTAGATCCGCCCCTGTCCAGAAGGAGTTGGATTATGCTGCCTGTAAAAGAGATATATCCTATCTGAGCTTAACTAGATCATGCAAATATAAAGATTAATTGAGTGGACTGAGTACTTTACTGTTGTAATTTTTTGTGAACATACTTTCGTTGCCATGCCCACAAAAGTCCCTCCTATTTGGTTGCATGCATACAAAGGCTATTTAATCTTCTTTTTGCTTTGTACGAACCTGCTCTGAATGTATTATTACTATAGCAGTGATGGGTTCATCTCTAGTGCCATACAATTATAAATTCAAAACTTAAGTTAATTTGCAATAATTATTTTTCTGCCAGCAAATATTTGCACTATACATATGTGTGTTGTACTCTACATATTTTCTATAAGGTTACTGTACATGAATTTTTTTTGCTTGTTTGTCTCAGCTAGATATGCATATATGCATGTATACATGCAGTAATCATTGGACCATTAATTTTAGATGGACCATTAACTGTATAAGCTATCATAGCTTTACAGCTAAATGCATACTTTTATCTAAATCACATTAATCAACTCAAAAGTGTGGTTAATTTGTCTAGGTAAAAGTTGACAGTGGTTGCAGATCTACCTGCAGTGTGTGCTGACATGACATCCCCTTATTGTGCCTTGACAGCTGCCTGTAAACAAGAAATGTAGTGTTGAAGAGCATGCTGTATTATGTAAGCTGATGGATAAATTTTATTTACAGGGATGTAGCTTCATATAACAAATTTGTAGGTAATGCTGTAATGTTATTAACCATGTGATTGGTTGAATAGTTGCATTCTTAAGTCTATAATGACTTCAAACTTGTGATCACCCCACAGAATGGGAAACTGACTCTAGCAGAAAAATTAATGAACTACATAATTGACTCTTCTTTGTAAGTATACTAGGATTTCACAGCTTAAATTTGCTGAATATTAATTAATGGCTTAAGCTTGTGTTATCTACATGCCGAATGATATTAAATGCAATTTTTACAGAATGAAAACTTAATTCAGTACTCTTACAAGAAGTTTATTACACTTAAAAACACAGCCATAATTCAAAGTTATATATTTACCTAGAATTAAAAGGGTCAAATTTGGTTGACCCATTGTAAAGCTGGTCAACTGGTTTTAAAACAGGTTATAAGTTTTAAAATCGTCACAATACATTAATAACATTATACATGGCAGAATACTGAATTAGTCTATATACTGGAACTTTTTCTACATGTTTTATTGTATATAATTAGAGAACCTTATAGTAGATGGCCCAAGTACTTTATTTACACTTGCTGTTTAGTCAGCTATATATATATATCTCTCTTTATCTAGGTCCCACAAAGTGCCTCAATACACAAGCCTGCCACCACAATATTGGTGTGCATGGTAACAATAAATATGTGGTTTGTAAGGAAATCTGATTGATAATCTGAGCTGTCAAGGTTTGATTATACTGGTCTTGTTTGGCATGCACAATACTCCTGTACTGCAATTGTTGTTTTTATTAGGTGAATGCATAGTGTTGTAGGGGCTTGCTTGTACAGATTTACCAGTCATTAAGTCATACAAAGAACATAGCTACAGTTGATCAGAATACTTGAAATGAGGACACATGCATAACATGAACTCTAATGGTCCCAAAACCTTAGCATGTAACTGAAGTGTCCTGCCTTGATAATCAGGACACTTCTGGTTAAGGTGTATACTTAATACACAGGTTTCCCTATGTTTGTAGATTATTAATCTTATACAAGAGTGCAGGATTAAGAGCCACATCATGTGGGATTAATTAAGTGTGATTGATTAGACAGTTACAAACTTGGTATATACTATAGCACAGAGAGCAGTATCATAATAATAGTTGTATGATTGCTTGGTAGGGCTAATTAGATCTTAAGTGGCTTTTGATTGTAAGACACTTTGTCATAAACCAATAACTATTTTGTTCAAAGTATGGTAGCTATATACAATCAAACAAGCAATTCGTCATAGCTATTGTATAATTATTCCCATATAAGGCTTTCCCAATAACATTAGTCTTACCAGGGATACTGGAAACAGCTGAAATTGAAAACTGAAACTGAAAAACTAAAATTGGTCACAAGTTCATATAAACAGGTACCTCTTGACAAAGATCACCTCTGTAATAGACCACCTCTATATTCACCTCTTATATGTTAAGACCACCTCATTATAGTACCACTGTCAAGACATATGGCTAAGGTGTACTCATAATGTAATAAATTATCAATCAATCAATCAAATCAATCAATCAATTGATCAATCGATCACTACAAAATGACAGCTGCAGGGTTGTACAATGGTATATACTATCTTACCATGCCAAGACATAAAGTCCATGGTCATGTCACAAATGAAAATGGAGCTATGCCAAGGTAATTATTGACATCACCTGAGGTTTTTAGTCCTCTATAAGGCCTATTACAAGTGTCTAACTATTACCAAGACATAAATTCCAAGATCATTAATTTTGATTTTGTAACTATGCAACTCCTAAATCATGTACAATTCATGAGAAATCCATTGCCAAATCCAGTATCACCAGAGTAAATTATGCATGCAATTGCACCATTTCCATGTGTGACATGACCATGGACTTTAGGTCTTGGCATGGTAAGATAGTATATCCTTTGTACAACCCTGCAGCTGTCATTTTAAGTATTGACTAATTGATTGATTAATAATTTATTACAACCATATTTGTTGGACCTACTTAACAAAACTACTATAATGAAGTGGTCTTATTAATAGGTGGTCTCATTATAGAGGTGGTCTATTACAGAGGTGGTCTTGTCATGAGGTACCTGTTAATATGAAGTTTTGACCAATTTAAGTTTTCCAGTTTCAGTTTTCAATTTCAGCTGTTTCCAATGTCCCGTCTTACCATGTACTTGGGTTTTGGATTTAATAAATAGTTGTCAGTTTCTACTACATGATTGGGTATATAGATGATTTCATAATCTAACTGCATCTTATAGCACTTAAAACTCTTGATTCCTGCATGTATCTTGTATATATACACTTCCTACCTACATTTCTATCTATTATCTGTTTTATCTATTAGGCCACTACAAGAAAATTCCTTGTTTCACATTTCACTGACCTCAAAAATACATGAGGGTGGGCGGTTCATTATCCATTATTCATACTAGATATTTCCACTAATTTTCAAAATTCATAATTATCTTACAGGTAAGAATACAGTAGGTATATTTAAATTAAGAACCTGAACAGTGAAAAGCTAGCTAAATGGGCTTTCTGTATGCTAAAATAGTTAATCACAGGATAAATAATGAATAAAATGTTCAGTTGACAGCAATAATGAATGACCATGTGGGAAGAGAATCTGCATGCGAGCAGGAAATGGGAAACAATGAATTTTCTTGGAGAGGCCTTATATGTTTTGAATCATCCACTCAAAATAGCATACAAAATATTTATATTCCACATTATACCCTGTTTGGTTCATTAATATACATATGCTACAATATTATAGTTTTGCTATCATTTATATCTAGCTGCTAATGTTATGAGTAGTAAATTATATGATATGATTATCTTTTCTACTAGGTGGTAAGATATCAAACATGTTCATACGTTGCCAAAGTCTGTATGGCAACCTATGTCATACACTGATTTCAGTTTGGCATATAATAGCTTTGGAGTTTATCACTCTACAGATTTTAGTTCTATAGAAGTGATCCCCCCTGCATGTGCTCTCTAAAATCTGAAACTCTGGATATGCCATAGCAATGTCCTTAGTTAGTTTATTGAAACTATCAGAGTTTAGAGACCACATGCAGGGTTACTTTTCTAAAACCAAAATTACTCTGTATAATAATAGGGTGGTAAATCTGCTAAAACTGAAATTACTATGACATAGGTTGCTATGTTGATTTTGATGAAGTATAAATATGTGCATCAGCCTTGATATTTTACCACCTAGTAGGCTATTGCCACTTGTAACATATATACTGATAGCAAAACTATACTGTAGCACCAAACAGGGTATAATTTTATTTCTCTATACTACTGGTTATTTTTGAGTGATTGATTCAAAACATGTAATAGATAATAGATATAAGTATAGGTAAGAATTATAGGTACAAGATACAAGCAGGAGTAAAGAGACTTACACCCTATGCAGAAGCCATAGAAATAAGTGTTGTTAACAATTAGAGGCTGCATGCCCTGTTAGAGTATTCTAGATACATGCATCACTGCTGCAGGAAGTCTGATGTACACAACCGTATACCAGAGCCCATTGTACAATTAGAAGGTAACGTTAACCATGCAAAGTGTATAGCTACACAAACTACTAAACATATAAAACAAAATTGCATGAGGTAAAGTTCAGTAAGGAATTTTTTACACTTGTGTAGGAACATGGTTACTACATGTTTAGAGCTTTATTGAGGATTTTTGCAGAATTTTGACAAACTGTTGCATTTGTAAAAAAAAATTCCAACACATGGCACAAAATGTAAGAGATCTTCTTGTGGTGTAGGAATAATTTCTACAAGTGTAGGAATCATTTCTACAAGTTTAGGAATCATTCCTACAAGTATAAGAATAATTCTTACACTTATAGGAATTATTTGTAAGTTACTGCATGAAAATCTTCTATGCAGTGTACATTGCGCCATGTTTAGAAATCTTTCTCGACAGTGTGGGAATATATTTCCTACAAAATTTCTTAATACTTATATACATGTTTAGGAACCATGCTTCCTACAAAAGGGTAAAGAACTGGTACATCACATGACATTTGCTCAGCAGCTGTATTAAAAACTTGCCACAATGTAAAAATTTTGACTTCTTAATTAGTTTGGAACATGTTCATACAAGTGAACACGCAATATACATCGATGACACAAAGATGATGATGATGCAGTCAACATGCAAGGTGTAGCAAAAGAGCCAGTCATCATGCAATGCAAGACGCAGTAAGTAAGGAGCTATACTGATCATTTGGGTACATCTTAGTACTAAATAAAGATCTTGTTCAGTGAGTAGTAACTGAAACAAACGGTATTACCTTGACTGTTGTGAGGGTAACTGTACCAACTTTTAACATTAATTTTATAGTTTATGTAGTCATTTGGAGAGGGAATTGCAAGAAAGGATGCTCCTATATGCAAATGTATAATTGCAAACTACATCTGAGGACATCATCCCAACACAGAATGGAGAATATGAACTATATATATAATCAGACTATTAGTAAAGTTATAAGACTGCCAGTCACATCAGATTTTAAGCTATAACAAAAATTCAAATACTTATACGTATATATATATATATATGATGCCTATACTGTTACTGTTTGCATGGCCACAAGTATCATAGTTCAATGTAGCTATGTTAGAGCACACAGGCACACAGTTATTTGCTATACCTAAATACTCTAATAAAACAATCCATTGAACTACCATCATATATAACACTAACTTGCTTAGACACCATTTTCTCTGTATCAGAACATATTAAATGTTACTTCATTTTTTTACATTGTAAAATTTATAGTATTATGTTACTATACACCATAGGTAATTAGTACCTTTTAATAAATCTTTGAATTACCGTTTTTGGCCAGACTTTTTTTTTTTTAATGTTATTTAAACAGGGAGACAGCATCAGCAAAAGCTGTTTTTCAGCTGTGCCCTGTACTTCAATATTAGTCATCCTCAAACATCCTTGGACAGTAATTTGAGATATACGACACACTGCCCATGTTTAGCTCTGCAACTAAGGTACGTAGAGCATGCAGTGACAGCATTTCACTTTGTTTGCTATCTGTATAAGTATAAGTAAACATATAAGATACATAATTTATGGTTTTATACTTGGCCACATTTTATTTGCTATCCCCCAATTAACAGTCTGTATTGGGATGTTTTGGTGTCCTATGGATGCTTCAGTTTTTTACAGTGCATGAGATTTATCCATGAGGTTGTGTAGGAGGAATGTCTATAGGGGCTATTTATATGCATTGAGGAATTTTGGCATGGAACTATACTACTAGTTTAGCAAGAAAGATAGGAGATTTCATGCTTACTGTCGTAGGAAGATCTGAGGGAAAGCCAAGAGGGGTTTGTCCCTCCCCCCTCCCAGCCCTACTCTTGCCCCTATTGGACCTACAGTATTATATTGATACCAGAAACAGGAATCATGCATTCACACTGTATTCGGAAGTACAGAAAACCAATGGGCAATTAGAAGACAACAGTTATAAATGTTATAAACTGTATGCTGTGAAGAAAGTGAGGCAAAGTTTGAATATTTGTGCCAAGATAGAGGACTCTAATAATGTAGTCACTACTCAAATTCTCCCAAATTTAAACCGAGGTCTAATTTTTAAAATTTATTCCAACTAGAGTCTTAAAAAGTGTGTATATCATTCATCAAGCTATGGGTATACTGAACAAAGTTATGCAAATGAATATAACTTGTGTAGTAGAGTTCCATTCTTCTCCTCTTAGTAGAATAAACACTGTTTTGCCCTAAAACTTCTTGACCCCCTCGCCCTCCCCCTGACAGTGTCTCCTAGATCCACTTATGCTTACAGTGTAATAATTCTCAAGTGTGTGGAAATATCCTGAGAATCATCCTGCATGTCATGTGTAACTAGTTCTTGACATTGCAGAAAAAACTTCTATATGTCCCATAGCATGTGCATGCATAGCTATAAATACTTCAATATAACTATATAACATTAAAATCACATTCCAATGCATTAACGGTAGATAATAGATACATATGTGTATCTTGATAAACTGCATGACTGCTGCTGGATTGCCTCTTTAGCACAATGCTCTATTATAGTGCTCAGCCCTGCTGTGTTGAACAACTAGTTAGCTTCAATCAACACAGTATAACATGAATTGTAACGTATATATTCAACAGCAATTATTCCCTTGATTAATGATCAAGGAAGGCATCATGCACATGCAGATGTCTGCTGCACCTGATTAGCAAATATATTTTACCATTATATACAGAAACCACCTATGTATAGCCATGCACATCTTATTAATTTTAAGTTTCACTAAAAAATTCTATCTTAGTGTTATTGATTATGCTAGATATACATGTTGAGATAAAGTGCCTTCCTGAGGCAAAATTTTGTGCATCTTTTAGTAAAAAAATATTATATAATAAGGAAAACAAAGTGAATGTTTACAGTTAGTGCATCTTCATAAGAAAAGAGTGTTTACAAGACAGGACAACCTTTCAACAGATATAAAATATTATACATTATTGTATGGTGATTGTGCAATTCATTCAGCAAAAAATGACCAGGAAGGGAACCTAGTTAATTTTTGTGGCCTTATCTATACCTTTGATAACAACTGCAATGTAACACAACTGTGCATTACAATCTGCATGCATTGATTACTGCACCATAATTTTAATATAACTACACTGTAAGTTTTGCTGTCATGGCAAAATGTCTCATGGTGATCCCTGCCCAGCAGGTGGAACTGATATATACCAAATACAGGACAGGATTATAGACCATTAGGCCACATAAACTTAGTTATAGTGCAGTAGTTTCTCAACGCTACCTGTTTTGCATGCTGTTTTCCTTTCTGCATCAAGGACTTTTTGCAGTTAGCAATTGTCAAAAATATAACATATATATATATATGTGTGTGTGTGTGTGTGTGTGTATGGAATTTAAATTTTGAATTGAATTTATGTATTACAAGCTGAGTGTTTATTGTTTTCTAAGACATTACAGCTGTATCTAAGACATTAATTGTGGTATTTGACCAGCTGCCACTCAAAACTAATATCTGTTATGTGTATTTGGCATGTTATAGAGCCTGTAACTTTGTAATGGGACACATCTTGATATGCCACCTTCATGATGACTGTGTAGATGTTCAGGCAAGTTGATTTCTGCATGTGTATGTGGTATTGTAAAGAGCCTGTAACTCAGGGGTGTAGCCAGGATTTTTTGAAGGAGTTCCAAAAGCAGTGTCAAGTCAGGGGTCTGCCCCACCTGCTGAGATACTTTTCAATATTTTAAATGAATCAAAACTCAGCAAATTGCTATATTTTATCCAAAAAAGTACATTAATTATAATGCATATAGCTAAGTGCCCCTTGGATGAAGCAATAGTGTGTACTGGAAACAGATTGCATAACACATAGAGATACATAAAGTAACCTGTAAGTGATAGTTATCTCAATGGTATAGGAACCATGAATCCACTGATACAAATGAAATGGCTTGCAATCAAAACAACATTATAACTAACTACAAATATGCATAGCATGGATTCAGTGTGCATAACACAAGTGATAAATTATTGGAGTTCTATATCTATAAACACTGTACACCAAAGTTATAGCAGTATAAGGTCATGCTCAGTTTTGAATTTAATGTTAGAATGTCACTAATGATGTTCCTTAACATATGAATATGGATATTTACATGCACGTTCTATTAGAGTAGAACTTTATCATTTGTGTCCCTTATCTAACGAGCTGCTGGGAAAGTTGTATTGTGCTTTTGTCCTTCCTTTACTGGACTATTGTGATGCTGTGTCGTCACCTTCGTCTGTACAGTACTTTAAAAAGTTTGAACGTATTCATTCTAAGTTTTGTTCATTGATTCTAGCTACACAAAGTTTTTTTGTGCCATACTTTGGCTGAATGTAGAAGATTCCATACTGCCATCATTGTTTATAGAACTCTTCATCAGCTCTCACCAGCTTACTTAAGAGAGACATTTAACTACACTACAACCATTACCTCTCATGTTGGAAGAAGCAGCCATCGCCTTTTCGTACCAAGAGTCAGGACTTCATATGGAAAGAATAGTGTTTACTATAAAGGTGCGCAGATTTGGAACTCATTGAATGCCTCAATTTACACTGCAGCTACTCTTGGACAATTTAAAATCTTATTTTAGCTAATTTTTACTTGCATGTATGTTAATGTGTTTGTAATTATATTGTATATTAATGTATGGGCACTGCTGAAAAGCAGTAGTTTTCTACTGATGAAGTCTCCCCCCCCCCCTCCCAAAAAAGTATACATGACTGCTCTATTAGAGTATATCGATCTTTTCAACAACTTTTAAAGGGGGCTCATGTTACCTCTGTAAATCCTTCCCTGAGAGATGAATGCAAGCTTTGATCAATTGTTGTGCTGTGCCATACACTATATTCACTATATTACTCACTCATTTTATTCTGCCACACTAAACGGTGTGTTAGGATCCTGCTGTAAACTCAGAAGTCTAATTTTACAGAACCCATCAGAACCCTCTTCCCTAGACCTCTTGTAGCTAACTGTACTTAATAAGCCATCTACATGAGTACTGCACAGATTGGCTGAAAATCCTGTGCAAAAGGCCAATCTACATTATAAAATTATGACATAACTCACTCTTTGTTGATGTAAGGTAACCATATTACAGATTGACGTTAATGCCACACACAGTTGAAGAAATTAAGCACACACATAAGTAGCTGAATCATGTCTTTGTTGGTATGTAATGATGTGATTACTCTTTGATCATTAGTATAATGTTCCAATTTAAGTGTATTCACACAATAGCACATATATAGCTAACAGTTCTCTTAGTATCAAGCGCATTTTGCGTGGGTACACCTATAATTATAGTATATATTATTATGATGGATGTAACATTTGTAAATGACTGACTATTAAGTAGCTCTATTCACAAACTGTATTCCTGTCTTTTCACAAGAAAGGAGCAATGGTTAGGTGTAAACAATGTATAAATTAGCAAGTTTGTTCACAAAATTCTCAATTGTACAAGCAGCAGCTAACTACTGATCTGTCATTATAGATAATATTGTGATATATATCATTATCATGATATCATTACTATTGACTGTCATGTGAAAATTTTGCTATCACCCAGCACCTCTACCAGTGGCTGAATGTAGCCATCCAGCACCTTGTAAAGTTGATAGCTAGTTACAACAGTCTAAGAAAAGCATTCTGAGTCATTTATTAGGCCTGAGTCAAATATTCTCAAAATTTTGTCCAAACTACTTCGGGAATTTCCTCCTTTTATTCTGTTCAGTGTTCCCAATATGCTTGCATTATGCTCCTAACATTTCTTACAGTTGTCTCTTGGGAATCTTGGGACATTTTATTCAGTGCATGTTCCTCTATTAGAGTATTTCATTACAAAGTGACTGTTCTATTAAAGAGTATCAATCTAAGGTGCAATGTATTTTGACTGTTGCGACTGCTCTATTAGGGAGTATTGGTTTATTTTCATGGAAAAAAGCTCCACAGTTTGAAACATCTTACCGCTGCTAAACATCAGTCTCTTTTTGACCACTCCATATACGCGTCTTGTTGTCATTCTTATCTGCATTGGACTGTTGAGTGCTGCCTATGGTTTAGCCCGACCTAATCTATGCCTTCTCACTATCTGTGTGTGGCAAAGATAATTATGTGCATGTACCATGCCTTTAGCTGCATACATGGTACTTTCCCTATTTTGCATCATTAAAATGTAAGAGATCTGCCTAACAGCCAAATTGTGCAAGTTGAGCCTCACCTGCAATTGCTTTCAAGGGAAGTCTTATGCCTATCCATTTTGCTGTAGTCGAAGATGATGCAAGAGTATATATCCGGCTGCCAGATTATGGTGATTATTTATTATCATTTTTTGTAAAAAGACTGCATGGGTTGTACAAAAGGACATGCAAGTCTGTAAATGTACTCCTGACAAGTGCATAGCTACATACAGTAACACAAGACATTACAAGAAAATGAAACTACTGTATAGAACTACAACAACAGGATTATATGAATTTACAACAAAAGATCAGAAATGAAAATGACAGAGGGTTCAATGGAATAAGTGTGACTTTTTAGAATGCTCACATCATAAACTTTTTTCAATGTACGTATGTGTGCTTGACAGCTTTATTTTGCAGTAACTATAATCATTCTTCCACCTTTGCTGTTACCTATTGTTGGTATGAATGTGAGAAGCATAGAACACAAGTTCTAGAATTTAAACAAATAGTTAGATCAAATCAAAATCAAGTGTTGTCGGGCCTATGAAGAGCGTATGCATGAAGCATTGCATGTATAGTTAGCTACCCTCTTATTTTTCCAGAGTTCTGATGGTATAGCTATGTATATGGCTGTGTATGGCTGACAATACCACAAGCACTTTATGTATATTTGTAAAGTACAGAGTGGGTACTGGGCTGGCTCAGATGTTGTTTGGAGTTTTTACTGGTCCTTTTTGTCTCATGCAGAGGTTCACATGACTGCTAAGTCTCCAGAAGCTCCACTGCCATTGATCTTGCTGTTGTTGAGACTCCTCCCTGATCCTAATATAGATTAGTAGGTTTTAGGTGTCTTATCTGTAGCTAGTGACTATTATAGGAAAAACATTCTTTAGTTTAAAGAAAGACATGGAGGGTGGAAGAGAGTGCCATTAGGGCTGTAAAATATAATAGGAAGTGGTTACTGAACCGAAAGGTTTTGTTTCTTAGCCTTGTTTCTTCTTCACCTTTAGGTTATGTTCTTCTTACTATATACATACTGAGACTACTACATGAATAACATTTATAAGATAGAAAAGTAGAGGCAGTGGGTAGCTAGCATCGGATGCCTATCACATCAGTAGTCCAGGGTTCGATCCCTGGATGAGTTTTGTGGTTTTTTTCAATTAGTGACCCTTTTTTGTCTAAGTTTTAGCTAGCTACTGTCAGTTCAATAGCGAGTACGGCTTATTGAACCGACTTTAGGTTCAGTACAGTATCCACTACCAATATCGACCCAACCAATATAAATCACTGAGACATAATCATGCTTATATATAGACTATGCATTAGGAATCACCTAGCTAAGTGAGCTCTACATACATAGCTGGGGTTGACTCATAACATAAGGTTTGACTAAGATTGACTTGTAAAACGTAAGGTTTAGTTTGGTCATCACAACGTAAGGTTCATGCAACCAACCGATGTAAGGTTCAACCAGACAATGTAAGGTTCATGTAACCAACTGACGTAAGGTTCAACCAGACAACGTAAGGTTCAACCAGACAATGTAAGGTTCATGTAACCAACTGACGTAAGGTTCAACCAGACAACGTAAGGTTCAACCAGACAATGTAAGGTTCAACCAGCCAACATAAGGTTGACATATAACAGTATAATTTATTAAGGTTGGGTCGTAAGGACGTATTTATGAAACAAACGGCTTGCCATACCGGAGATCACCACGCTAAGTGTTCCCCGCACTGATAATCACCCCCTTGCTGACCTACCCCTTGCAAATGATTCTCCTATTTTAACATCCCTAACTGTTAATTGTCCATCTTTATTAGCTAAGAAGGAATCCTTTTTTAACTTGCTTGATACATATAACCCAGACATTATCTTTGGCACAGAATCGTGGCTCAAACCTGACATATTATCAAGTGAAGTTTTTCCAGCAGGTTACTCTGTGTATCGTAGAGACCGTAGTGATGGCTATGGTAGTGTTTTTGTCGCCTGTTGTGAACCTCTAATTTCATGTAGTTTAGAAATTGCAAACAATCATTGTGAATTAGTTGCTTGTCAGGTTAAACTCTTAAACAATAGTAACTTAATAGTATGTTCAGCCTACCATCCCCCATCTAGCAGTGATGAATACCTCAACCAGTTGTGTAACCACTTAGAAGCTATCAAGAGTAATCATCCTAACTCAGCAATGTGGGTATCTGGAGATATTAACCTCCCAGATATCAACTGGGAAGACAACTGTGTTGAGGGTCACCAGTATTCCCTTACTATTAACAACACATTTCTTGAATTCCTTTACGATAATGGTCTCAGTCAAATTGTAGACTTTCCAACTAGGAGATCCAACATATTAGACATTTTTGTCACAAACAGACCTTCCTTGGTTGAATCTTGCGAAAGCGTTGGTGGTATCAGTGACCATGAAGTTGTACTTACGAAGTCCATGATATTAGCTCAACTATGTCCCCCTGCTAGGAGACGTATTTACTTATGGTCCAAAGCTGATTTCAATCATATTAGACAATCCATTCAGTCACTTTGCGAAGATTTTGTCATCACTTACCCACCCACTACTCCGATTAACATCTTATGGAATAAGTTTTCTGATATCTGTACACAATGTTTAAATCTGATACCAACTAAGTGGAGCACAACCAAACAAAAGCAACCTTGGATAACCAGACAAATCAAACAACTAACTCGCAAGAAGCAACGAGCATACAAACGTGCTCATTTAACCAACAGTCTAAGTGACTGGGCTACTTATCAAGACCTCAAAAGACTTTCTCAACGGGAATGTTGTTCAGCATTTAATAATTATGTATCAAGTTTTATTGATGAAAATAATAATGTTACAAAGAAACTTTGGTCTTTTATTAAAAATAGAAAACAAGATCGTACTGGTATTAGTACACTTGAACACCAAGGAACAACTTACACCGACTCTTTGTCTAAAGCAAATGTTCTAGCTGAATATTTCTCATCGGTTTTTACACAAGAAGACACTACTAATGTACCAGTATTAGAAGGTAACCCTCTCCCTGAAATTCCACCGATTCACATACACTCTGACGGGGTATCTCAATTGCTTCACACCTTAAAGGCCCACAAAGCTGCAGGCCCAAACAATCTTCCATCTTATTTTCTCAAAGAGGTAGCAAATGTTCCCCTGCCCTTTCTATAATTTTTCAAGTGTCACTGAACCAAGGAGCCATACCTGACATATGGAAATCTGTTCTGATAGTTCCAGTATATAAGAAAGGCAGTAAGGAGGACCCTGCCAACTACCGTCCTGTATCACTCACATGTATATGTTCAAAAATCATGGAACACGTTATCTACTCTAGCATGTTTGAACACTTGAATCATCATCAAGCTTTAAGAGATGAACAACATGGCTTCCGGCAGCATAGGAGTTGTGAGACACAACTAATTACAACAGTACATGACTTTGCACAATGCTTAAACCAACGAAGGCAATGTGATGTGTTACTGCTTGACTTCTGTAAAGCCTTTGACAAGGTCCCCCACTCCCGTCTCTTCCACAAGTTACAATTTTATGGTATTAAAGGACCTCTTTTGTCTTGGATTAAGAATTTCCTTTCTGATAGATCACAACAAGTAGTGTTAGATAACAAACAAAGTGACTCCTGTAACGTGCTATCTGGTGTACCACAAGGAACTGTTCTGGCTCCATTATTATTTTTGATTTACATCAATGACCTTCCTTTACATGTCTCAAGTAAAGTTCGACTTTATGCTGATGATGTTATACTTTACTCAAATATCTACTCCGTGGAGAACTGCCATCAACTACAACGTGATCTTGACTCCTTAACACAGTGGGCACACAAGTGGCTTATGACCTTTAATCCAATTAAATAGGAATTCCTACGAATAACAAACAAGATAAACATCATACCATTTACTTACCACATTGACAACTCCACAATCCGAGAAGTCACTCATGCTAAATATCTAGGTGTAGTCATTGATCAACATCTTAACTGGAATGAACACACAAAACAAGTTGCTAGTAAAGCCAACAGAATTAATGCATTCCTACATCGTAATCTTTATCAATGCCCTCCCACGATTAAATGTAATATTTATAAAGCAATGGTTCGCCCTATTATGGAGTGTGCTTCCTCAGTCTGGGACCCACACACATGTGTTAATATTAATCAATTAGAAGCTGTACAGAGATCTGCTGAAAGAATGTGCTATAAAGACTTTTCTAGATTCTCCAGTGTTTCCACAATGTTAACTGATCTTAATCTGCCCACCCTGCAGAGCAGAAAGAAAAAATTAAAATTACAAATGCTGTATAAAATCATTCATCGTTTAGCTGATATTCCAGATGATTGTTTAACTCCCGTTCCCTCCTTTTTACGAAGTGGCTATTTTAATCAACTAAATACTAGAGTGGATAGTTTTAAATTTTCCTTCTTCACTTCAGTGATTAAACTATGGAATAATCTACCCCAGAACATTGTTAATGCTCCCACATACACTGAGTTTTGTATTGATTTGGACACTTTTATAATTACACCTGTGCATTATAATCATACATGATTCCTGCACAGTACACAATATATAATTATACAACCAAGTACTAAGAATAATACGAAACGCGGTTAAAATTACGTCATAAATAAATAAATAATTAATAATTAATGTTTGAGAAAACTACGAGGCCTAGAGACATGAACTAACCGGGGATAGATTCGCCTGTGAATGAAGGCACAAACGTATAATCGTCGCTCCTGTTTGTGCTGATGACCTGACCATACGTGTAATTCTATATAACGCCCAGTACCACACCCTTGCTTAATTACTTACATATTGCGCGAAGAAGAATAGCGAAGAAGATTAGTGATGCCCGTGCAGGAGAGCCAGAAGCCACTTGTGTAAACAAGAAGATTACAAGTAAGTTTTTATGTTTGTAACATCTCAAATCTCCATGCCAGCTGCCAGTGGATTCATTCACGTAAATAAACGATACAAGAAAACATTAAACTGACATATGCCACGCTCTTTACAATAAGCTTACAAGTAAAATACAAGTAAACAATTTTGTCTTGTGCAGCTGGCATGGCGAATTTTCTTTGTGTTGGTGTCAGGCAATTCAATACGTGCTTAATCTTTTTTGCCTTCACCTGGCCGGCGTAGCTACTAGGCTCTAGTGGCTTGGCTGTCTTCCTTTATCTGGTTCATCTGGCTTGCATACGCCTACAGCATTGTGTAGCTATCTCCTGAAAGTTGTGTATGCATAACTATAGTGTGTCACCCATCACTGTGCCATTGCTACACCACTGATGAACCTTACTTAGCTCTAGTTGATGTTGATATGCATTGCTGTATATTGGCTAATAATTTTTATCTGCATGGTGATGTTGCCTATAATGTATTGCTGCTTACAATACTGCAATAATGTATAGTTCTCTCCTGTATGTTTTGTATACATATACTTTGTACACATCACTGCGCCATTACCACACCAATGATGTACTGGCACTTAGCTACTGGTGGCCTTTAGTTACGATGCCACTATTGTGTTATATCTGTCACTACTGTGACATATTGTGTTGATTTGGGGATAATGCATTCACCACCTAATAGCCTCACCGGGGGGCTGTCACGTTGGTGTATGTACTTGGTTGTATGTGACGCGGTCCTAGTAATAATAATAATAATAATAATAATGTATTTTAAAGGTCACTGAAATGGGAAACAAGGAATTATGTTGGAGTGGCCTAATGGTGTAGACTGGAGCTGTGATCTGGACTAAGTGTCCCGTATTAATATTGTCAAGTTAACCGAATATTTATTTAGTTGGTCATTTGTTGTATATATAAACATTAGGAATTTGACCATTAGTTAAGAAACACAGTTGTAGGATTAGGAATAGCGCCCTTGGAATTAGGAACAGCGCTCCTATGATTAGGAAAAGCACTCCTACTGTAGGATTAGGAAAAAACACTCCTAGGATTAGGAACACAGCACTTCTAGGATTAGAAACAGTGCTCTTTGGATTAGGAAGACGTGCAACTAGGATTAGGGCATAGTTTTTAGCCATTAGGTTAGGGTTAGGTATGGGTTAGACTATATAATATTTTATATTTGTAACATTTCAATGTTACAAAAACAAGGGGAGTAGCCAGCAAACACTGGTGGTACTGTAACAGTGGTAGAACGTGGGTACTCCAGTGGGTTCGAACCTTGGTTGCTTCAAGATTTTTTTCTTCTTCGTTAAATATTAATTTTCTTATACCTTTTGTGTCATGATTTATTTTTTTAATAGCAATGACCGGCAAAATGTCAACAGTGTTAATTTAATCATATGAAGAAGTATGCTACATGAAACGGGCATAATAGTTGTACTTAATCACGGAAACACTGTAATTTTCACAAACTAACCTGTAGAACTAATTTACAATGCTTTTGTTTCATTGTAACACTACTGTAGTGAAGGTCAACACATTGACATAGCTTCAAAGCATTCCCTTCCAAATATCTACCATTCAGTTTGCCATAAAAACTGGGGAACTTGCTACACTGGGTCTATTATAACGCGCCAAAATTTCCATGAATCGGACTTCTTCTGGCAACATTGTACTCGTAGACAGTTACTCTACATGTATATATCACACCCAGAAGTTACTAAACAGACTCGAGATAGACAATCAATTAAATTTTTAATGGTTTTTCAATCAAAATGTAGTGGAAATACCTGTTCCAGCTGGAATTTTTGCCATCAACAAATGTCTGCAGACTTTTCAGTATGTTATAGCTATACCAATGGTTTGTTGGCAACATGTGCCAGCCATGGCAGCACTATCAAAATGATTCGGGTGACATTAGAAAGAACAATGAAGGAGCTTTGTTTTATGGTGTAGATTGCTGTAGAGATATTGAGGAATAAAATCTGCAATTGTTTTTGAGAGGCGGGAATACAGGCAGTTACATATATAGGGACAGCAATTATTCCATTTTTGCTTTTTAAACTTGTGAAGTATATAGTACAAGTGGAAATTGAATTCTACGTATCTTTTGTTTATGCACATTCTTGTTGAGGGTTATGCACATGTGGTATTTTAAAGAATTGCTTTGACATTTTAAAATTATTTTGTTTGACAGCTCCCAATTGCTTTTTTGTCAATTATTGACAACTCCTTAGCTACACCAGTTGATTAATGCCTTAACGTTTAGTTTTATTGCCTTGATTGTCCATTAATTTATTAATTAACTGATTAATTGACTAGTTTTACGGTGTTACTAGGTATCATGGAGGTTTGTAGACCTAAACGTTTCCACAGATTGCTACAAAATTTTTAATTATTTATTCAATGAATTTTTTTACTGATTGACTAAATGAACGGACAGATGGACTGACTTACTAATACCTTCGGACAAGTGTAACTCAATAATGACTAAAGCTATGGGCTTGACTTATTTTACTGTTCAATGTCGCTTCAGCCCGATAGGTGCCTTTTGGCATACTGCAGTACATATAATGCATGCACCATGTGCTTACCTTTGTCCTCCTTTGTGTTTGATTTCTTTTTCTGACAGTCCAAGGTGTCAATTTGTGGTAGCACATGATGATTATCCTACACTTGTAAATGGAAATTGTTCGCTTTTTCTGTAGTGACTGGATTGATTGCAAAGGCACTTCTACTTTTCTTCATTTGTAATGCCATGTAATGGACTGAACATAGCTGAAAGTGGCCACTTCACTTCGATTCAGTAAACTGATAGTTGGGGCGTGTGTTCAGACAAAAACATTAAGCCTGGTGCCATTCTTTCTTTTGATGTGGTATGTGTGGGTTCACCAGTCATAATCATGTTACAAAAAGTAAAAAATTAGGAAGTTTAGGTTTGATCTTAGGATCAAAATGTAGGGAAACAAGGGTGGTCACTTACACCTGCAGATGTACTTGTGAACATTTGAAGGGGTCAGTGGAAAAGGGGGTAACCCACATTTGAAAAATAAAATGGGTCTATAGTGGACATTAAATAGAAATTTCAGACATTCCTGAATTGTCGTAAAATATTGCAAATTTGAATTTGGTTGTGACTTGAACTTTTAAGTCTTGTTGTTAAATTTGTGGAAATCAAGAAACACGGTAGTGTGTCGTGCGGCCCAAGAAGCCGGCGCGTAACACCCGTGAGTATATTGACAGGAAGAAAGAAAACGCAATTTTTGCACCTCCGTAGCTCTGTGCTTCCTTGATGAAACAAGACGATTTTTGCTGTGGACATGCCCTCCAACTGCAGCACTCCACATTCCAAATTTGAGCGAAATCGCTTCACGCGTTCCCGAGATATGCGACTTCAAAAATTGGCTCAGTTTCTTGGTTTTTTTTTTCCTTCTTATTTTTCTTTTACTTGTCGCAAACTTACAAAAACTGCTATAAAACGCGAACGCCATATCCGATTTCCTTGAAATTTGGCACACAGAAGGGGGGTATAAAGGCGCATCTCGGTACTAACGTTGGCTGGAATACGATAAACAGGCAAAGAGTTATAAGCGATTATTCACGAAAAATAACACCAATATGTTGTCACGCCTACAGGGTAAACCGCGTATGGGAAGAAGATGAAAAGCGGTGGGTGAATAGGTTAACTAGTGAACCTCAAACCTTTTGTGGTTTGAAAGAAATCGAGCTAAAAAACAGGAAGATACAACGAAAAAACCAACAGTATGTAACAATTACGCAATCGAGATTAGCTAATAAAAAACGACTGCTTGCCACGCCTACCAGATAAACCGCTTGGGGTAATGCTTTGAAAATTGTTGTACAGATGGAGTAATCATCTTAGAAAGGCTCATCAATGGTGTAGAAGAATCAGACTTAAAGCCACGGAGTTATAACACGAAATCCAACTTGGTGCAGCAAGTGCGAGATCGAGATACTCTAATAGAGTAGTCATCCTAAGAGCAGTCACCCTGAAGAGAATTCAAGAGATCAGCTAGAAACAAGAAACCTGTATAGAGATCAGCTACACACAAGTCACCCTGTAGAGAGATCAGCTAGAAGAAGTTACCTTGTAGGGAGTTCATGCAACTATGGAAAGAGATAGTTCAGCTAGAAGAAATCACCTTGTAGAGTTCAGCTACAAAGAAACCACCATGTAAAAGAGTTCAGCTACAAACAAATCGCCCTGTGGAGAGATCAATAGAAGAAGTTACTTTGCAGAGAGTTCATCTACAAAGAAACCATCATGTAGAGAGTTCAGCTACAAACAAATCTCCCTGTAGAGAGATTAGTTAGAAGAAGTTACCTTATAGAGAGTTCAGCTACACAGAAACCATCATGTAGAAAGTTCAGCTACAAACAAATCTCCCTGTAGAGAGATCAGCTAGAAGAAGTTACCTTGTAGAGAGTTCAGCTTCAAACAAATCACCCTGTAGAGAGATCAGCTAGAAGAAGTTAACTTGTAGAGAGTTCAGCTACAAAGAAATCATCATTTAGAGAGTTCAGCTTCAAACAAATCACCTGTAGAGAGTTCAGCTACAAACAAATCTCCCTGTAGAGAGATCAGCTAGAAGAAGTTACCTTGTAGAGAGTTCAGCTACAGACAAATCACCCTGTAGAAAGATCAGCTAGAAGAAGTCACCTTGTAGAAAGTTCAGTTACAAAGAAACCACCATGTAGAGAGTTCAGCTACAAACTAGTGACCTTGTAGAGACATCAGCTAGAAAAGTTACCTTGTAGAGAGTTCAGCTACAAAGAAACCATTCTGTAAAGAGCTCAGCTGCAAACAAATCACCTGTACAGAATTCAGCTACAAACAAATCACCCTGTAGAGAGGTCAGCTAGAAGAAATTACCTTGTAGATAGTTAATCTACAAAGAAACCACCATGTATAGAGTTCAGCTGCAAAGAAATCACCCTGTAGAAAATTCAGCCACAAACAAATTGCCCTGTAGAAACATCAGTTAGAAGAAGTTACCTTTTAGAGAGTTCAGCTACAAAGAAACCATTCTGTAAAGATCTCAGCTGCAAACAAATCACCTGCACAGAATTCAGCTACAAACAAACCACCCTGTAGAGAGATCAGCTAGAAGAAGTTACCTTATAGAGAGTTCAGCTACAAAGAAACCATTCTGTAAAGAGCTCAGCTGCAAACAAATCACCTGTACAGAATTCAGCTACAAACAAATCACCCTGTAGAGAGGTCAGCTAGAAGAAATTACCTTGTAGATAGTTAATCTACAAAGAAACCACCATGTATAGAGTTCAGCTGCAAAGAAATCACCCTGTAGAAAATTCAGCCACAAACAAATTGCCCTGTAGAAAGATCAGTTAGAAGAAGTTACCTTTTAGAGAGTTCAGCTACAAAGAAACCATTCTGTAAAGATCTCAGCTGCAAACAAATCACTGTACAGAATTCAGCTACAAACAAACCACCCTGTAGAGAGATCAGCTAGAAGAAGTTACCTTGTAGATCGTTCAGCTACAAACAAATCACCCTGTAGAGAGATCAGCTAGAAGAAGTTACCTTGTAGAGAGTTCAGCTACAAAGAAACCACCATGTATAGAGTTCAGCTGCAAAGAAATCACCCTGTAGAAAATTCAGCCACAAACAAATTGCCCTGTAGAAAGATCAGTTAGAAGAAGTTACCTTTTAGAGAGTTCAGCTACAAAGAAACCATTCTGTAAAGAGCTCAGCTGCAAACAAATCACCTGTGCAGAATTCAGCTACAAACAAACCACCCTGTAGAGAGATCAGCTAGAAGAAGTTACCTTGTAGATAGTTCAGCTACAAACAAATCACCCTGTAGAGAGATCAGCTAGAAGAAGTTACCTTGTAGATCGTTCAGCTACAAACAAATCACCCTGTAGAGAGATCAGCTAGAAGAAGTTACCTTGTAGAGAGTTTAGCTACAAAGAAACCACCATGTAGAGAATTCAGCTGCAAAGAAATTACCCTGTATAAAATTCTGCCACAAACAAATTGCCCTGTAGAAAGATCAGTTAGAAGAAGTTACCTTGTAGAGAGTTCAGCTACAAAGAAACCATTCTGTAAAGAGCTTAGCTGCAAAAAAATCGCCTGTACAGAATTCAGCTACAAACAAATCACCCTGTAGAGAGATTAGCTAGAAGAAGTTACCTTGTAGATCGTTCAGCTACAAATAATTCACCCTGTAGAGAGAGCATCTAGAAGAAGTCACCTTGTAGAGTGTTCAGT
Organism: Dysidea avara; assembly: GCF_963678975.1. Classification (NCBI taxonomy): domain Eukaryota; kingdom Metazoa; phylum Porifera; class Demospongiae; order Dictyoceratida; family Dysideidae; genus Dysidea; species Dysidea avara. The sequence goes on along the minus strand of NC_089275.1, from coordinate 14,964,557 downwards.
TACAAAGAAACCACCATGGAGATTTCTGTAATCAATATATGTATTATATATATAATTTGTACATTTACTGATAAAATATTTAAAGTACATCTACTTCATCTTTTCTTCTTCCTGTGGTAAAAAAAAGGTAGGTTAAAAAAGTCCCAAAGCCGGCCTTTGGGGTATACAAATACAAAAAGAAATGAACAGCTAAGCTGTAAAAAAAGTGTGCGGCCCTCAAAAAGACAATGGTGAAAAAAGATGTGAAATCCAAGGTGGCGGCCAAGAAATGGCTGTGATGGTAGTTTAATGGTAAAAATTTAATAACGACAATTCAGGTGAATTTTTGTGCTGCTTGTTTGTTTTGGATTAGATATCATTAACATGCCTAACCAACAATTTTGTTTTTACAAAATGGCAAATGTCAAAATGTAGTTTTTCCACTGACCCCTTCATTTAATCCCTACTTCAATTTCTTCTGAACACATGCCTCAAATATTAATTACTGACTCGAAAGTGAAGTGGGCATTACACTTTGCTTTCAGCTATGTTCAACTCATTACACAGGAAGAAAACTAGTATATAGTGCCTCTGCAGTTAATCCACTCACTACAGCGGTTTCCATTTACAACTTTAGGGAAGCCATCAGGCACTACCGTAAATTTCAATGTGATCTCTATTCGAACTTCATTTTTCCTTATACACGTGTACTTGTATTAATGGTGTGTTTTCAAGTCATTAGCTTAATCAATCAAACATGCTTCATTTTTGACAAAAGAATAAGGGGAAGAAGTGGCTTGGGATGTATAATTCCTGATAATCAAACAATAACCAGTCTCGTTGGTGCACCCTTTATGATCAAACATCTAAACAATTTGTAATTGCCCTTTAGCAATAGCCAATTGATTATGTAGCTGAAATAAGTTGTAGTAATAAAATTATGTTGATTCTGTGTGGTATTCACTAAACGTGGGTTCTAAGGAGAAGTGATGAGTGAATGGCAAACCCATGCAATTGAAAAGTAAATTGTGACATGCATATCAGGATGGTCATGGCTCAGCTCAAATGAAAGCTTACTTTTACAGCAGTGATAAAAGGTACACTTACCAGCAATTTTGAAATTATGTAAATCAAATGCATTTGTAGAACTCATTTAGTGTACGGTGTTATATACACATGGCTGCGCTGCTCTATTATTGTATTTGATTGTTCTATTGGAGTATATTTTGTGCCCTCCAATTCAATGCTCACCTTGAACTCACCATAAACTTACTTTAGTGTGTTTGATAGCTGAGTCATAATGGATTTACTGCTGTAGAATAGTAAAAAAATATTCATTATTCATCATTATTATGGCTGCTGTAAAAAATTAATAGCCACCCTGATGTACTCCTTACTGCATTAAATGCACAACATTCACATCGATGTCACATACTTGGAAACACTGTTGGTATATGTGCAGGAAAACCCACTATAAGGGAGAATGTCAAGTGAGAATGTCAGACATGTATGACATATTAAAGTGCTTTCCAGCAGTTGTGAAGCTGTGGCCCTCTACCGCTTATACAGTATACCAATTTTTTTTATTTTTCGAATCATCCCAGGTGCATAGAGCTGCTGATAAACCTTCCTGCCAATTTTTCAGTGGTGTCATTATATCATAGTGTGGCTATTAGCACAAGGCTGAACATTAACCTCACTGGTGCATGTGGTGGTGGTTGAATACATTTCTACGGATTAATAATCCAACTGAACATGAGATTGATTTTTTTTTTCAGATTCCACCTGTTTGGGCTAGAGTCAATAGTATATCATCACCATTCATATTTTTACAGTTAGCCTTGTGCAAAAGCGGTTCTGGAAAACAAAGTGGAACGAAAAGTATAGAAGTGGTTGCTGTATGGAATACAGCTACAAATTACAGAAACTGACAGTAATTACATAGTTACTGTATGAATTATTCTTAGTACTGACATGTTGGGTTTTGGCGAATCCAGTCACTTACAGTATGCAGTAGCCTTATCCTAAAAGTTACATGTGATCAAATTTTTGAAAACTGTTGAACTATGCACACACAGTTTAACTTGACTTTTCACTATGAATGGATAGCCACATCAATACACAACACATCCATGCTACTGATTTACTTGGGTTGCTTTTCACATGTGGATTGCTATAGATACGTATCTCACAATCTATTAATGTTTGTACATAGATGGTTTTCCCACATTATAGGTCACTTATGAAAGCAACCTCTTTTTATTCTTCTTACACTATGAATGTAAGTTTTCTGCTGCATGCAGTACATAATGTAGGATTGGTGTACTAAACAGTAGGTATAAGAAGTTTTACACATTCTTATGCTCATGTGGGCAAATGTAGCTGTCTTTGTATAGTGGAGCTTCTCTATACCAGGTGCATTGAGACTATGTAAAACTAAAATATGATCCATTTTGTAACATTATAGTAACATTCCTCCCTAAGGGATAAATTGCATTGAGTTGGACTTGTTGGCACCAAACATTTTGTCTTTATTGTGTCTTTTCATATTGTCTCCTAATCAATGGCATCAGAGTTGGTGCAACCAGTGAGGCCAGACTCTCACCACTTTTTTGGCTGAAATAAAAAAACTTTCAAACTTGATTAAGTCAATGCTTTAAGAAGTGAACATGCAGTAATTAGCATTTATTTAATGGCAACAATTGACAGAAACAACACTTATCTAACCTATTTGTCACTCAGACTAGCTTCAGGTCGACCTCGTCCATATTAAACGCCTCTAAAAATAAATTTCGGTATGTTTAGCTTAGGCTTTGCTTTTCTTTGTAGCCACTTTGTAAGCATTCCAACTCAAATGGCAAGGTTTAGCTAAGTGGTAAACAGTAATATGGACTCAGACTGATGTGCCATTTGATCAATGTGCAATTTTATTATTGAGCACTTGTCAGGGACTGGAGCTAGCTAACTAGCACCTTGCACACAATACTACAGTCCAAAACTTACCTTCAAATAGCATAAAATGTGCAATTTTCCAGGGGAGAGTGAGCCTTACCACTTTCAGTTTTACTCTGATACCCCTGCTCCTAATCCTACCCTGCCTACCCAGTTCTGCCACCCCTATGTCACAGGTATAGAAACCTATTTTGCTCAGCAAACCTTACACATTGGTGTACGTAGGTAAAATACTTTGTGGTATTGACTGTACATACAGTACAGTGCCCTTTTTAGTGTTCAACCAAGAATATTATGTCACATAATAATGCCCATGCATCTAATTCTATGCAAGTTCATCATGTATGATCACAAATACTTGAAGCCTACATAAGTGTGTGTATAATATTTGCAGACAGATATATATGCTTAGTATTATAAGATGCGGTACATAGATCCTTTTAATCAAACAGTACGGTAGTACTGTTTAAGTAGGAATTCCACCGAAATGACACGTGCCGCCTACAATATCTCTTATAAAAACCAGCTTAGAAACTTCTTATGTGACGAAAATCACCTTTACGGAATAATATTAGTCCATCTAGCATCAAATGTAGTGTTAAAAAAATGCTTACTGGCGGCTGGGTATAGAATTTTAAAAAAATAGTCAAAATTCGATATTTTGTCTCATTCATTGTCTCACTCACTCACTGATCACAGTTGCAAGCCTAGAGCCCAAACAAAGCAGCGCACGGTCACAATTTTACGCCACAACAACAAATTCACCGATGGGATGTGCCTTTTGGGGTTCCGACGAGTGTATGCCCTGTGCGCCTTGTCTTCTCTTTTATCTTCAGTCAGACTGCTTGTCTTCTTCTTCATCCAACGAAACCATATTGAGGCATTAATTTTCCATATCTTTCTTTAAGCAGCATAATAGACGCCACAAAATTATTTAAGGCGCTTAGACTATGCTACTGTACGGAGGTACCAGTACTCCATGTTAGATCATAACATCATGCCCATTCTTTATTTTACGTATTATCGATCTATTAATCGAGACCACCATGACCACACTCCTTTTACGCTAGCTGTATTTGTGACCACACATCTTCAAGTTGGCAGGCTGATTCGAGATACTCTAATACAGCAGTCACCCTAATAGAACAGTCACATGTTTATAGCTAGCTGTATGCTTTATCAAAAAACTAAACAAACTAGTATATTAAAAATTATAAATTTATAAATGAAGTAGGAATCCAAGCGATAAAAAGTAGTGAAACAAGAGATGAACAATGGTAGCTATTACAGTATAACTCAGTAGGAAATCCTACTTTGGCATTGATAATTGTTATACCACTGTTATACCACACTTCAAACATCTAAGACTTCAAATGTTGCACAAAATTATTCATAGTAGCGTGGATGTCTCACTACCCAACTATATAACACATAGAACAAGGCATACCAGGGGCAGTGACCTTAAATTTATACAGCCAGACACAGCTATTGACGCATACAAGTACAGCTTCTTTCCTACATCAATTCGATTATGAAACAATCTATCTATAGAAACTATAAATTGTAACAATTTAGATACTTTTAAGGAACATTTAAATAGCGTAACTTAGCCTAAATTATTACACCTATTGTAACATACTCACTCATGTGAGTTCTACAATTATTACCTATAATAATATAATTGTTCATCTCTTGTTTCACTACTTTTTATTGCTTGGATTCCTACTTCATTTATAAATTTATAATTTTTAATATACTAGTACTTAAGTAATTCTTTGTTAAGTACAAGAAAAGTATGATTGGCTATGTTAATCACATAGTGATTTAATTTGCCATACATTAGTCTCAATAGTAGGAGTGCAATTAATCCCAAATCGCATGGTCTTGTTTCTGTAATTGCACTGTAAAGTAGCCAATAAAATAGCGGAATAACAGAAGCCTTTTAAGTGCAACAAGAGAGTGATGTAATGAATAGCCAATCAAAGAAGCTGACAATAGAAGCCTTTTAAATGCAACATATGTAAACATTTTGAGTATCCAATCAGAATGGCTGACACATGAAGCCTTTTAAGTGCAACAACAAATGGTGTAATACAAAGAAGGATGATGCAATCACCTGGTAGATTGGTAGTTATAATGGCCACATAGAACTGGATAGATGTGTACTACAACCATGAAGGGTAGTCACTATGTGATTAGTAGGCAATCACACGCATTTTCATGCAATTATGGAATAATTGTACTTGTAACAGCTAAAATTGCACTCGGCTTCGCCTCGTGCAATTTTGACTGTTACTCGTACAATTATTCCCTAATTACACTCAAATGTGTGTGATTACCTATACAAATTGAAGTGCAGAACAAGCAAATTATCCACTTCTTTGTAACCCCAGCCCTTTTCAAGATTTGTGTAATTTGTCCCTGTAGAAAAGTTACTTCACTACCATTACATGTTGTAGGTGCTGATCATCCAACTCATAAACATTTGAGACATGTCAGAGTATTGATTGCTCCAAAATGGTACGATGTTGGGTTGGAGCTATTAGATGAAGAAGATGTAAAGGACTTGCACATCATCAAAACAAATCATGCTACAAATTCCAGTAAGGCTTGTGAGGAGATGTTGGAGTTATGGTTACGCAAGCATCCTGAGGCTACATGGAGCCAGTTAATTAAAACACTGAGGGAACCTGGAATTGAATTAAATGATGTAGCATCTAAGATTGAGGGAATGTTAGTGTCTTCCACTGAAGGTAAGGTTTAGCAGTTTACTGAAAAAAAAATGTGTAGCTTTAAAACTATTATAGCTTAGAAAATGGTATCCATAAAATGCTATGATCTTTGGGAGATAACGAGGTCTTTAAAATTGACTAAAAGACCTGCTAGCAGGGTATTAAATTATTTAAACACCTGCTAGCAGGACGACCTCAGGTATTGCAAATCTCCCTTTTGCTCATTGATTTGCTACACTAGTAGAGCAGCATAGTGCGGTAGTTGTGCACTCTTTGATACAATTATGAAACTTTCCATATATTAAGTTATACTCCTTGTGTCATACATTTTTTGATATAGAGCCATTGCATACTTGATCTTTAGTGACCTTTACAGTCATTTTTGTATTGAAAATTCATCATTTTTGTCTTTGTCTCCCTCAGGCATTGTTTTGCACAGTTTCAAATTAAAGGTGCTGCTAAAACAACCTACTCGGCTTTTATTTGAAGTTGATAGGTGATTGCATTCCAAAGTTATGATCATTTCTATTAGCCATGAAATTCTATGAATTACTTGCCCATTAGTAATTTACACCCCAAGGGCAACGAATTTTATGATGATCATAGGTTGTAGTGGAATGAGTTACTAACTTCAAACAAAAAGTCAATGTAGTTCTTAGATCAACACCTTTAATTTGATACCATGTTTTAAGAGTGTAAAATAATGCCTTAGGGAGATAAAGACAATAATAATTTATTTTCTATGAAAAATGGCTGAAAAGGTCACCAAAGGTCAAATCCGTGATGGCTCTATATCAAAAAACATATGTCACAAGGAGCACAATTTGTGTGGAAAGTTTCATAATTGTATCACAAAGTGCACGAAATGCTCATTTTTTGGTGCTATGCCGCTCTACTAATATACTGGATTTCTACACAACTTATGTTGCTTGTCTTGTTTAAATTAGGTTCACAATTAGTGCAACGATTTTGTAAAGATTCAGTGGCTTTAACTGTTGCCTCACCACTTACATTTTCAAAGGATGAAGATATTGAATTAGCTTTCTCAAGACTCTCAAGTGCTGTAACAACAGCTATAGAAAATCGTCATTTTCCCATCATACAAAGAGCCGCAATTGAGAGTGCCAAGTCACAACGATTTCCCAAGTCACATGAAATCCTTCCTATGGTTACTGCAGCTTTATCATTTCAATCTCTGTGCACAATGTTAGCACAAACTTCATATTGGAACTTCTTGGACACCAGAATGCTAGAGGCTATGGTGAATGCTTCTATGGTACCTGCTGCACAACAGTCTTTGAAAAATTTCAAAGAAACATTCTTCTCCATGACTCTTCAGGAAGCAGCACCATACTTTCCAGTAATAGTGCGTGAAAAGCCTGGTCATGTTGTAATTCAGGAGATTCTTAATAAGGACCCCCAGAAAATGACCATTGGTGAATTACACAAGCATTGGTTTTACCTGGAGAACGAACTCTTCCAAATTGGCTCAGACACATGTACAATTTGCAAAATTGTACTTGGATCAGTGAAAATTATATGGCAAATTCATGTTGATCATGTTTTTCAGGCGTACCTATCATTGAGTAAGAAGCAATCTCAACTCCCACCACAGGCAATCTCTTACTTAACAATTCCTAAAGTTGTGTTGTGGCTGGGGCTGCCTGTTTTATGGCGTGGACAAGAAGTACAGATTGGCTCTATTGTAAAATTAACAGGGCATGTGAGAAAGGAGCCATATATCTTACGTGAAGAGTTAAAATGGGCCAATCTGACCTATGACAATGTTGATGAGATGGTGAAGCTACTCGATATTGATAATACAATCAGACAGTATAAACATAAGAACTACCTGTGGTGGTACACTTTGCATCCTCAATTTAAATCAGAATTTTTATTTGGAACTAGATTAAAATCAAATGGTAAGCTAGCCTCAGTACTTTTTAGCTTTCCAATTAGCATTAGTATTGGAGGAAAAGTTTTAACTGCTTTGCATTTGCATTATACTGGTAGGAAATTTCTGCACAGTGAACAAATGCACAATACAGTAGTCAGAGAAATAATGAGAAAAGGTAACTTAATTGGAATATCTCAAGGCATAATAGTCAGCGAAGAACCTTTCATTATAAAACCTGTGACTGTTCTAGCTACTTATTGTTATTGGCTCTCTAGTCCATTTCATCTTCCTCTACCCTACAACACTCCCAAAACAGCTGGATTGAGAAGGATGACATCCAAAGATGTTCCTAAGGCATGCACTCTCACCAACCAGTATGTATTGCAGTTTGAGTTTGGGCAAATCTTCCAAACTGAAGAAGAGTTCTCACACTATTTCCTATTTTCATCAGTACCAGGCTATATAGTCACGTATGTTGTTGAGGACCCTGCCACTGGTGCTATAACTGATATGTTTGGGTTTAACCTGGATTATGAACTGGACAAAAAAGTAGCTACAGCCATTGCAATAATTCCTACTAAAATACCAGCAAAACAACTTGTCATTGATCTACTACTTTGTGCCAAGCAAGAACAAGCTGTTAAAGTTGCAACTCTTCAATTTGGACTTGAAAAAGATAACTTTGATTTATTTTTACAATTTGGTGCATACTACTGGCACTTCTACAACTATGGCTATCCTGAAATTGATGAGGAAAAATGTTGTCTGTTTTCTTGTTGTTGACAGCTGACATGTATACTGTAGTTTAGCTACTCTAAGTTGTATTTAATTTTTCTGTATGTATTTTATGGCTATTCTGTCTGCAAATAAATGCTATGAAGTGTTGCAAAATTCTCCATATTGATGCCATGCATAAAATTTCCTTTACAAAAGTAATCACATTTCAAACTTTGCTGGTGAAAGAAACTATTGTCATTTTTCTTGATTTATTGTAATGCTATCATTGGCAAATATATAATTGAATTTGAATATTGTGGAATGTTTCAGGGTGTTTGGAATGTGTGCCAATGGCATGAAAGCTATTGCTAGAAGGACCAATATTTGTGATTGGATCTGCAAAAAAGGGTCTTATAGCTTTTCCAAATTCCCAAGTTTAACTATTCATAACTCCTCATGTATTCAACCTATCACCTTCATACTACATCAAGTAATAGTGTTATGATAGGACTAAAATGTGATCAAATTTCAGAGTAGTACCACTTTCATGAGTGAAGTTATGTGAAGCCAATCGGAAAGGTTATAAGACTCCCTTTCGCAGATTCGGTCATATTTTAGCTTTACAGTTATATTTCTAATGCAAATTTGATGAAACTCCTGTCAACAGATAATTATATGGATAGCTTGATAAATCATAGCTCTTTCCAACTATAATAGGTGTACATTTGATAATGAAAGAACATATCTTCCTATTCTCACAAGTACACAGAAAGTTTTGGAATTTTCAACTAGAATAGGGACCATAGCACGTTGATAAAAAGTACTGAAACAAGCTGGAGTAGTGCACGATATTAAATCACAGTAAAACGATAAGAAGTGTTATATCCCTAATGTGCATTTCCATTATGGTATCTTGAGCACAGTAGGGATATAACACTTCTTATTGTTTTACTGTGATTTAATATCATGCACTACTCCAGCTTGTTTCAGTACTTTTTATCGATGTGCTATGGTCCCTACTCTAGTTGAAAATTCAGTTCAAATTTTTCTGTGTACTTGTTTGTTAACTTTTTTTGTAAATAATTATTATTACTTGGTGAACCCATGCAAATAATGGTGCCACACGCCCCAATTATTGTCTGAAAAGTGAAGTATCCATTATGCTTCGTTGTCAGCTATTTCCAACCCGTCACACAGCATTTCGGATCAAGGACTGTTCAAAAAACAAAGAAATGGTGCCCATGACGTGCCCCAGTTATATCAATTATTGTCTGAAAAGTGAAGTATCCATTATGCTTCGTTGTTGACTATTACACAGCAGTACAAATCAAGAACTGTTTGAAAAGCACCTCTGCAATCAGAGTAGCTATTATGAAAAATGTAGACGATTTCCGTTTTGAAGGGAAGCCATCACATGCCATCACATGCTATCACATAGAGAACAAGGCACATTCCTGCAATCCACATGATTAATGCTTCCACTAGTACGATACTCTACTGGATTATAGCCACAGTATCTCCACCTTGATTATATGAATAGCGCATTGAATTTTGAGGCAAGCACATTAAATTAGATGGTGCACCTTTATGAGTGTAACGACCTCCTACAGCAGTTCCTTTGTAAAGAGTGTTAGCTCCATATGGACATGTAGTGTTGCCCCATCTGATGTAACTGACCACTTGTGGACAGCCTTTGGTCTTCATGTCAGCTTCATTAGTGGTATTGCTAACAAATCGCTCCTTTACTTCTCTTGTGGTCCTCACACTGTTCTCCTTACTTATCATCTTTGCTTCTAGTCGTTGCACTTTAGCAAGAAGGTAGGAGACTAGTGGAGAATTCACATCTTCATCAGTAACATCTGCAGCATTAGTGGCAAAGATGACACAAAAGAATATCAATAGAAGCATTTTCATTCTAAGCAGGCTGCTAGTAGTACAGTCTCACTTCTGCAAAGTTCTTGTTACTCTATTAATTTATACATGCAAGTGACTAACCACTGTGACAAATAATATACGTACATACTAGCTATGTAGTTTATATAGTTTCATACTAGTAATAAATGGCTACCATTTGTTATGGATACTAATACTGTTTATGGAGAAACGTTTTAATGAGTGCACACATTTCTTTAGCTTTGTACAGGTGTGTGCTAGTAGTATATTACAAGTTACAATTCGAGTACCTGAGGTGAGGGACATAGAGTATTTTAGCTATATATATAGATTGAAATAAAATAATTTTACTGTAATTTGTAGAAAGCAATATTCACCTCTACCTTGATATATTGTTCTGAAATGCATCAAGCAATTAGTTAGTAGTATCCAATATATTCAAGACATCATGCGCTTGTCTCATGTTCATAAACATTAAACAATTTCATTCAACAGTTTACTCTCTTTTGCACTAAAATTAAGGTGATGCAATGTTGCATGATACTATTAGTAGTGTTGACTAATGTAAAAACTACTTACATTAAGGCTTAAGCCCTGTAATATTGATTTTCTTTAACTTATTGAAACATAACTTCATAACATAGCTTAATTCATTATTGAACCAAATCACTGCAACAGCAGGATAGCTGTTACTATATACAGACCTTTTTAAAAATATTGTACTACACAGTACCTTCGTTGAGCTGCAACAGACATTTACAATGCGGCAAAATGGCAGTCAATCTTCTCAGCATCAAAATATAGATGCATGTGATTAAAAACAGCAATAATGAAATTTGAGGTGGTAGGGTGAAAAGTAATGTGAGAAACAGTTAATAAAGTTTTCCTGGCCTAATAGTGCATATTTTTGTACGTATATAACAGGACAAGTGGCTGTGGTATTCAGGGTTAATAGTGTGAGCAATGTAAACAGGAAGGAGCAAAATAATGTGAAGCAAAGCTGAGCACTATTTCAAACTGTTTCTCATCCCACTCACATTACTTTTCACCTTACCACCTCAAATTTCATTATTGATAGTTCTTGCATTGTACAGTAAATTTCCTTCCTGTTTACTGTACAATGCGAGAACTATTAGTGCGGACTAGATTCTGAATATCACAGTCAGCCATCCTATTACAAATTAATCTGTTGACCATAGCAACTGTTACTTAGCAACAGAGAATTTCAAATAATGACAACGCAAAAGACCAATCACACTTAGTAACCATTGCTAAAGTCCCAAAATGATATTTTCCTTAGCAACGGTTACCTAGAAAACATTGCTAAGCAACCATATTATTGCTGGGTTTTGGGGGAATCCATCATTACGGTAACACTGGTTGTCATGTACTTCCATAGAAACACACCACACTATTTAACCAACCACATTAGCATTACATATTTTTGTCAAGGGACCTTGGCAAACAAATATAAGTACAATCTGTCCAGAGCTACTTCTGGTCATCAGTAGGAGAGCTAAGAATAATGAATAATGTTTATGCTTGGGAGAAAGCCTATTGCTAAAAGAAGGATGCTGGTGTGGAGGAGGCTGATATTGTATGGCTGTCTGCAGTATGCTAAACCTATGCAAATAAAAATCAACTACAGTAATACTATTGATATTACAATAGTAGTATTACACGGAAACAGAAGTGTGTAAATTTTAGCTAGATACATACAGTAGATGCACACACACACACGCACACACACACACACACACACACACACACACACACACACACACACACACACACACACATGCACGCACACATACACACACAATCATCTCATTTAAACTTACGTACTGCCTAAAGGCACATGCTGTGTATGCATCATAGAACTCTTACAGATCCATATGTTAGTAGGCATTGCAGAATTGTAGTCAGTTACAAGTTCTACTTGGTTGGGTGGAAATTTGATACTGAATATAAAGTGTATTGGTAGATAGAATTGCTGTATTGCAAATACTTACTGCAGATCTGTTAGATGATAGTGTGTCATGAGTTACTGGGAATAATTTGGAGCTCTATATCGAGACGGTCATATGCATACTTAGAGTATAATATACACATACTCAAATGCCATAAAGATGGCATCAAGCAATAAATGAAGCTTAATATATTAAACACGGTCAATGTTGTAAAGTGTAGGCTGTGCAAGTCCCCAAAATATTAGCATGCAACAGTGGGCTCTAACAAGAACAATGCATGCACAGCACCATGTGCTGAACACGTTGGCATACCTGTTGTAAGAAATCTTACCCCTACCCACTGAACAGTTTACAAGACAAACACATGCAAGTGTTCTATGTTAATTGGCATGGTGTGCTGATAACAACTCTAGTTAGTATTCCACTGTCAATAGTGGTACTTCTGTACTTCTGTAGTGTACGTAAGCAGTGGAGTAAGTAGACACAAAATTTGGTTAATGTACTTTCTATTTTGCTGTGCTTGCATTCAATTACTCAGAAACCTTTACATGAAGGACTGTTTGCTATATTAACATGCACTTTGTTGTGAGTTCTTCAGTTCTGACCGACTGGACTCCTTCACTGCGGTAGCAGAAGTAGAGATGTTTCAGCCAATTTGCTATAATTTGCATGCTACATTGGGAGATGTTCTCCAGCCCAGATTTTTGCTTTGCAGTTTAGATCTTTGTCAAGAGATTCTCTTTCATCCTGATGGAAGTCATGGGCAGCCACTCCAGTTCAGAAAATGGGGTTGCTATCAAATCCTCTTCCATCCAGATCAGTATTAGGAGACACTCTCCCATCCAAATTACTAACTAAGAGATACTCTCCCAACCAGATTGCTAGCTGGAGATACTCTCCCATCTATCAGGAGACACTCTCTGCCCTGAGCACCATCAAACCTCAAACTCAGTGACAATAGCTATATACAGAGTACCAACCAGCTAACCACCATAGAGGGACTACATTGCTACTATCACTAGTACTGAACTTAAGTGTTGATACTGCTTTACACCGTGCCACTCTCAATAGTGGATATTGATAACTCTGAGAACAATGGTCACACCCTGACCATTGTATCACCTGGACACAGGTGTTAATGCTGTCACAATTTGGTTAAAACTAAAAGCCACGTGACACAAATTATTGGTGACCAGCAAGGTCAGCACATCACCTACTGCTGCTATAAGCAGTTTGTCCATTTTCCTTAGAGGAGTCTGAGACAGCAGGGGGTCTAGATCTCACTTAGGATATCTGCCTCATCCACTAGATTCCCCCGTTTGCCTCTATTGTAAAGAGTTTAGAGAGACGGAGACGTTTCTTTGCTCTAAACTCTTCTATTACCCAAGCATTAATAAACCAAATGCACTTCCTACTTTGGCCCCACTAGAATTACAAAACCTTGCCAAGGCCTTATACCATGCAGAAGAGGCCCCTAACACTTACAAAACCCCTCCTCAATCAATGGATTGTTGGAGGTGAAGAATGAAGGTCCAAGGAACACAGCACTTAAGTAGGTGAGTGGTACCGTAACTAAACATTAATGCAACTGTAAGGATCATCCTCTAGTTTATCAGTGTAGAAATAGCTACTATGAAACTAATCAGCGAAACTTTGAATGACTGGTTAGTGCCATCAGCGTAGATCATTTTATATTAATGGTTTTACCATTATGAAAACAATTACAAGGACTCAGTGTAGAATCCGAGTGATACTCATACCAAAGACCCTATTTTGGAAAACCATACATTTGGGCACATAGACCAATTTTCTTTTTTATAGCTACAAAGAAGCACTGAGTGGTTATCTACTTCGTGTGAAAATTTTGTGCTGATACATTGAAGTATTCCAAAGATACAGCTAATTTACTATCTAATACATAACAAACTAACTTTTCATTATCAGTTTATAGAAGTGTATAGTGATCACGATCAGGTGTGACAAATTGATGATAAATTACTTTGTTGACAAAGATCTCCTTTCTCACAATCTAAAATGGATGAAAAGAGATCCTTGAGAATTTAATCATGTGTTATTGTGCTTTTCCTCAATTAAATCACTTGTATTATTGTCTAAAGACAAGAAAATGTTTGGTTTTGGGAATGAACAAATCACCAAATTTGTAAGTTAATTGCTGTCCCACGCATTGTGAAACTACTACATGGCCTGATATAATTGAGTATATCTCCTAGAATAAAGAAGCCATGGGTGTGAAATTTCACAGCAAGAAGGCTTAATAGTTGCTTTATCAGAATATGCAAAAAAGTTAATTTTATAAAAATCACTGAAATTTTCAATTGAGCATTCCCACAAATTTTGTATGTGCTCAAATGTATGGTTTTCCAAAATAGGGTCACATTATTGCTTTATAAACCTTTCCAGCCAAAAAGCTGTAATGGCAGATCTAGGATAGGGTATTGGGGGAAAATCCCCCCCCCCCCCATCCTTGAACCATAGTTGCTTCTTTTGATTGACATACTAAACCTAGTCAGATTAAAATAAAATTTTAACATGAAAAATATGTATGTTACTACCATTTATTGCTGAAAGCAACTGTTAAACAGTCATCCAGCACCTTCTTGCATACTAAGCGCCTCTAAAATAATTATTGCATAATATATTATAGACCATCTGCAAAGGCCAAAATGGCAAATATCAACAGTGAGACACTACTAAGAAGTGATTATCTGCTGCTTCAAAAATACAGCAACTAACAAAATTTAGCTAATGATCTAGTCTCCCCCAGCCTCCCCTTGCCAGCTCCTGGATCCTCCCCTACAATGTTACTTACATGATAATAGTGGACAATCACCTAATTTGAGTACATGTGGGTTAGGCTTGCTATATAGTCCTGATCACATAACGATAGGATAAATGAATTGTCTACTATAGCTAATGTATGGTCATGTAATGATAAATTGTATGTGTTTCCCGACATACAGTATGCTTGCCATTTTCATTCCCAATTTGCCACACTGTATGTATTGTGTTTGTGGTGTGGATATGCCAACCACCTGACTAGGTTGTGTGTACTCAGTTCATTTGTAGTGTAGTATAATAACACTTGTGACTGTATTAATTTTGTAATCTGTTGATTACTCCAGCGGTAGACACACCTGGACACTCTGGCTCTACTGGTAATCCATTCTCTACAAATCGTACATGTTTACTCATTTATAAAAACTACCACCCTCAAATAATTTATTTTCCTCCATGCTAGCTTGGCAGGATTGGTTAGGCATAATGGAGCCCAAATTCCTTCAGAGTACCCCACACAGGGGAGGATCTAGGATTTTTTGAAAGGGGGGGCTAAGGGACAAAGGTAACTAGCCAGACATTAGAAAATACCCATCCTTCTCACAAGGCCCTAGTTGTAAGATCATGTAGTATCCATTATCAAATTAGCTATTTGGAATAGTGACTACATTAATGTGCAAAGCACACTACATACAAAGCATGCCAGCATACAAAGCATGCCAGCATACAAAGCATGCCAGCATACAAAGCATGCCAGCATACAAAGCATGCCAACGTAGTGGGGTCTGGGGGCATGCCCCCTAGGAAATTTTTGATAATTAGGCCCTCTAAAGGTGAATCTGAGAGTATTTTAAACAGTTTGTCAGTGGAAAATAATGGAATTTCAGTTTATTATATATCATTCAAATTTTACTTTTCCATTAAATCAAGACTGATTGCAATATGCAGAGTATAGCTATCATGCATGCATGATAATCTTTTCTGCTACCAAGCATTTAGATATAGCTATAGGTATATGCCATAATGTATCAGCTCCTCTTCTAATCAGCTAAATCTGTGAGGCAGAAACATGTATAGCTAAGTAGTAGTGGTGTTGAATGTCACAATTATTAGTATGCATGCTACTTAGCCTAGTGACACTTTGTTAGCCATGTGTACTGAAAAGCAGAATGCAGTGAAGGGTACTAGTAGCTATTAGCTAGTCCATTGGAAATCCTTAGCAAAGTGCAACTATATTTGCATTTATAGGTTTTCTGAATATGTTGTTGTGATAGTCAACTTATTATATCTGCCAGGTTATGAAGACTGAACTATAGGCTAGCTACAAATGCCAGCACCATAACCAACAGCATAGGGTCATATCAGAAGGTAACTGGTACAGATTTTACATTCAAAGACAAAAGTGGGTGAATATGCTATAGTATAAAACTGCAAATTACCAAAAGACTATACAGTTTGCTAAATGGCTGAGTTGGTAGCTAGCTACATAATATACTGAAGCTGATATATCTAACCTTACCTATTAAACCAACTAACACTTTTGAATCATATAATTCATTTTAAAATATAATAACCACACTAATCACCTCTCATAGCCATAGTGGAAAACACTGCCAATCATCTGAATAAAACAAAATTAAACCCACAATTAAAACTTTTGTAACTGGAGATGCAACCAACAATCGAAACTTGTTTTGAAGAACTCTTGAGGAAAAGGAAGCTATATTCTCCTGGAGCAGAGTTGAATAATAGGTATAGTTACGTAGACATTATTTGTGTTGGTAGTGATGCATAGTTCCTGAAATAAGTCTGCTTTTGATGCACATAGAAGATTTAGGGTTTTATTGACCAAGTACTAACTTAGAAACAGGGCCGGAGGAGGGAAAATTGGGTTGGTCAGGCCATTGACTATAATGATGAAATTGCTACTGTATACATGCCAATGAGAGAGGAGCTGTTGCACAGTGTGCGAAGCACACTCTGCGAAGTGCGAAGCACAAGCATTCTAGGGGGGTCTGGGGGCATGCCCCCACAGGAAATTTTTGAAAATTAGACACTCAGATATGCAATTTTAAAAATATTTCACTGCTAGTTAGCTATATAAATATGCTCAGGTCTATCTGTTGTTCTTCAGACTTTCTATACTATGTATAATTGTAGACCTGACATAGCTACAGCAGGGGACACAGCATGAAACTTGCTGTATGGTTCATTTAGTTATAGCTAGCAATTAGAAGTTCAAGGGGGATCTGGGGGTGCAACCCCCAGGAGCTGCAGAATTTTTGCAATTTAAAGGTTTGAAAATGCCTTAAAATTTAAAATTGATGCTAAATTTTAAAGTAAAACTAGCTAGCAAATTGCAACTTTCCCCCCAAATTTCACAGGGAACCCATGCAGCATGGCCCCCTTTAGCTAGGATATAATTACTATACAGTGAATTCACACAGCTACAATAAAATTCTACACAGCTGTATACTACTATACTGGTTTGTATGAAGTGAACGGATCATCACGTAAATATACTGGTGGACAGTCACGAGACCAATCAGCATTCGAAAATGGCGCGATGTGGGTGAGACTGAGATTTTGCTCGGTATCTCGACAGGACAAGTGGGTAGTTGAAGAGGAGTGATTTCTACTCAACATCTCATCCAGATGGCCACCATGTAATGTATAAGTGTGCAGCTTCTTGCCGAGGAATGAGTCATCTGGTTTGTCACTGCCAGCCCTTCGCCCAGTAAAGGAAGCCAAGAGAGACAAGCCAAGGAATGCTAATGATTATTTTATGAAGATTGAATTGTGATATAAGTGTGTTGGTTTAGAATCAAAGAAGATACCTGCCTTACACGTGATAAATGCAAACTGTCAGCACACGTGATACTGTACGTAGAACCCACAATCATTTCTGTACAAAACGATACGAATGCAATGCTGTACTGTAAGGTAATTGGAGGTACTATACGTGTAGTTCTGTGCTTTAGTTAGGCTGAGAAACTAGGTAACTACTCGTGTCATGCATTTTCAATAACATCTGTAAAATGTACGTAGCTACATGTAGATGTGATCGTCCAAAGATTGCATGAAAGTAATGTAGTTCGAGCTGGTCAGCTAGTTGGTTCAACTCCAGATTATTGGTCCGGCTCAGGCCTGACCAACCGGACCGTCTCCTCCGGCCTTGAGAAAAGAAAGACGGACAGCCCCCTTAGCCCCCCCACCCCTAAATCTGCCCCTGCCACAATAAGTTTTGAAAGATGTATTGTTATTAATTTTTGTTATTAAACTGAATTTTCTACATATATTATATCAACTGACTTGACTACCTGATGCCTTCAGCCAAGCATAACTTGACCAGCACAGTAACAGATCTAGAAATTATCAGAGGAATTTCAGGTTTATACAACAGGACACTGAATTTGCTTAGGGGTCATATGGTGGAAGTCACTCAAAAAAGCACACTCAATACACGAAGGGTGTTCTAACTAGGAGTCTGTATGGGGGCATGCCCCAATTTGCACTGAAAATTTAGCCTTCTGAGATTAAATTTAGTAACAATTTTGATTGTGAAAAGCACTATATTCCCTACTATACAGCACTATGCTGAACTGTACGATATAGCTTAATTAACCTAACTTTTTGTATGAATATTTACCTAGCTTTATATGTACTTTAATTCATCACCGACTATTGCCAACCATCCCTACTATTAGTATGGCTGCTTATTCTGGTGCTACAGCTGTATTTCTAAGTAAAATATGTTCAAAATTTAACCCAAAATGCTTTCAGCTTAAATTTCCACCTATTATGCTCTTCAGTATGCTCCTATATAGGCTAGCAACATTTCTTACAATAACCTTGTTTGAATGCTCTTCCACTGACTGTTCTATTAGGGAGTATTGATCTAATATTTATATTTTATTAATTTTGTTGAATGATTTTGTACATATTGTCATGTGTAGCTATGTGTGTATTGTACCTGTCATTGTGTATGTGTGCTCTACTGTGTCTGTATGTTTGCATGTGTGTGTTTGTGACCCTCCAATGAAGAAGAGTGGTTCTGGCTGCTGATCGTCTGCAAAGAGGTAAAATCATCTATCAATCTATCTGTTTTCAAGGAATTAAGCTCCATAGTTTGTAATATCCACCTAATATACTAGCATTATGATAGCATAGCACTCTAGCCTATTATGCTTTTATTGCACTGACACAGGCCTACCACTTGTGAATGAATAACAGTACATACTTTATCACACATCTATATGCATGTACTTGTATATTTCATTTCACAATCTGTTGAAATCAAGAGAAACACCATTATTAACATGTGTTCAACAGATGTTAGCATTTATACCATTCAGTGAACTTATTATCAGAGCTGCCAACTGCCACCATATACAGTCTTGTACTTTAGTATATATTTACAAAACAGTGATTGCATTATTGGTGTGACTGACCATGGGCACTGAGCATGTCAGCACAAACTACACCCTAAGTTACGTACTGTATATATATATCTAGTATCAATATCTGCATGATTATGTAACTAACATCTTATACAGCATAATAAAGTTTCATGAGCACTGCATGAAGTTACCAAAATTCTATGAAAACACATGAGTCATGCAAAATTAAGATGTATGTGATATGGTGTTTTCAGGTAGCTACTTTGAACAGAAGAGGTGTACTTATCTTGATGTAATTGTTGATAGAAACCAGCATGAAAATTATAGATATTTCAAAAAGAGTTTTATATAAAATACTTGAGGTACAGCACAGCTATGCAGACATCCAGAAGTTCACATTGCCACATTTTTCTGCTTAAAGTAAAGATAAATATGACGGTTAGTATAGGAGATATTTTGTTTACAGTGGTGCTAAAGTAATTCTATCAAGCCATAATCATAATGTCCATTTGTCACAATCCACGTAATTAATGAATTTAGGGTGGTAGAGAATTTCACTTTTCTATTTTACTATATTATAGTATGTTCTCCCTGTATAGTGTTGTAGTTTATTTATGAAAATAAAGAACTTGTTTCATTTCATGCAATATATGTAACACTGAAATAACAAGCCAGTTTTAAAACAACTCAATTAATTACTTAAAGCTACTACAACAAAGATGCCATCATGCTGCATTTGTAAGAAAGGAGGATATATTTGTTAGCCCTTCTTAGTACACATACTCTGGTGTATACACATATGTCAGTTAGTTCATCATTATTGAATATATAAATTGCAGATTACACACCTGACTAGCCATACCCATACACAGGCCAGTATTTAAGAAAGTAGCTATTATTTTACTGCTATAGGGACTGGGACTATTTTGTCAGCTCAAAATGAAAATACTTCTTCTGATACTGTCCTGTGTCATCTTCCTTACTGATGCAGCGGAGGTTACTGATAAAGACCCCGATTCTCCCCTAGTCTCCTACCTTCTTGCTAAAGTGCAGCGACTAGAAGCAAAGATGATGAGTAAGGAGGTCAGTGTGAGGACCACTAGAGAAGTGGAGGAGCGATCTGTTAACAATGCCACTAATGAAGATGACATGAAGACAAAAGGCTGTCCACAAGTGGTCAGTTATATCAGATGGGGCAACACTACATGTCCATATGGAGCCAATACTCTCTACAAAGGAACTGCTGTAGGAGGCCGTTACACTGATAAAGGTGCACCATCTAATTTAATGTGCTTGCCTCAAAATCCAATGCGCTATTTAAATAATCAACATGGAGATGAATATGCTTTTCCTGTAGAATATCGCACTGGTGGAGCCATTGATCATAGCACATGTCGGAATATGCCTTGTTCTCTATGTGAAGCAACAGGAAGAAGCAGTAAAATAATGATCCCCTCACATTATGTGTGTCCAGATGGATGGCATAAAGAGTACAATGGCTATATTATGGCGGGAAATAATGCTCATGAAGGCAGTAGCATGTATTACTGTATTGATGAAAATCTTGAGCAAATAAAAAGTAGTGGAGGTTGTGATGGTAATGCACAATTATTTTACACAGTCCGTGCATCTGGATCATATGTACCTCAAGATGGATATGCTCTTTCTTGTGTAGTGTGCACAAAGTAGCTGTTGACTGTGCATTTACCTGTATGTACATAGAAAACTGCATAGCCAGTGTACTTACCCTTTATGTATAATTATACTTGTATCATATATACTTGCCATCCGCATTACATAGATGTCTTGTAGCTGCATCATTCCATTACATAATTGGTATAATTTTATTAAATGCTTTGTGCTGGAGTGTCCCTCTATGGGTGTATTTGTTACTCACCTTCAACTAAAACCATATATGCACGTAGTTGTAAGTCCTAATAGATTTCAGTCTTATCACCAAATATGCATGTATTTTCCTGGTTCAAGCGCATAGGTGATAGGTGCATATTTTGTTATTATGGATTTTGCTCGTATAATCATTAACCACACTAACCACAAAGCACAATAGCACAAAAGTAAGAGTACTGCTATACTAGTGTCCATCCTCCTCCATTCAAACTAGTCTCCATCTCACCATAGATCAGTTATAATAAAATTTCCTATTATTAAACAGTACCATGCAAAAAATGCTTTGATTTATGAAAACTATTCAGTAAACCCAGTAATGTAAATTTGACAAACAGACTGCATATTTTGTGAATTCCTATAACAAAATTCTAGTCACATTGCTAGGATTCTTCAGTGGATTAACACTAACAATCATTAGGAATTGTGTAATGACCACCTTGGCTAGGTGATTATGAACCATCACTTTGGGTTGTGTAGCAAATCAAGACTCATGATTTTAAAATTCAAGCAATAAAAGTGCACTGGGTATCCTAGTAGCTGACACTTGAGATAAAGGCATTTCTATAAGTTTATAATCCACTGCCAAATTATGAAGTTCTGTGTTTACATCAATTCCTTATGGAAGTACAACAGGGCTTATTGTATGTACATAATTTGAATTCGACGACAGTCAGAACAACTAATGTTACTTTGTACCACCCTGTGGTGCAAAAGTGCTCTTGACAAAGCTACACCATATATTGGAGTTCTCCATATAAACACCTTACGAGTATGTGGAATAATATTGTAAACCTCTAAATATATTGCATTATTTTAATGTTCGATAATTGATACCGTTTGAAAATAGGTCACCTATGTACGTAGCTATGCAACATGCACTTTTGCTGACTTCATTTACCATGTTTGTTCAGAATTGAATTGTTACATGTAATTCAGGCTAGTCTACCACTGTTTCATTCTTAATTATATAAGTATTCACTGTGTACTACTTATACAGTAGCTACAGGTATATGGTATACAGTATGTTAATACAGCTTTTGTAGTTTGCTTTCTTAAACTGGCCCTTGTGTGGTCATGATACCGATATAATTTTAAGTCTGCTGACATATTATGCTAACATATAATGTGAGAAGGATGTAATTGGAATGAAGATTGGTTCGTAAATTATTCCTTAGGTTACATACTCATCTGACACACAAGCACGTGTAATTTGTACTGTGCATCATAACAGACAACTAGCATAATTATGGTTAAACTACATTGATACATTAAACTGGAGCTGATGCCTCACACATAATCCTATAATAGACAGGCTGTCACAGTCAAATAAGTCCAGAAAAGTCTTTCAAATTAAGTATTGACATTACTTTTGAAATCATAAAACCATGCAGTCAGGGTGAAAGAATTAATATTTGTATGTCAATGTGACAGTCTTACCTTAACCTCGGACACTGGAATGTTGTGGGTGAGGATTGTGAATTTCTACATGCAGTAGTAGCAAGCTATAAAAGAACAGATGTTTGCAGTTCAAGTTAAAACAGCTTGCTCACTGTCAGCCACATTGGCAGATTTAATTGTCATTATCATTGTCGTCTGTATTATTTCTGAGAGCTTGGGAGGAAGTTCACATGATGTCCATAAGTTCATCCATTACGCAAAGTTCGGGTAACTCATGTTCCTCGACTGATGTGAAGGGTGTATTAACAAACTTTTTACTATAGGTAACCCCATGTAGTAAAATACACCATCCTCTACCACCAGCACTCCAGCAGCATTATGATCAACTAAGTTCACCAATGTGTAAAGATGTCACACATTTCTGGGCGATGCTGTACTCCATGGCAATGAATATTGATTTTAATGATGTTCATATAAGGTACCTTGTATGCCAAATCTCAGAAGCAATCACCTATCTTCAGACACAAACCTTCCATACATTTACTACACTTTTCACAGAGGCTTCTAGCACAACCATATTGTCCGATGTTCTCAATTGCTGAGTACTTACAAATATATAATGCTTGGTTCACTTACCACACACTCCACGATCCTCCTCTGTATTTATTGTACACTGATAACATTACAAGGAAGCACATTTGAGTTGCAAGATTACCTTGGCCGTGGTGTTAATATGATGAGAGAAAATCCTTCTGAGACTAATTTTAATGACTGTAATTGACTAATCTGTGATCCACCACCACCTGGAGTCCATGTTGATTTTTATTCCGGATCTTTGCCATAAATCTCCAGTATTCTGAACTTTCTAACTGTAGATATTTAGATGTTGCACAATTATATACTTAGTAGTGTAAACCTGTATGTATGGAAATTTCAAATGTATAATTTCGATTGTTATCATTTTGTACTACAGAAGACATATTTTATGGTGTAGCTAGCAAGCTTGTAGCTGAATCAAAGTTATTCTGAAATGATATTAGTAGACATCATTAAGTCCTATAATTTTTCTTTACATAATATTATACAAAATAATACAGATAATCTGTCACTTGTGCTCTATAGCTATAGCTGTCACTAATACTATGATGATGTTGCTAACATTCCTGTTTTCTGCCACTATAGCAAAGTTGTTGGACCAATTTTCATGCACACATTATGACACATAACAGTAGTGTACACTGTTGTTCCATCTTATGATCAGTGCCAAGGTACATATAAAAATAATCACACAAGAATTTGTTTCACTCCGAAAGTGCAGAACAATTAACAGTTACTATATCCTGACAAATCGTTCAGTTTCACAGAATTTAGAGCTAACCCACTATTTAGTCATTTAAATGTTGAAGTTTTGAGATATTGATATGGTAACATTTTGTTCTGGCCTTTGGAAGAAGGCTGTGAGCGTTGTAGAGCACATGCTCACTACAGTTTGTTACATTGTTGCCTTAATATAATACAGTGGTACATCATGTGTGTTTGCTTATTAAACAGCTTGGTAAAAAAGTTGTTAAACAGAGTGGTGACTGATACAATTTGTACAACGTGTAAAGCTCACTCAGTATGCAAACATGCACTTTCTATAGGAGGTCTGGGGGCGCATCCCTCCATAGGAAAATTTTAAAAAGTCCTTTTGGGATTAAATTTTTAAACTTTGCTTTACTTAATACATGAATTTAGTATCTGACTGCTCTATCAGAGTACTTGACTATTCTATAGATCTTTAACAGTGGAGGGGCTAATAAAAATAAGAGTGGGTGGCTCTAGCCACCAAAAGCCCCTCCCTGTTGCTATGTTTATGATACAATTTAAACACTAGGCAATTAATAACGTCAAATTTAGCTATTTAAGTTGTGATTCCTGCATGACCAGCTTATGCATGCAAAGGAATTAAAAATAACCATGCATACTTTTATATTATGTGAATCATGCTAGTGCTTTTCCAACAATATTCCCACACAATTTTCAAGTAAATTGAAATGTTTAAAATCATGTTATTATTATGTATACCTACTTCTTTGCTACTTATAGTTTATAGGCAACTTGTCCTTTTTTACAATTGTACATTATGATTGTGATTGCACTGTTTAATAATTACCAGAGTTTATCTTTACTACCATTGTCAAACAACTCCTGTTTTTTTTAGTATGGCTGCTTGTTAAACATTAGTAAAAAACAGTACAAATTGCACATGTTGTACACATAATTATGTTCACTAACAAATTAGAGAGGCACCATTAACGTCTGTTTTGCTTGACTATTATTCTTCAGGGAATTTATTGTCAGTATAGCAAAGGTATCATGCACTATCTATACTGTACCTTGTGCTTACATATAATATCACAAAGAAAATGGTGTATAGCTTAAACGCATGCCTATAATTGGAATTACCTAACACATATGATAAAAAAGCATGAACTAATAGTAGCTGTGGACATAGAAAGTTAATTTGGACTAAACAATGCATTGTATCATCTCAGAACAGTGGCTGGGATGCATCTGTTGGTGCTTCCCAATTCAGTTTTAACAATTGACAGATGTTATCAATTAGCACATCATCATAGATTAGGACCGAGCTTATTATGCTTTCAAATTTGCCTATTATTCTTTCCAGAATTTCTTAAAATTATTACCCATTATTCCCAAACATGAGACCTATTATTCTTACATAATTATTCTTGCTGTTTATGTGTATTTATTATTATTATTAGCACTTTATATATTTGTAAACAGTATGTGATATCAACTAATGAAAGATAAAAAGTTTAGGAAGTTTCCACTGTCATATTGAAGAAATGCAACAATCAAAAACAGCTACGTAACTGTAAACATACATGAGTTTCATATGAATCAGAATCTTTATTTCATCAAAATTTTTACCCCTTGAATCCTCAAGGATATCTCCAACCAAGTTGGCCAATTGTTTTTCGATAGCTTCTCATTATATTCTAGCAAAACTAACAACCCATTATTCTTCAAATTATGCAGGCATAATAGGTTCAGGCCTATCATAGATGTACAGTGCATAGTTGATCGTATAGTCACATGCATATATAAGACAGCAGAGTAGCTAGCTAGTATATACTGCAGAACGCTTTTGTAGCTAGCTGTCAGCTGAGAATGAAAATATTTCTTCTGATAATTTGTGTCATCTTCCTTACTAACACAGTGGAGGTCACTGATGAAGATACTGATTCTACACTATAGTTTCCTACATTCTTTCTAAAGTGCAACAACTGGAAGCAAAGATGATGAGCAAAGTGATCAGTGTGAGGATCACAAGAGAAATTGAGGTATGATCTGACCACCGTTGTATATGCAAGTATTTTATATACACACTATACAATCAATGATTTATGCTGTAAATTTTGGCTTGCACCATTTAGCACAGTTCTTGCAGATCTGGTCACATATTTAATTGGAGTGTCAAAATGGTGAGGGGGAAGATTCAGTGGCAAACATTTGACACTCAACAGTGGAATATTGAAGAAGCTACACACTGTGTTTGCTGACCATGCACATGGTTTTGATATTTGGGAATCAGTTGGTTTACTTTGTGTGACACTGAAGATGCTATTGCCAACGTATATCCAACTTTGTGGTACAGAAGAAGAGAGCACACAAGACATATGTATTATAGCCAATGTCTGCATCCACATTGGGCGTGATGATATAGGAAATACCCATCAGAAATTTCCTTTGCCATGCAACCAAATGACTTTGATGGTCAAACAAGATCAAAGTATGGTGTGCACTTTAGTATGTGTACTTAGTAAACTTGTACAATTCAGCAGTACCATTTGAATGATAGTTGACAGTCAGACTTATAAGCACCGAAGGTTTGCGCCTTGTGGCACTTATGGGCTTCTGGTACAGTACAGCTGTATTTTTATAACAGTGATTATAGTGTTGAATCTGTAATCATACATGAATGGCTGAATAGTAGTAATCTGTGCATATATATGTTTGTTTCATGATTTATATTAGTGTGTCTTATGCTACATTAAAAGAAAGAATGGTGCCAGACGTCTAAATATGCAGCCCAACTATCAATTACTGAAATAGCAAAGTGGCCATTACTTCCCTGGCAGTGTTTCCATTTGAAGTGCTTGAAACTTTCATGTTTCCCAGAATCAGAGTTGTGCACAGGGGCAGTGTAGGGAGAGTCAGCACAGCCCACCATATCTCCATCCTCTGGACCTTGGCAGTAGCAAACTTAGCAATACTTTGGAACTTCCGAGCAGCTGCAGCAGATGATAAAATGGCACCTCTAGAGGGTGTGAATAGAATCTTCCCACCAATTTAGGTAAGATTGCTATCTAATCGAAAAGTAGTTCTGCAATAGGCCACACTGTAAATTCAAATGGGTACAAATGACCCAAAGTTTTGGGTTGTTTTACCTGCAATTCAAACGACCGATTTTTTGGTAATAATGACCCAAGGATGTGCTTCGTTATTTTAACTTTGTAAGATATAGTCCTATTACCAAGAGTTAATAATAGTAGGGAGGGAGAGTGTCTAACGCTCAATGGGCCTGTATAAAATGAGCGTGTAGAGCACCCCGCTTATTATCGTATATCTTTGTAATTTCCTATAGTGTTGATGACCGCAATAAACACGTTATGTCACATTTTGTATGGCCTTGCAAAATCGATAGTTGGTGAGAAAGCAGTGATGCGAAGATGGCTACTCCAGTGAGTGATGGAAGAACCAGAGAGAAATCGTTCATAACTTTCATCTGGCGCTTTTTCTTAGGTTGGGATTCTTCAGGCTGTGTTTCATCGGCGCCGCTTCTTTTCCTTGCCATTCATTGCTTTCGTCTGACACTTCTTCTTGGTTGCTTCCAGCTCATCACTCCTCGACCGACGCTTCTTCTTGGGCCTTACCTCGGGACGTGGCTGAACGGTAGATTCGTGATGCAATTCTACCTGTGCTTCCGAGTGTGCTTCATCTCAGCTTTCCTCATTGATCTTCTCTGACGCTTCTTCTTGTTATGCTGAGCTGTTTCTGCTTCAATTTTGGCCAGTGCCGAGGGCTGTTCATCGTAAATCGACATGTTTGATTGCACACGCTGCCTCGCACGTTGCTCATGAGACTGATTCGTGAACAGCTAGTAGTATCGATAATGTCCTTCTGCGGCTTGCCTCATTTCACATCTCCCTTCATGCAATCAACACGTCTGGCTAGGAAGCCAGATTGTCTTACGCGCTCATTTTATACAGGCCTATTGGGCGTTAGACACTCTCCCTCCCTACTATTATTAACTCTTGCTATTACCCAAATGCCCTGAAGTCTCTTCAACCTCTAGCCAAGTGTTTGAAATAACCTTGCCATCATGGTTATTTTAACCATCTGTGGTAATATTAACTCACATCACAAAATATTTGTTTATTTGTTTGTTTACATTAATTAACAAGTCCGTCATCACTAGTAATAACATACATTAATCTATCTATGACACATATTCACAATAATTGTTACATACTGCATCTTAATACTTTAAACATACCTGATCTTATAGAGTTTTCAAATTGTATATAAAACCTATGTTCTCCATGTTCACTTTTGATTGTGGGATGTAACACAAATGTTATAACGGCCAGTGTACTGTACATTTAACCACATAGCTGGTCATCTAATCTGTGCTATAGTAGACTTGACCATACACACTGAAATTACCCAGATATGTTGTTTCGACATCCTAAGTGAACAGTTATATTGACCTACCCTAGTTATTTTGACCGATTTAGTCCAAAAGCCTACCCTAGCTATAACCACTTTTAGATGGTCATTTTAACAAAAAGGTTTGTAGTTTAAATTTACCCATGGAGGTTGAATTGATCCATTTGAATTTACTGTGCATTTGCAAGACCAAAAGTTGCTATTTGATATATTTCTTTCTGAACTTTTCTTTGTTTAATTGCAATAGGACTTTTAGCACAAAAAAATTGACGCTGTACTTACATAACACAATTATACATGTAGAAAAATAGCTTAGTAACCAGTAAAAATATAAGCAATTATTTTATAGTTGGTAGTTTCCATTGGTACTCTAAATAAAATGCAGTGCAGGTCCATGCAGGAGTGGATCTAGGATTTCAGAAAGGGATACTAACAGGGGCATTTATAATGGGTGGGTAAGAAAAGCGACAACTGGTTGAAACAACTAGTAGTGTGCAAAGCACACTCAGCATGTCGAGCATGCTCTATCTAGGGGATCTAGGGGCATACCCCCATCCCACACACACAGAGGAATTTTTTTTGCAAATTTAGTCTACTGACAGAGATTGAATTTGGTAATAATTTTGATTTTAAAATGATATGTCACGTTGTTTAAGTGACTCACAATAGTTATATAGCATCTTAAAGAACAGAAAGGGAGAGAAATGGGTATCAGCAAGAGTTCATAATAATATCCCTTTATTTATTTATTTATTTAATTTCTGTAAAGCCTTAATAAATAAATAAATAAAATATCCCTTTGTATTATTATCAAGAGTTCCTTATAATCCCCTTTATAAAATTATGAACTCTTGTATCAGCTGGCTGCACATGTAAACAAATTTGCCATTGTGTAGTATAATATTATGCTTTAGTCTCATGGATGGCTCAAACTATATTGTAAATGTCCACAAAGTAAATATAAGGAGAGGGTTGTGTGGTTAAGTGTCAGAGGAGTACCTCATGTACATGCTCAGGATGTGTAGCATGTTCCAGCTAGGGATTCTGGGAGCATGCTCTCCCATGAAATTTTGGAAAACAGCTATCTCAGGTTGAATCTAGAAACTATTTTAAACTAAATGTTGTACTAAAAATAAAAATGATTGTGAAAAGAGGTTGAAATCTGGAAGAATTTCAAGAACTACATAGTGGGTACAAGATGGAGTTATATAATCGGTTGAGAACAATTTTAAGTAATAAACAGAACTACGCTGTACTGTGTTAAGGCAATGTATATAGTGGACTGCCAAACAGAATAAAGAGTAGCTATATATACACCATGATTAGACTGAATTGTGAGGTCAAATGGTGGAGGAAGAAGAAATTTTCAGAAACACAGGATTGGATCTTGAGGTCATTTTATCACATGTAGATATTTAAAATGCACATGTACATAATTTTAACTTTGTGCCACTGTTCTGTGGTGCAAGTTGCTATCTCAATCTGACTACAACTATTCCAAAGTTATTTACATATACAACTAGGTTTCACATGGCCACAACTAACCCTCCTTTGCACACTGACAGTATAAATGCTGCAGTATGGTTTGAGCTAAAAGTTGATTTTCAAGTGGTGAGGGAGTGAAAACCCCGGAGGTTGTAGCTTAAATTGACACTGATAACACTAAAAGAATGCAAACCGCATCCACTGAATATATGTTACAAATATATTTTCACCAGGGAAGGGAAATTCCCTCTTTAGAATCATTTATGGTAATGCGGTCATTGTAGAGTATCTAGGAGGATTTACAGTACTTTCTTTGCTTATGTTGATAAAGAACTATATTATATATTACATACAAGTATACAAAGGATACCTATATACAGTGGTCACATTGTGTTTGTGGTACAACTGTATTTTAAATAGAGATTTAGATAAATGTAGCATGAAAGTGAGGGTGCAGCTCTCCGACACTGTAGCTTTAATAGAGATACTACTTTTTATTTGAAAGAGGAAGCAGTTTAACTCATGATTCAAGCTTGTATCTTAAATTACCCTCTATAATATGTTGTTTTAGAATATATTTTCAAGAATTATTGAATTGATGTTTCATATGATTCAGTACATAAAAAGTAACTATAAATTTTTAATTTTAAACAATTAGTATGGAGGACAGTTGGCACAATGGTAAGATAGCAGTGCACAGGTCAAGATGAATAGTTTTAATTTCAGCTTACACACTGGTCTTATATAGATGGATGCCCTATTAGAGTAGTTGACTGTTCTATTAGAGTATTTCAATTTTTAGCAGCTATAAATTAAGTCTTACTCCCAATGCATAATTTTGAACCCCTCTTGCTAATTCTTAGAAGAAGTTAGTTATTCCCCTTACTCTTTCTATCTTATTTTCATTGCTTATGTATGCATGCATAAGATACAATTACACTGGTACTGGGTAGCTCCCCATGCAGTCCCCCCCCCCCCCCCCCCCAAATCTGCCCTCGAAGCACCAGGAAATAGGGTATGGGCATGAGATAAAACACCAAGTCCTGTTCCATTCTTTCTTTAGATGTCGATAGATACCGGTTCACCAGTAATAATAATGTTACAACAGGTAAACAAGCAAGTACAAGGAAAATTAGGAATTTTAAGTTCAATTAGAGATCATGGAAAGAAAATTATTGAAACAAGGAAGGCTGCCTACACCTGCAGATATACTAGTGGACATTCAATCCCTAAATCATTTATGCAAGGCATAGTCTGAATTAGGCATTGAATGTCCACTAGCATTACTGCAGGTGTAGGCAATCTTCCCTGTTTCACTACTTTTTCTTTCCACTATGATCCCTAATCAAATTTAAAATTCCTAATTTTCTCCTTGTACTTGCTCCATTATAATTGTAAATTACTTAAAACATGTTAATATTTTAGTAGCTGTTAATAGTGTAGCTCACACGGGAGTGGTCCATTTATATAATGCTGCAGTTTTTATAGTGACATGTCCTACAACAGCAATTACCATGAAAACAGTGACACATTCACCCATACCTGGATACTCCACTATTCACCTGGACATTCTGACCTGTTGTCATGGTAACTCATTATTACATCACACAACACAACCTCTTACCTGTGATCTCCTCCTGTCTTACAAGTTGATCATCATCTTCACTACTAGTATTGTTGAGTTGTGTGTTCTCTTGTTGTAATTGCTGTTACCATAACAGTAATCAATATGTACATCACACAACACAACACAACCTCTTGTCTTACAAGTTGATCATCATCTTCACTGCATGTAACATATTCTTCATCATTCACCTGCTCTGTAGTCTCTTTTAGTCTTGATGTCTGTTACCATTACAATCTGTATTACAACATGTAGCACAACCTCTTATTACCTCTTGTATCTTTCTCTGTTCCAATATTATCATCATCCTCTTCACTTCATCATCATTCCGGTAGTCTTCATCACCCCTTAGTTTACCGAACCCCTTATCATAAATAACAACTTCTTGACAGATGCCGTTGTCCACAGCTGACTGTAATATCAGACAAGCTCCTTCTACAGCGATGGAATTACCCGACACATTTAATATCCTAATACTGTTGTTGACTAGTAATCCTGCTGCAAGTGATCTTGCTCCAGTAAGGGTAATGCCACAATCACTAATATACAATTCACTAATATGACTATTACAAAGTGCTCCTGCAATGGTTGTGATGCCATTGTTACCGATATTGTTGCCTGTCATCTCAAGGACTTGTAGTGAATACTTTCCCAACATTTCACTGATACAAATGGCACCTGTAGTGATTATAACAGTAATAATTAAGGAAACCACACAACACAATCTGTTGTAATCCCAAACACTACCAGTCTACACACACTACCTTTTGCTGTTAATCCACAGACTGGTACCCTTAGCTCAGTCAGAATGTTATTGTATTGGAGTTCACTTGATATTAATGATATCCCATCATCACCAATATTAGGATTAACACGAAATTTTAGCACTCTTAATGAGGCACTACCTGTAATGATAGCACAAGACATCACAGACACGTACAGTGAGGTGAGGTGTAGTCAATTCACTTAGCACATAATGGTCACTCTGTGTATCAACAGCTAATAGTGGGGCTTACTTGTCTTCACAATCTTCATTATGTGTACCAGCCCATCAATAGTGAGATTGTTATTGTGCCTTAGGTGTAATACTTCCAGTAGTGTAGCGTCCTTGCTGGGGTAATGTTTTACCAACAATTCAGCTTCTTTGTCTCCAATGTGACACTCAATCATGTGCAACTCTGAAACTGGATAACATGACATCACATAGGAGATACACACAATGTCATAAGGTAGTAAACTGCCTCTTATCTCCAATCTGATGGGTATAACTAGTTGAGGTGGACTAGTTTGTTGACTCTCATACAAACACTTTACTGCTGTTATACAATCACTACATTCTCCAAAAAATGCAAACTGGAACATTTCACTGGACACTACTCCTATTACTCCACACAAAAATATGAACACATTAGGATAGTTACTAAAGTGTTTACTCAATAGATGTTGCTGCTCTTCTTGTGATAATAATGAAATATAAACAGCACACAAGAACTCCTGGATGGTTAAGTGTGAAAAAGTGTATGTAATAGTGCTAGTGGGTAACTGACGAGTGTGTGTAGCTTTGAAAAGACCATACCCGTCCCAGTCAGCTGTCACCTCTATACCACACTCCTTCAGGTCTGCCACAGTAAAGATGATCTTTGGATCCTTCCACTTAGTCCATTTTCTTTCAGAGTACCAGTCAAAGAAACCATGATACGCTAGCCTACACAATAACAATACTGTTCTCACTGCTTCTTTGGGCACACCTGCTAACACTTTACACAATTTCCCCTCAATACTATTAACTGCTGCTACAGATGAACACACTAGTTTCCTCTCATTCCCCTTCTTAAATTGTCTTTCTAGTGTCATCACAATGAACAGTCGGTACAGTTGAGTAATGGTGGATGGAAGCTTCTTCTCACTACACTCAAATATATCAACTATCATCTCTAAATTCATAGGAACATATGACAAACTTGCTAAATGAGGATACTCCTTCAACTGCTGTGAAAACTCCTCAACATTTTTCACATTGTTGGTAAATGACTTCTCCACAAACTCTCGGATTTCTTCTTTACCAAATCCTACCACTTCTACTCTCCTGCCTGCATCCAGCTTCTCACAAGCATGTGGTCTTGATGTAATTATTATTATGGCTTTCTCCAACAATGTACACTCCTTTACCAGGCGTACAAAAAATGGATCACTCTCCCGATGTTCAGCTGCCATCTCATCCAATCCCTCCAATATCACTAGACATCTGCTACCTGCTGACTTCTTCACTTGCTTGTATGTCTCCTCTCCAATGTGCTCCGTCATCACTTCTTCAATTGACCTTTGTTGGACTGACCTTAATGGTATCAAGATCACAATATCAAAGTCCTCAGATAAAAACCCATCCCTCTTAGCCCACTTCACACAGATCTCATTGGCAAGGGTTGTCTTGCCTATACCTGCATAACTCATAATACATCACTATACTAATACTTTGTAATACTCACCTGGGCCTCCCATTATTAGTATCAGTCGAGGACAAGGTTTATTCTGGTAGTGGAAGATGTCCCTCAGCTCACCAAGTTGTTCCTTCTTCAACAATATTTCATCAACTTGTCCTTGTAATGTTAATCTTGTGATCTCTTCCAAGTTCTTATCTGCTCTTGTCACCTTTTCTCTTTTCACCAGAGCCAGTCGAACATAATAATGTGGCCAGTCAGTGGACAAGTATGTGAGATACCTCGCTTGTAATCTGCTAATACCTACTGGACCGTACTTTACTATAGGACATTTGTTAGTAGTTGAACGGACACCTGTAGGATACAAACAAGAGGTAAGAATATGAAAATTTTGGTACAAATGATATTGTAATGTTTACGGCTTCTTACTACATTTCTCCAATTCTTCAGCTATGAACGTTTGTCGCTTGTTCCTCTTCAAAATCTCACAAAACTTCTCCAGAGTACCTGGTCCAGCGATACTTAGTTGATCAACAATAATTTTATTCTTGTCTACTCTACTCATCCTCACCAGCTGTACCCGTTGCGCGGCATAACGGCCTATCATCTCCTCCTGAATTAGCTCGTCAATCACGTCGTCAGCGTCCAGATTATCAACAATAAATTTATGGTTGTTAGTCAACACTCTCTTCTGTTCCTGCAAGCTCATTTCCCCACTAGCCATCGTCTTGTTCTTCTATCAAATAGATAACAAGGGGGTGACTGACACACAGGTACTCACTGTAGGTAGATTTGCGACCACAAGGGTAAAAATATCCAACCCACAATCGAAAATTTTGATATCAGAGTATAATATATCGCGGTCACAGGTCAAAGATTGGGGGAAAAGACTCACCGATCACAGCGAAAAAGACTTTGACCGCACTCGCAGATCTACTTACAGCGCGTACCTAAGCGACACCCCCTTGCGAATCTGAATTAGTCACTACTTACCTGCTCGCGCCTGCTGAATCAAGCTGTAGACTCTCGGGACCATCCCGCCTCTCGATATATTCCCTCCCAATGACAATCCGGCAAAGTGATCACTCGTAGGATAATGTGTATATCGCTAATGGTTGCATTGTGTGTAGTAAGTGATGATTGGTCATGCTATAAGGAACTTAAAACTGAAGACCATGCAAAGGGAATACCGAAGAGCATTTAGGAAATAGCTACATGTTTAACACCATATATGACCCGTATCAAAATGGCAAGAAGAAACGGCTGTTTCGACATATCAAATCATTACGAACAGATTATTGTGGCTTGGGAGCACTGCACAAGAATGGCACCAACTATACTGACAATCAGATCAAATCTGAGATTCTTAATGAGCAATTTTCGTCAGTGTTTACTAGGGATGACGGTTCAGAGTTGCCACACATGGGAGATAGTCCATATCAAGATATTTCTTTTGTTGAATTTGATTTATCTGGTATTGCCACCTTACTAAATGATCTCGATCCCACCAAGTCTTCAGGTCCTGACTGCATCCCTACCAAACTACTGAAAGTTCTAGCAACTGAGGTATCTCCTTGTCTCCAGCTACTTTTTTCTGCCTCCTTAAATCAATGTACAGTACCATCAGAATGGAAAAAAGCCTTAATTTGCCCACTGTTCAAAAAAGGAAACAGAACGGACCCATCAAATTATCTGCCAGTGTCTCTTACTAGCATATGTAGTAAAGTCATGGAACATATTATATACAGCAATATCATGTCACACATAGAATCAAATAATATCTTATCAGACATGCAATTTGGATTTCGGAAACGGCATTCTGCTGAGTCACAGTTATTGCAAACAATCCATGATCTAACTTACAATTTAAATCAAAAAAGCCAAACAGACATGATTTTACTTGATTTTAGTAAAGCTTTTGACAAAGTATCACACCGTCACTTACTTCTAAAATTGAACTATTATGGAGTTAGAGGTAATATACTAAACTGGATCACAACTTTTCTGACTGGACGTACACAGAGTGTTGTGTGTGGTGGATGCACCTCCACCTCTGTAATGTTTTAAGTGGTGTCCCACAAGGCTCTGTGCTAAGTCCTCTTCTATTTCTTATATATAAAAATGATATTGTATAGGAATTAAGCTCTATTTGTCGCTTATACGCTGATGACTGCATGCTATATAGGAAAACTGACAGTTTTACAGATGTTAGAGCCTTGCAAGACGACCTGCAACTTTTGGAACTATGGGAGAAAGAGTGGAAAATGTCTTTCAACATCGATAAATGTATGGTTATATCAATAACTCTTAAACAAACCCCAGTACATACTAATTACACCCTTCATGGAAAACAACTTACTATGGTCGAGTGTGCCATATCAATTGACTACTATCTTTTAACCAGCACGTGGACAATGCGTGCAAAAAGGCAAACTGTATTAAGTTTTGTAAGGAGAAATTTTGCTAACTGCTCACGTAAAATCAAAGAAGATCTGTATCTACATATTATGTCAAATCCACTTTGGAACATGCAGCTACAGCTTCAGCCTTGGGCACCATATAATAGCAGACAGTCAATTAACAAACTGGAGTCTGTACAAAGACGAGCAGCTCATTTTGTGATGCATGATTATTACCAAACTAGCAGTGTATCAAACATGTTATTATGTCTTAATTGGAATACCATGGAGAAACAACACTTCAAACATCTAAGACTTCAAATGTTGCACAAAATTATTCATAGTAGCGTGGATGTCTCACTACCTAGCTATATAACACATACGTAGAACAAGGCATACCAGGGGCAGTGACCTTAAATTTATACAGCCAGACACAGCTATTGACGCATACAAGTACAGCTTCTTTCCTACATCAATTAGATTATGGAACAATCTATCTATAGATACTATAAATTATAACAATTTAGATACTTTTAAGGAACATTTAAATAACACTAGATTGTAACTTAGCCTAAATTATTACACCTATTGTAACATACTCACTCATGTGAGTTCTACAATTATTACCTATAATAATAATAATATGTTGCATGATCACTGATGAAAGTGCATGCAGTGTAAGTCAGCTACGCCTCTGAAGTGGGTACAAGCATTACTGATTACAATCTTCACAATGTGTACATGTTCCATTTAATCAGTATATAATTAACTTGGTACCATTTGTACAATTATCACTGAGCAATCAAATCACACAATTGCTCTGAGTAGTTGTTACACAGAAGAGGTCATGTGATCCTTAACAACACTGTAACACTTACTGTTCCTGTGGAAAAGGTACATTCCCCATCGAATGGACGACTATACATGTAGTCATGGTAACAGGTACCATGGAGACAGATAAACTAACCAATCATGTACCATCACAATTCTGTACAATAGTGTGACAGTTGATATAAACTCTAGTGATATTTTTGCATTTTTTAAGCATAATGGACTATATTCCGTGCCATGTCAGCATTTCAAGCTTGTTAATATTCATGGCACACCAGTGGCAGTTCTAGGAATTTTCAGAGGGGGTTTCAGGTTCAGGAAGTTTTTAATAACTGTGATCCCAGACTGAGAAGTGTATAATTCAGTTGGGGTGAATGTTAACTCAGCCTGGATAGCTCAGTGGCCTGGTGGCTACTTAGATCTAAAACTTAAACTAGCTAGCAATGAATCAGTAAAAATCACTCCACAACATTGTTTCATACTGGAATCTGGCCTTTGCAGAAAGTTTTGAGACAAAACAGTACTTGTACTAGTTAAAATGATAATTATTTTAGAGGCGCTTAATATGCTTAAACGTTGTAATGGCATTTTCACTGATTTCAAAGGTAAAAGTATGAAGGTTGGTAGGTCCCAATGTAATAATACACTATGCATGACAGTTGGTGATTTTATCACCCACATGAATCGTATATAAATTTGGGGCACGTGTACTATTTTCAGAGGGGGCTTCAGCAGAAACCATTACAACCCCCCTATACCCGCCACTATACACACTGTGTAGGCTATATTGAGATAGCAGTACTGCAGAGGTCAAGAAGAAAATAACCGCAGGCATTTTTCAAAAGAATTGATGTTATAGTATACGCAGATTACACTGTTAAAAATGGACAGTTTGGTAAACACCTTTAGAGGTGTTATAAGTGCTGTTTTTCTGGCACTTCCTTTAGGGACACTATTTGTATGTTGATTTTTGAAACACCATTATATCCATAACATGTTAACCAAACACTCCTGGATGTTATTTATATACCATAAAGAGAATACGTCTCTGTAAATTGTGGCATCCTAAAGTTCTTCTGTATACACCTCAATCTGGGAGTTGTAACACCCCTAGGTGCCTCGCATTTCTGTTAACCAGTGTTTAGTAGTAAACACTGTATTGGTATCCCACCACCCCCTTACCAAGGTTGCTGCTTTTGCACACACTCAGAATAATATTTAAAAAATGCTATGTGTTAGTGGTCCAACTCTTACAGATCCTTATGTTAGCAGGCATTGTAGAATTGTAGTCAGTGGGTCCTTTACTGGAACTATTACAAGTTCTACTTAGTTGGGTGGGAATTTGACGCAGTACATAAAGTGTATTGGTTGATAGAATTGCTGTATTGCATATACTTACTGCGGATCTGTTAGATGATTGTTTGTCATGGGTTACCAGGGAATAATCTGAAGCTCTATATTGATCAAGTATACTTATATAATTACATGTATATACATACTTAGAGTATATCTGCACATACCCAAATGTCAAAGATGGTATCAAGCAACCACACAATTGTAAGGATCATCCTCTATAGTTTATTAGTGTAGGAATAACTACTATGAAACTAATCAACGAAACTTTAATGGACCAGTCAGTGCCATCAGCACATGTCATTTTATATTAATGGTTTATATTCCCTATTATGGGAATAATTACAACATGTTTTGTCTGGTATAGTTTGTTTCTAAATGTGACTGTGAAATTTTATTGAACTCTTGGTCAGATGATCAATCCACCTCATCCTGTTGTTATTAATTGCAGCTTGCAGGAAAACCTAAATCTCACCCAAATCAAATTGTATACATACAGGGATATCGTATACACTGTGGAGGATTCAGTGTGGAATCCAAGTGATACTCATACTAAAACTGTTGAAATTATTGTCTTATCCATTAATAAAACCTTTCCACCCAAAAAGTTGTATACAATGTTACTTACTGATACATGATGTAGTGGACAATTACTTAAGTTGGGTACATGTGTGTTAGGCTTGCTAGACCTGATCACATAACAGTAGGGTAAATAAATTGTCTACTAATTGTAGCTTATTGTATGGTTACGTAATGATAAATAAATCCACACCTTGCCATTTGCATGTCTAGTTGTGTACACTGTAAGTACTGTATTGTGTTTGTTGTGTGGATATGCCAACCACCTGGCTAGCTTAGATTGCGAGTACTCAGTTCATTTGTATAGTGTAGTATAATATACACAAAAATGCATTTGTAAATTTGTTAATTACTTCAGTGGTATAGACACGCCTGGACACTCTGGCTCTACTGGTAATCTATTCTACAAATTGTACGTCATATTTAATTTAATGGCGATAGAATACAAAATAAACCAACTAGCTATATGCTGCATATATTACTACATCTTTAGCATAAATTTTGTTGCTGTCAGTGCTCAGCATTACACTGTAATTCAGACTAGTTTGTCCAATGTTTTATCCATCATTGTTTTGTAATTTGTTTTGTAATAAAAGTTAAGTACCCACTATGTATAGTACTTATAGCTATGTTCTAAAACCCTTTGATGGCCATAACAGTCATAGTGTTGTCATTTTAGACAATGCACCTTTTCATCATGCTGGCCTAGCAGTAAACACAATATTGAAGAAACCAGTTCTCTTGTCCTTTTAATTTCCTACCACCATATTCTCCCAATTTAAACCCTATTGACGAAGCTTTCTCAAAAGTCAAAACTATCATGAAGCTGCTTATGGTACAGGTATGATGTGTGTAAATACAGCTTCTGTAGCTTGCTTACTTAAAGTGATTTTTGTGTGCATGCATGGCACAGTACTGATAATGTTAAAGTTGGCTGAACATACTGATGTATAGTACATATCTGTGAGAAAGATATTCATG
Organism: Dysidea avara; assembly: GCF_963678975.1. Lineage (NCBI taxonomy): Eukaryota > Metazoa > Porifera > Demospongiae > Dictyoceratida > Dysideidae > Dysidea > Dysidea avara. The sequence continues at coordinate 14,924,486 of NC_089275.1, read as the reverse complement.
GAATGAAGATTGGTGCCTAACTTGTTTCTTAGGTGATTAGATTACATCTTAGCTACACATGTGGTGTACAAGCATGTGTATGTAATTTGTACTGTGCATCATAACAGACAAATAGAATTATATAGCATTATGGTTATCTACGACACTGATAAACTGGATCTTATGATCACATGGTGATCCTTTAATGGACAGGCTGTCACAGTCAAATAAATCCAGGTTATGCATGGTGTACTTGTTGGCATTACTTGAGAATGCTATATAAGGGTAAAAATATTGAAGTGAACATGAAACTCTATAATTTGTTTTCTACTTATATAAAGTGTAAACACTATAAGCAGAGCTTGAAAAATGGTCACTTGTGCTTGTAGCTAGCTGTCACTGTCAGTATTATGTTTTCTGCCACATTAATTCTAGATCTATAGTAATAAATAGTTTACGTTGTTTAACCAATTCTTGTGTACACAAAAATAGCAGTACTGAATATTGTTATTCCTGTCTTATGATCAGTGTAAAAGTTAAAGAACTTGTTTCGCTCAAAAATTGCAGAAAAATTAACAGTTACTACTCCCTGACAAATCATACCCTTTAGCAGAATTTAGAGCTGCTAAAAACTGCTTAGTTATTTAAATGTTGACATTTTGAGATATATGAGGTTTACTACTGAATATTAAACCTAGTTATTGGAGTACATGGACACCCATACGGCAGAAATATTAGTACAAGGGTGTGCTATTTAGAGTTAATGCATGCACAGTACCATGCTTGCAAGTGTTTTGTTAAGGCAACAAGTGCATCTTATTAGGTTTTTGGCAGAAGGTTTTGACAATTGTAGAAGAGATTTTCAAAAATTTGTTCTGTGCCAATTAAATCAAAATGAATACAAATGGTTTTCTTAATACAGAGGTACATCATGTGTGTTTATTAGCTATGTATGTGTTCTTAATAAGTTAGATAGTACATACAAGTTAGTTAAGGTATGAGTGTCAAATTTTGCAACCATTATTAATTTGTGATTCTGATCAACTTATAAAAATATTGATACATATCTGTATGTACACTGTAGCTACATGGACTATGCAAGCATCCTAGTTTTTAATTGTACTGCATTTATAACAATACTTTAAGCCAAAAATTTTAACTTGCAACTGCACATTGTTATTATGTACATAATCACATAGTGATTTAATTTGCCATACATTAGTCTCAATAGTAGGAGTGCAATTAATCCCAAATCGCATGGTCTTGTTTCTGTAATTGCACTGTAAAGTAGCCAATAAAATAGCGGAATAACAGAAGCCTTTTAAGTGCAACAAGAAAAGTGATATAATGAATAGCCAATCAAAGAAGCTGACAATAGAAGCCTTTTAAGTGCAACATATGTAGACATTTTGAGTAGCCGACCAGAATTGCTGACACATGAAGCCTTTTAAGTGCAACAACAAATGATGTAATACAAAGAAGGATGATGCAATCACCTGGTAGAAGTTAATGGCCACATAGAACTGGATAGATGTGTACTACAAACCACGAAGGGTGGTCACTATGTGATTAGTAGGCAATCACACGCATTTTCGTGCAATAATGGAATAATTGTACTCGTAACAGCCAAAATTGCACTCGGCTTCGCCTCGTGCAATTTTGACTGTTACTCGTACAATTATTCAATAATTGCACTCAAATGTGTGTGATTACCTATACTAACTGTATTAATCTGTATTAATAATACCTATTTCTTCACTACTTAATATGTGGTTTAGGCAAACTTGTCCTCTTTATAATGATTGTGATGGTTCTGTGTAATAATTACCAGACCTTATCTTTACCACCATTGCCAACTTTAGAATGGCTGCTTGTTAAAAATTAGTTTTCTAATAATTGTTAGTGTACTTGTGATGCCGAAAAAGCAGTACAAAAATTGCACATGCACATGTGTTCAACCAAATCACATAACAAATGAGAGAGGCACTATTAACACCTGTTTCAGCTGATGCAATTATTCAGGGAATTTATTATCGGTATAGCAAAAGCCATCATGCATTTACTACATAGCTACCTTGTACTTTTTATATGTGACCCAGTCTGAGAAAACCGGTCTTATCGCCCATGTCAGCAGATTCGATTTTTCACCCATGCAGGACACAAGGCTACATGAATAAACTATCTAATTCCACAATCAAAATCAGCTAGACTTGAGTGGTCTGGTTTTGCTGGCTGCTTTTGCCAAGCCCATTGGCGATCCGTACGTGTGGTGTGGGGCCTTAATGGAGCTCTGGTCAGCCTGGGGATGACTGTATGTGGCTGTACAGCTCTGTGGTGTTGAATAAGTACCTCTGCTGTGAATTTCCTTACATTTTATCCAGTTTTGAGACCTCAATGGCCCAAAACTTGGCCTAATTCATCCCTTGGCCTTCCTTTTCAATTTTTGAACACCATCTTCCCCGCCTTCCAGGGCCCCCCACCCAATTTGCAGCTCGCCTGATACAGTCAACTAGTCTGGCGCGGCCGCCCCTTCGATTAGAGATTAAAGGGCGGCCGCGCCAGACTAACAGTCAACCTCGGTTTAAAAACTATCTGAAACTTAGTTGTTGGCTACTTGCACAGTGGATACTCTGGAAGGTAAGGAATTGGTGTAAAACGTGTGAAAATTTGGTACACATAGCTTCAACCATTGGCGAGCTACAACACACTATACAGCACATTATGAATTACTACGTACATCCCCATCATTTAATACATACATTACACAGTACATGGTTGGTTAGCCACATGCATATATAAGAGAGTAGAGTAGCAAGTGCTGCAAGACTTTTGAGAATCCTTGCAGCAGCTTTCAGCTCAAAATGAAAACATTTCTTCTGATACTGTTCTGTGTCATCTTCCTTGCTGATGCTGTGGAAATCAGTGATGAAGATATTGATTCTCCACTAGTCTCCTACCTTCTTGCTAGAGTACAGCGACTGGAATCAAAGATGATGAGTAAGGAGATTAGTGTGAGGACCACAAGAAAAGTTGAGGAGCGATCTGTTAATAATGAAGATGATAAAACTAAAGGCTGTCCACAAGTGGTCAATTACATCAGATGGGGTAACACTACATGTCCATATGGAGCTAATACTCTTTACAAAGGAACTGCTGTAGGGGGACGCTATGATCACAAAGGTGCACCTTCCAACTTGCTGTGCTTGCCTCCTAATCCAATGCATTATTCAAATAATCAAGGTGGAGATTCATTGGCTTATGCTGTAGAATATCGAAGTGGGGGAGCCATAAATCATGCCGTCTATCGGAACATGCCATGTTCACTCTGTGAGGCAACAGGAAGAAGTAGTAAGATAATGATTCCATCTCATTACGTGTGTCCAGATAGTTGGCACAAAGAATATGATGGTTACATTATGGCTGGACATTATAGTCATGAAGGAAGTAGCATGTATTATTGTATCGACAAAAATCTTGAGCAAATACCAAGTAGTGGAAGTTCTGAAGCTGTACAATTATTTTACACAGTTTGAGCAACTGGGTCATATGTACCTAGTGATGGATATGCTCTCTCTTGTGTAGTGTGCACAAAGTGAAGATTGGCAGTATAACTATTTTGACTGCATGCATGCAGACAGTAGTTAACATAAACTGGATTCCCTGCATTGCAATCCCTGCATATAGATTTCTTTTACTGTATGTACACTGAAAATGTACAGTAGCTACTAGAGACAACTGTGGTATATATTTTGTCATTGACATTAATTTTGTACCAGAGAACATTCCTGTAAAAGTGTAGTTTACTTTTTCTCTAAATAATAATTGGGTTCACTGAAGAACCATGCAAGATACTGTAACAGTAGCTAATTAATGTTTGGCACCTTTGCAATGATGCACTGCTGGTGCACTTTTGTCAGGATTTGCATACTAGTATCATACAAGTAGTTGCTTCCATCCACAAAATAATGATGCCAAAAAGTACATCCACTGCATTTGTAGCTCCAGCATGTAAAAATTCATATTATCATGAGCTGAACTACCTACAGGATGATCTGTTTGTAGCTGAAATCTCTACAGGGCGATTTGTTTGTAGCTGAATTCTCTACAGGGTGACTTGTTTCTAGCTGATCTCTCTATAGGGCAACTAGTTTCTAGCTGAACTCTCTACAGAGTGGGTTCATTGTTGCTGAACTCTCTACAAGGTGACTTCTTCTAGCTGACCTCTCTATAGGGTGACCTGATGTCTCTGCAGGGTGACTTTTATCTAGCTGAACTCTCGACAGGGTGATTTGTTTGTATCAAAACTACCTACAGGGTGATTTTTTTATACCTGAACTTTCTACAGGGTGATTTGTTTGTAGCTGAACTCTCTACAGGGTGATCTGATCTCTCTACAGGGGGTGATTTGTTTGTAACTGATATCTCTACGGGTAGATTTGTTTGTAAGTGAACTCTCTACAAGGTGATTTGTTTGTAGCTGAACTCTCTACAGGGTGATGTGTTTCTAGCTGATCTCTCTACAGGGTGAATTTTTGTAGCTAAACTCTCTACGTAGTGATTTGTTTCTAGCTGATCTCTCTACAGGGTGATTCTTTTGTAACTGAACCGTCTACAGGGTGATTTCACTGATTTGTTTGTAGCTGATCTCCCTACAGGGTGATTTGGTTGTAGCTGATCTCTCTACAGTGGGTGATTTGTTTGTAGCTGAACTCTCTACAGGGTGATTTGCTTGTAACTGAATTCCCTATATTGTGTCTAGCTTCTAGCTGATCTCTCTACAGGGTGATTTGTGTGTACCTGAACTCTCTACAGGGTGATTTGTTTCTAGCTGATCTCTCTACAGGATGGTTTCTTTGTCACTGAACTCTCTACAAGGTGACTTGTTTCTAGCTGATCTCTCTACAAGGCGACTTCCTCTAGCTGATCTCTCTACAGGTTGATTTGTTTGTAGCTTAACTCTCTACAGGGTGATTTGTTTGCAGCTGAACTCTCTACAGGGTGATTTGTTTGTAGCTGAACTCTCTACAGGGTAACTTGTTTCTAGCTGAACTCTCTACAGAGTGGGTTCTTTGTAGTTGAACTCTCTACAAGGTGACTTCTTCTAGCTGATCTCTCTATAGGGTGACCTGATCTCTCTGTAGGGTGACTTTTATCTAGCTGAACTCTCTACAGGGTGATTTGTTTGTAGCTGAACTCTCTACAAGGTGACTTGCTTCTAGCTGATATCTCTAGACGGTGACTTCTTCTAGCTGATCTCTCTACAGGGTGACTTGTATAGCTGAACTCTCTACAGGGTGATCTGTTCATAGCTGAACTCTCTACAGGGTGATTTGTTTGTAGCTGAAATCTCTTGTTTCAAACTGATCTCACTGTAGGGTAAATTGTTTTGTAGCTGAACTCTCTACAGGATGGTTTCTTTGTAGCTGAACTCTCTACAGAGTGATTATTTTTTGTAGCTGAACTCTATATAGGGTGATTTGCTTGTATCTGAACTTTCTACAGGGTGATTTGTTTACAGCTGAATGCTCTGCAGGGTGATTTGTTTGTAGTTGATCTCTCTACAGGGTTTCTTTGCAGCTGAGATCTCTACAGGGTGACTTCTTCTAGCTGAGCTCTCTCTTGTTTCTAGTTGATCTTTCTACAGAGTAACTTGTTTGTATAGCTAAACTCTTTACAAGGTGGTTTTTTGGTTGCTGAACTCTCTACACGGTGACTTTTTTGTAGCAAAATTCTCTACAGAGTGACTTGTATGTAGCTGAATTCTCTACAGAGTGACTTACTTGTAGCTGAACATTGTATAAACTATAAAGTGACTTGTCTGTAGCTGAAATCTCTACAGGGTTACTTGTTTGCAGTTGATCTCTATAGGGTAACTTGTTTGTATAGATGAACTCTAGTTTCTTTGTAGCTGAACTCTCTCCACAGTGACTTGTTTGTAGCTGAATTCTCTAGAGAGTGTGTAGCCGAACTCTCTACAGGGTGCATGACTTGTTTATAGCTGAACTCTCTTCAGTGTGACTTGTAATGTTCTGAATCACTACAGCGATATGTTTGTAGCTGAACTCTCTATAGGGTGACTTGCTTCTTGCTGAATTGTCTATAAGATTAACTGTTTGCAGCTGAACTTTCTACAGAATGTAATAGAATTCTATAATGGAGTAAATAAATTAGCTGAATGCTCTATTAGGGTGACTGTTCTATTAGAGTATCTCGATCTCGCATTTGCTACACGGAGTTGGCTTTCGAATCATAAGGGGGCATCTCCAAACTGATTTTGGTATACTTAACGTCATAATGACGCTAACTTCAGACCCCCCTCCCCCTAACGTCATTATGACGTTAAGCATACCAAAATCAGTTTGGAGATGCCCCCTAACTCAGTGGTTTGTATAATCCAATTCTTCTGTACTACTACAAGGACTTTCTATGAAGATTATTCTAGCTATATACCGATTTTCAGCTCATTGCTCTAAGCGGTTTGCCTAGTAGGCGTGAAAACTTATACTTTTTAATTCATAAAAATCGAACGCGTAATTGTGACACAGGTTGGGTTTTGTGTCATATCTCCATGTTCTTTATCTCGATTCCTTTCAAACCACTAAAAGGCACTCCTACGATGGTTACTCCATCTACATAGCACTTTTCAACTCATTCCATGAAGCGGTTAACCCTGTAGGCGTGACAACAAATCGATCTTGTTTTACGCGAATAATCGGTCATAAATCCTGAACCATTCATCGGATTTGCACCAAAGTTGATACTAGGATTCGCCTTTGGACTCCCTTTCTGTGTGCCAAATTTCAAGGCGACCGGAGTACGCGTTTGCATTTTATAGCAACTTTTGCAAGTGTGCGAAAAGACTAAGAAGAAGAAAAATAAACGAAGAAAAAAAAATCGACACTTTAGCAGCTCATGTATGGCTGGAGCGATTTCCTTAAAATTTGGAATGAAGACTCCCCTAGCTGGCGGGAAACTCTGTAGCAAATCTGGTTCCAATCGGATAAGGGATCATCAAGATACAAAGGTGTGAAAATCGCGTTTTCTTTCTTCCTGTTAATATACTCAAGGTGTGGCGCGCCGGCTTTTTGGGCCGCACGACACACTATCGTGTGTCTTGGTGTTCTGACCAGGACTTATTGGAGGACGTATTTGGCATGGATGACTTCTTTAATTTCTATACTCTATATTGATTGAGAATTGAATGTTTTTTTAAGGTTAGCTATTCTGAGAAAAAAATTGTACTTTTGAGTCAACCGATGCCATAAGAAGTGCAGGTAGAATTTTCGCAGTCTGCCATAGCAGACGCAGTGATACTTCCTTATAGCAAAATTAGTAGTAAAGCTAAAATTAAATTGTAGCTATGCTGTAAATAAAACATAGTTCAATATCTCTGTATTCAAATTGTTAATAGAAATTTTTCTCATTTTGGAGCACTAAAAATAAGATGTGATGCAAAAAACTATTTTCAGAATTGAAAGAATTTAAAGGTTTCAGAATTAATTGGCCTTTTGCTGATACTATACAGGTGACAATGATTGCATTTTTTGTAATGATAGAACATTAATTATGTAACTAGAAATCATGACTTATTATTATCATATGCATTTTCCCAATATGTAATTTTAACAGTATAGATAAAATTAGGAATTTTACAAGCTAGAATGGGTCATTACAACAAAGTCTTAATTGCTATTACCAGCTGAGGTACAAATTTTGCCCTACTTTAGGCCAAAAGGCATTTCAAGTAGGTTCCCCTTTATTTAAGTACTTTTTATTGTAATGATGCTCAGTTAATGATTAGTTACAAGTGCTTGTAAACTTTTTGTAACATACAGTGTATATACACAATAATAATATTGGTGAACTTCATACTTAACAAGAAAGAATGGTGCCAAGAGGCTATAACTGTATGACAAACATGTCTACACTAATTACTAACAAGCAATGAGTAGCACAGGGGGATCAAGGGGGTTGTGAGGCTTCAGGAAACTGGTCAAGTACAAAGATTTTGCATTGATTTGCAAAGGTATCAAAAGTATACTCTAATAGAGTAGCTAACTACCTTAATAGAACTGTCAATTTTGTATATTTTAAAGTGACATAGTTTACCTGTACCAACACGGTGAAAATATCTACCTCAGAGTTTTAAAATTTTCCTGGGGGCATGTACCCAGACCCTCAGAATTGCTAGTGTATGCTTCAAATTAAAATTAGAATAGCTCCAGCCTTCAGTTCTTAATTAACTTATCTCGCTCCTGATACTATGCTAGCACGAGCAAGCATAAGCTTCCTATATCAACATAATTATATTACTTAAACAATTTTTTGCGAACATTGTTTCAAGATTTAATTTCAGAATACATGATTTAAAGATAAAATTCCTGGGGAGCATGTTCCCAGAGCCCCCTAGATGTAAGAGTGCCCACAACAGAAAAATTGGAACCTGTTAACAAATTCCTGGAGGCTGGAGCTACCCGTGCAGCAAATTTTAGCCTAGTTATGCCCTGCCAGTTAATGAAGCCCTTAGTATTAATAATATATTGAATGCTAGAGGTGTAGTACGAAAATCATTAACCTCTCCCATTTTATTCCTATGTAGTAGGCAACTTGTCTAGTTGTGATAAGAGATTATAAACACCCCCTGTTTACTAGAATGATTTGGTATACAGGCCTTTTCTGTCTTTTGCCAAAATGAAAACATAATTAATATGCTGTATTGTTTGAGAACACAACGCATGGAGCTATCAATCTAGATGAAGGTTCATATGTAAGCTTTTTGAATGCTTCTAGGTCACATTTATCATGCAAGATATGGTGGAGCCATACTCACAGATCTCATTGACCACCATTACTGATAGTTCAAAACTAATTAAGATCGACCGTGTATAATACAGCAGGTGATTTGGTGTATTTCAGTTTGTCTCAATTGTGCAATGGATCACCCAAGTTTTACATTGAGCAATGAGTTATTTATAACCTCACCTGATAAACTTACTTCCACAGCACTTCTAAATGCTGGTACATACACATATTCAAGATGTAATGCTTGGACAGCAAGTTAGTATCCCAGCATGTTTACAATTATGTGAATGGAAACCTCACAGGACCTATATATATATTGTTTATAGCAGGAAGTGGATAGTCCATAGACACTACTGAGTGATCATATTACGTATAATAGATTGTCAAAAATCTCATGGAATAATCAGCTTGCAATTTTCTAGTAGTGCGATACCTCATGGAAGCAAGATTGCTGAAATTCAGTTGCTTTCATTTTAGGACAACTCATTTAACTGGACACCCATAGCTGTAAACCTGCTAGTCAATCTCACACGATGCCATCCAGGTTCATTTTTAAAGTCAGTAGCTATAAAACATGTCAAATGCATGGGTATGACTACAAGCAGCTAGTATTCTATATATCATTAACTCTAGAGAGTATTCGAACACTAAAATATCATGCTCATTAATTTTCAGCACTACATATATTGTTTTGTGCAAGGTAGCTATGACTGAGTGCCTGTGGCATTGATCAACACATTCATCATGTACATCCACTGGCTGTGTTGTCTATATTAGTCATCATCAATATGTCTGCAAGGTATTCTACCAAAATAACATCATTTGTTAGTAGGGGAGGAGTTATTAATGCAATATGCTACATCTTGTTACTATCCTACACATCAATAACATCTACATCACTGTTGCTGATGAGGTCGCTAAAGAATTGATCAAATTTATACTTACTTATCTCCTAAAGTTGAGTATTCATATGTACGTCATGCGGTTTTTGTTGCTATAACCATTGCATGTGAACCAGTGATTGTAATTGGGTACAATACTGCTATTACAACCATTAAATTTTCTTAACCACAAAATTAACTTCATTAGAATCATTGCCACTGTTGGAACTTGCTACAAGAACAAGTTCCGTTGGTTTGCATTTGTGTGATATGTTGGCAGATTATCATTGCTATTTTAATATCAAATGTTGGTTGCCTCTGTAATAATGGCTCTGATACATTTGGTAGTAATACCATATAGCTAAAAGTGAACAACTGAATATTTTTGATGCTGTTGTTCTACACATTATTCTGTTGGTAATCACACTGAACATCATTGATCACTCCAATGGCTTTACATAATATTATCATACTACAGCAGTAATGTCTTTTATGATGGTATTATTAGATGCATTACTAAAACCGCCATTAGATGTTTAAACATTGATTGATTTATTGCAATTGGTTAATTGTTTATTCAGTACATCTAAACAGTCGGACAAGGCCGCTCTTCCCTGCCAGAGGAGCACACATACATACAACAGCATAAAGTACACATAGAGAGATACTACGAAGACAATAAACACAGCAAACAGTTCGCAGTTAACTAGCTACAATACATAATTACAGGGGCGGATCCGGGGGGGGGGGGGGGGGGGGGGGCTTTGGGGGCTGAAGCCTCCCCCTTCATATTTAGGCTTTACTTGATCAATATGCTGAGTATTATAATGAAATTTTGTCTTAGCATAATTATATGATCACTAATAATACAAATACTCATAAAACCACCTTATAAACATCTTTCCAAGGTATTATCAGTGGATTTATGCTAAAGTTTATGCAACAAGGACCCGGATCAGCATTGGAGGTGTACAAGATCGAGATACTCTAATAGAGCAGTCAGCTAACTACTCTAATAGAACATTCACTGGAAACATGTAGTTGGTTCTGTTATGGAATTTTTCCAAATCTGCCTGCACCTATACATATATACAATGAAGTGCATTGGTTTGTTTAAAGGGCTTCATTCATCTACTTGTGTAGTTAATATATATGGCAATACTTAATTCAGGTACACAATGTTCATTGAAGATGCTCTCAGATTCAATCTTGTATTGTTCAAATTTCAAAATTTTCCACGCTCAACATTATATTATTCTAACATGCACCTATTCGGTGTTGTGCAATTGTGAGAGGGGTGCATCATGTACTTGGTTGTCTGTACCTACCCAAACATTTTGATTAGCAAAATGCTTTAGAAAGCCATACCTATAATCTAAAGGCAGTATATGAAATATCTACAGGCAGAAAATATTATGAATTTTATGTGGAAATGTTTCCAAATTGCAGTATTTTAGCATCTATTTTTCAAAAATCTCCTGGGGGAGCATGCCCCCAGACCCCCCTAGTTCCAGCATGCAAAGCATGCTGGGAAGTGTGCTTTGCACACCTCTACCCAAACAGATTAGTACCTTGAGTTAGCCCCCCCCCCCCCCCTTTATAAATCCTAGATCCGCCCCTGAATTATTGTTATAGGGCTGATTTTTTGACAGAATATAATACACTAATTAATGAGTCTTTGGTCCAAAGTTGAAGTCCTATCTGCTTGCAGTAATATTTGATCATCTTTAAGTGTTCCATAATAGCAACCTTAACCGTCAAAACCTGAAAAATCCTCTCCCTTGAAATATTTAGGCCGCCCCGGGCCACACAAATGCAAAGTGGTCTGGCTCACCGAGACTAGTTGGCGGAACTACATCAATGAGTCTCTCGTGGCCAGACCATAGATATACCGGTATACTGGCTACTAAGCGGTTAATATATCTATAGCCACACCCTCGGCCACACCACTATTTTCTTTCGGGGTTGGCGCTTATCAATTAGAGACTATAAGCTTAAGCACCTTCTAATCGATAAGCGCCACCCAAGTGGTTCTGGGCCACGCGAGACTACCATATATACGACCTCTACAAGTGTAAGGACCACCAGTACTGTGACCAAAAACGTATCACGTGAGATAGAGGGTGTGACTCGTGATTAACGACAGCGAACGGCACAGATGACAACGAAAAACAGTCAAGCTGTGAGAATACCTCAGAGAAGTGAGTACACAGTTTGTTTGAAACCTTTAAATTTGACTACTGGCGATATTAGTGTAAATGTACAGTTGCAGATCTTGTAGGGTTTTCAGAGGAGGGGGTATTGTACACTAAAAGGTGGCTCAGCCGGTATGTGACTTACACGCACTGAACAGAGGACCCTGTGCATTTCAAGTTGTAGACATTTTAAGTAGCTATAATCGTTACATGAAACTTTAAAATTCTTGATAAGGCCACTCCAAGAAAATTCATTGTTTCCCGCATGCAGATTCTCTTCCCGCATGGTCATTCATTATTGCTGTCAATATTCAATATTTATCCTGTGACTGCATAGGCAGCATAGCAGTAACTAGTTTAGCATTCAGAAAGCCCATTTAGCTAGCTTTTCACTGTTAAGATTCTTAGTAATAATTCTATTGTATTCTCACCTGCATAGTAGTTATGAATTTCGAAAATTAGTGGAAATATCTATAATGAATAATGGATAATGAACCGCCTGCCTGCATGTATTTTTAAGGTCACTGAAATGGGAAACAAGGAATTTTGTTGGAGTGGCCTAATGATGTAGACTGGAGCTGTGATCTGGACTAAATGTCCCGTATTAATATTGTCAAGTTAACCATACATTAATTTAACGAAGTGTATATTTAGCTGGTCAGGGTGCAAATATTTATTTAGTTGGTCATTTGTTGTATAAACATTAGGAATTTGACCATATAGTTAAGAAACACAGTTGTAGGATTAGGCGCAGCGCCCTTGGAATTAGGAACAGCGCTCCTAGGATTAGGAAAAGCATTCCTACTGTAGGATTAGGAAAAAACACTCCTAGGATTAGGAACAGCACTTCTAGGATTAGAAACAGTGCTCTTTGGATTAGGAAGACGTGCAACTAGGATTAGGGCACAGTTTTTAGCCATTAGGTTAGGGCTAGGTATGGGTTAGACTATATAGTATTTTATATTTGTATATTACAAAAACAAGAGGAGTAGCCAGCAAACACTGGTGGTACTGTAACAGTGGTAGAACGTGGGTACTCCAGTGGGTTCGAACCTTGGCTTCAAGCTTTTTTTTACTTCTTCGTTAAATATTAATTTTATTTATACCTTTTGTGTCACAATTTCTTTTTTAATAGCCTTCACTGGCAAAATGTCGACAGTGTTAATTTAATCATATGAAGAAGTATACTACATGAAACGGGCATAATAATTGTACTTAATCACGGAAACACTGTAATTTTCACAAACTAACCTGTAGAACTAATTTACAATGCTTTTGTTTCATTGTAACACTAATGTAGTGAAGGTCAACACATTGACATAGCTTCAAAGCATTCCCTTCCAAATATGTACCATTCAATTCGCCATAAAAACTGGGAAATTTGCTACACTGGGTCTATTTCAACGTGCCAAAATTTCCATGAATTGGACTTCTTCTGGCAACGTTGTACTTGTAGACAGTTACTCTACATGTATATATCACACCCAGAAGTTACTAAACAGACTCGAGATAGACAATCAATTAAATTTTTAATGGTTTTTCAATCAAAATGTAGTGGACATGCCTGTTCCAGCTGGCATTTTTGCCATCAACAAAAGTATAGCAAATGTCTGCAGACTTCTTAATATGTGACCGGATTTCACATAACAAGGCTTCCTCACACACAAAATCAAACTTACGTTTTTACCAGAAATGGATTGCTGGCCTAATACACTATCATATTCCACACTGTACTTCCTTCAGGACTGGCAGGTCTGGTTTCTGTGGCAGCTTTCTTCCGACCCTGTCAAAGCCACGAGTGGGAGATTGGTGCCATTGAATGGCCATGGATTTGTGATAATGGTGTGTAGTGAGCTGGGACTTCACAGAGAGCTCGCCAATAGTGTTCTCAGTCAATTTGGAGTGATTTGAGGGCCATGGAGGGCCATGGAGAGCCCAAACTTGGCCTTTGGATTCCAATCGTCTTCTTGCTTCATTTTATACCCCTATATTAAACCCACCCACCGCCCCCCACTCTCCCACCCTATTACTACCACCTGTGATATTATTACCTGCTCGAGAAAAGCTGCCCAAAACAGGGCTAATTTTGGGTATCAGAAATGTATACACCCACTCAGTGATAGCTAGTAAATAGATGCATACTTGGTGCAAATTGTGTTTGCACAGCTGTAGGCACTGGGAAGTTATTACACAATGATAACTTAAAATCGCCATATCTCCTAACGAAGCTTTGTGCGTCGAAGCCGGGTTTTGTCAAATTCAGTCACATATGTTATAGCTATACCAATGGTCTGTTGGCAACATGTGCCAGCCATGGCAGCGCTATCAAAATGATTCGGGTGACATTAGAAAGAACAATGAAGGAGCTTTGTTTTATAGTGTAGATTGCTGTAAAGATCTTGAGGAATAAAATCTGCTATTTTTATTTTTGCTTTTTAAACTTGTGAAGTATATAGTACAAGTGGAAATTGAATTCTACGTATCTTTTGTTTATGCATTCTTGTTGAGGGTTATGCACATGTGGTACACAGCATTTTAAAGAATTGCTTTGATTAGCTGACATTTTAAAATTATTTTGTTTGACAGCTCCCAATTGCTTTTTTGATATATAGTCAATTATTGACAACTCCTTAGCTACATCATTTGATTAATGCCTTAACTTTTAGTTTTATTGCCTTGATTGTCCATTAATTTATTAATTAACTGATTAATTGGCTAGTTTTACAGTGTTACTAGGTATCATGGAGGTTTGTAAACCTAAACGTTTCCACAGATTGCTACAAAATTTGTTTTTATTCAATGAAATTTTTACTGAATGACTAAATGGATGGACGGATGGACCGACTTACTAATACCTTCAGACAAGTGTAACTCAATAATGACTAAAGCTATGGGTTTGATTTATTTTACTGTTCAATGTCGCTTCAGCCCGTTAGGTGCCTTTTGACATACTGCAGTACATATAATGCATGCACCATGTGCTTACTTTTGTCCTCCTTTGTGTTTGATTTCTTTTTCTGACAGTCCAAGGTGTCAATTTGCGGTAGCACATGATGATTATCCTACATTTGTAAATGGGAATTGTCCACATTTTCTGTAGTGACTGGATTGATTGCAATGGACTGAACATAGCTGAAAGTGGCCACTTCACTTCGATTCGTAATTTGATAGTTGGGGCGTGCGTTCAGATAAAAACATTAAGCCTGGTGCCATTGTTTCTTTTGATGTGGTATGTGTGGGCTCACCAGTCATAATCATGTTACAAAAAGTACAAAAATTAGGAATTTTAAGTTTGATTAGGGATCACAGAGAAAAAATGTAGGGAAACAAGGGTGGTCACCTACACCTGCAGATATACTTGTGAACATTTGAAGGGGTCAGTGGAAAAGGGGGGTAACCCACATTTGAATAATAAAATGGGTCTATAGTGGGCATTAAATAGAAATTTCAGGCATTTTTGAATTGTTGTAAAATATTGCAAATTTGATTTTGGTTGTGACTTGAACTTTTATGTCCTGTTAAATTTTGTGGAAATATTATGCCTAACCAAGCAATTTTGTTTTTACAAAATGGCAAAATTAATGTCAAAATGTAGTTTTTCCACTGACCCCTTCATTTAATTCCTACGTCAATCTCTTCTGAACACATGCCTCAAATATCAATTGAAAAATTCAATAATAAGGCTTTATAGCATATAGAAATAACCGTTTCCCCTAGCAACCTGAATTTCCCATTATTTTTAGGTGTTAACGTCTAAAATAACTCCTCCAAATTTTGAAAGGATAGTATATATATATATATTATGTCACAAGATATGACATTTTGAAATTTGTGGTTTTCCTATGCATATCTATGTGAGAGGGCTACAGTTGTCCCTTCTGGGAAATCACAAAAGTGAGGTATTTCAACATATGTGACCGGATTTGCGAAAAGGGGTCTTCCACACACATCCAATTCCGTAAATGTTGGAGACCATAACTCAGTGTTCAAGTAACATATTAACCTGAAAATTTCACCATGTATTCAGCTATATTGGTGCTCACCACTGCCCAAATTTCAAGGCAATAGCTCTTTCCAATCTGAAGTTATCAATTGTCAAAGTTGGCAAATTGGATGTGTGTGGAAGACCCCTTTTCGCAAATCCGGTCACATATGCAAAACCAAAAATTCAACATGGGTTCTAAAGAGAGGGGATGAGTGAATGGCAAACCCATGAAAATGTAAATTGTGACATGCATACGTATACGTATCAGGACGGTCATGGCTCAGCTTAAATGAAAGCTTACTTTTATAGCAGTGTTAAAGGTACACTTGCCAGCAATTTTGAAATTATCAAATACATTTGTAGAACTCATTTAGTGTACAGTGCTATATACACATGGCTGCGCTGCTCTGCTGTAGAATAGTAAACAAATATTCATTATTCATCATTATTACGGCTACTGTAAAAAATTAATAGCCACCCTGATGTACTCCTTACTACATTAAATGCACAACATTCACATCGATGTCACATACTTGGAAACACTGTTGATGTATGTGAAGGAAAACCCACTATAAGGGAGAATGTCAGACATGTATGACATATTAATGTGCTTTCCAGCAGTCGTGAAGCTTTGGCCTTCTACTGTTTATACAGTACAGCTATTTTTTTCGAATTATCCCAGGTGCATAGAGCTGTTGATAAACTTTCCTCCCAATTTTTCAGTGGTGTCAATATATTATATCACAAGGGGTGGAGTGTGGCAACTAGCACAAGGCTGAACATTAACCTCACTGGTGCATGTGGTATTTCTATGGATTAATAATCCAACTGATAGTCAGGTTCACTATGTCAAAAAATACACCTTCGCTCAAAGTTTATGGAGATTAGCAAACCTATACATTTTTTGAAAGCTTAGAGCATGAGGAATCTGAAAATCAATGTTTACATTTGCACAGATTCTTGCAAGGTCAGCATTTTTTAATTTCAAAGTGACAGCTAATAAAATAAGAAAATTCTAATATATCAAGTTAAATTTAACATAAAAGTTTAATAAATGAACTCAACAAATTCTCTGGTGACATTTTTACACCTCTTTTCATTAGAGGTGAGACATTTAATCATGAATAATTGAAAGTTTTTACAAAGGGAATAGAAGAACGTCTATTAGCTATACTGCAATAATTCAGGAATAATTTATCATGAAAAGAATTAATGAATATTCTGGATTATTTGGAATATAACTGGTGCAAAGTATAACTAGTGCAAAGTATAATAATGGCTTCTACTAAAACAGTTCAAACCTTAAAAAAGCCGAAAATTTAGATACTCTAATAGAGCAGTCGCTTAAATGCAATCAACTTTTGAGTCCATTTTTTTGGTAATATGCTTACATATGTTTAGAATAAATAGCACTAGACGAATTTTGAAAGAATTTTCATTTTAAAAGTAAGCTCTCTCCTAAAAGGGAAGTTTCTTTTTTACATAAACAATGAATTCACCATGATCACCAAGAGCAATTTTATGCACCAGATAGACATGCACCAACAAGTTAAAATTGATACATGATCTTGAAAATTAGTATCCACTGTTACCTAACTGTTATCCAATGTAAATTTCTTTTTCAGTGACAGAATGATTACCATCTTTAAATAATCCAAATATTGCCATTGTCGATGGAGTGATTCTTATCCAGAAGATGAAAAAAAATCTAGCCAAGATATTTTTAATGGCAGGCTTACAAGTAACTGCTCCATGCTAAAATGCTGGTGCTATTACAACGATTTACCTTGCACAGAACTGTGTTTGTGTGGTACAGATGCACAAGTGACGGAGATTTATACATACAAGTAGAAGGAAAAATGAAAATTTTTGAAGTTGGATTACGATCAAAAAAGTGAAGAAACAAAGGAATTGCTAAAAAGTAGTGAAAGAAGAGAGGTTGCCTTAACATCTACAGATATACTAGTGGACCTATACTTCATTCAGTCTATAACCACGACTGAATTAGGGATTAAATGTCCACTGCAGAATATAGGCAACCTCTCTTGTTCACTACTGTATAGACTGAAATATAGGGATTAAATGTGGGACTGATATAATTATGACTGGTGAACCTGCGCATATACTGCATCAAAGGAAGAAGGGCACTTGGAAAACCTTACACCTGGACACATGCCCCAAGCCCCCAACTATCAATTTTGTAGCAAGCCATTACGATTCATTTTCAGCTATGCTTTTCACATTACACAGCGTTGCAAACAAAAAACAGCATGCGAAGTGTCTCCACTATCAATCATATTGCTATGGAAAATACTGGTGATAAGCTAACACAGCCACAGTTGAGCCGTATCACATTATGTAGTGTAAATTGACACCTTGCATTGTCAGTGAAGAGAACTGGAACACAAAGGAGGACAAAGGCAAGCCCGTGATGTGTGTATTGTATGTACTGTGGTTGGCAAATTCAAGCCCATATGTCAAATTATGCTTGGCTGTCAGTCAGTCAGTCAGGGTAAAATTCTGTTGAATAGAAAAACTTTAATAAAATGCTATAGAAATTTTGTTGGAAGAGTTTGGGGTTAGTCTAAAGACATTTTTGAGCTTGGCTGTGCCTAGCCAATGTTGCAAAGCTGTCATGAAGGGAAATTGAGACTGGTTTTAGGGTGATATTTTGACCTGGAAAAGCTCAATTCTGCATGATCCCTAATATATAATACTATCATACTGTATATAATACATCGAAAATGACAACAGTGACAGTGTTGATCATGATGATTGTTAGGTTCATATCTTTGAATTAACTGTAATAGACATAAGGTTCATATCTTTGAATTAACTGTAATAGATATAAATACATGTACATGTACATACGTACGTAACCATGATGTCTTTATACATAGCTGTACCCTACATCTCAGTGTAAAATAATTCACTTATTCACTTTGTTTCATGCAATAACTATTTGCCAAATGAATTGCTTTTAAGTTTCTTAGCATTTTAGAGGCTATTAATGGTTCTATATGGGTGTGAGAACATAGAAATAATGTTTTTTGCAATTCTCTGTCAATAAGAGGCTGATATATGGAGAAATTTGCACCATATGGACTGCTATTTTCAAACTGCTAATTGACTAACATGTAGGTATCTGTATAAATGTAAGCATTGATCTCCATGCTCTAAGCTTTCTAATAATAATTATGTAGGCCCATAAATTTTGAGCAAAGTTATTTGACATAGTAAACTGTGTCAATGCATGCCACCAACTGGTACGTGCAAAAGTGCTCTTGGATCTAGTCAGGGTGAAGTCATAGTTGCCAATTGCTATAACAAAGTTTCTTTTAAGAGAGAATATTTTATGCAAATTACAATTATTCTTTCAAACCTAGTATTAGCTAATCTCCTGAAATTTATGTCTAACATAAGCACACTAGCTAGGAGTTTCATAAAAGTGACTGCTACATTAGCAATATGGACTCAAAGTTGACTGCTTTATTAGAGTGTGTGACTGCTCTATTAGAGTAACTCAATTTTTCTGCTGTTTTTAGGCTTGAACTGTTTCAGTGAAAGCCAAACTTATACTTTGCTCCAGTTATACATAGATCTCATTAAATTAATCTGGAATATTCCACAATTCTTTTTGCTTAGAACTATTCTTGAGTTATTGCAGCATAATGGATACTCTTCTATTCCGTTTGTAAAAACTTCTAATTATTCTTGATTAACTATCACCTCTAATAAATAGAGATGTAAAAATGTCACCAGAGAATTTGTTGAGTTTATTGATGAACTTTTATGTCAAATTTAAATTGATATATCGGGAATTTCTTATGATATATCGGGAATTTCTTACTTTATTGGCTGCCATTTTGAAATTTAAAAATGCTGACCTTGCAGGAATCTGTGCAAATGTAAACATTAATTTTCAGATTTCTCATGCTCTAAGCTTTCCAAAAATGTATAGGTTTGCTAATCTCCACAAACTTTGAACAAAAGTACATAGTGAACCTGACTATGAACATGAAATTGAGTTTTTTGCCAATTCCATCTAGAGTCAAAAGTATATCATCACCATTCATATTTTTACAGTTAGCCTTGTGCAAAAGCAGCTCTGGAAAACAGAGTGGAACAAAAAGTATTAGTATATTAAAAATTATAAATTTAAAAAGAAGTTGGGGTCCAAGCGATAAAAAGTAGTGAAACAAGAAATGAATGATGGTAGTTATTACAGCATGGCTCGGTGGGAAATCCCTACTTTGGCATGGTATAGCAATTATTTTGTGTTCAGTGCCAAAGTAGGGATTTCCCACCGAGCTAAGCTGTAATAACTACCATTATTCATCTCTTGTTTCACTACTTTTTATCGCTTGGATCCCTACTTCATTTTTAAATTTATAATTTTTAATATACTGGTTTGTTTAGATTTTGTTAAGGCATACAGCTACCTATAAACATGTGACTGTTCAATTAGGATGACTGCTGTATTAGAGTATCTCAAGTCAATCTGCAAAGATGTGCACTTGCCCAAAATGGGGCGTGGTCATTGTGGTTTCAATCAATTATTAGAGTATTGCAAGTCGACCTTCAATCGATAGATTGATAATACATATAATAAAGAATGGGTGTGATCTTGTGACCTCAGTATTATGAAAGCTATCTAGTACTGGTACCTCCATACAGTAGCGTGTAGTCTAAGCGCCTTAAATAATCTTGTAGCGTCTATTACGCTGCTTAGAGAAAGTGTTGAAATGGAAAATTAACACCTCAATATGGTTTCGTTGGATGAAGAAGAAGACAAGCAGCCTGATTGAAGATAAAAGAAAAGACAAGGCGCAGAGGGCACACACTCGTTGGAACCCCAAAGGCACATCCCACTGGTGAGTTTGTTATTGTGGCGTAAAATGGTGGCCATGCACTGTTTCGTTTGGCCTCTAGGCTTGCGACTGTGGTCAGTAAGTCAGACAGTCAGTCTAAAATTCAAGTGTTGGCATTTAAAAAAAAAATCTATATCCGGCCACCTGTAAGTGTTTTGTTGTATTTAATGCTGTTTTATGTATTATATGGATTAGTGCTATTCCGTAAAGGTGATTTTCATCTCGTAAGAAATCTCTACGATGCTTTTTAAAGATGGATTTTGGGCGGCGTGTGAAAATTTCACCAGGATCCCTACTTAAACAGTACGACCGTACCGTTTGATAGAAGTGGTTGCTGTATGAATTAAGTTACAAGTTACAGAAACTGACAGTTTTCTGTTATTTGTATGGCTACTGTATGAATTATTCTTGGCACTGACATGTTGGGTTTTGGCAGATCCAGTCACATTCAGTATGCAGTAGCCTTATTCTAAAGCTATATGTGACCAAATTTTTGAAAATCGTTGAACAATGCACACACAATTGAACTTGATGTTTCACTATGAATGGATAGCCACATCAATACACAACACATCCATGCCACTGATTTACTTGGGCTGCTTTTCACGAGTGGATTTCTGTAGATGTATCCCAGCCACTGGGAATGTTCTGGTTCCATGAAATTTCACTGGCCAGCTGGACCATAAGGCTAGAGGCATGGACACTTTTGGATAGTTTTCCAGATGATATCTAAATGTATTTCTTTCACTTTAAGTAATGTAGGTAGTCCTTAGAGCCCTTTATTTAGGCTGTATTCTCTATATGACCTGCTCAACTATTTTCTGTTGATATACGTATCTCACAATCTATTGATGTTTATATGTACATAGATGGTTTTCCCAAACTATAGGTCACTTATGAAAGTAATTTCTTTTTATTCTTCTTACACTATGAATGTAAGCTTTCTGCTACATACAGTACATAATATAGGATTGGTGTACTAAACAGTAGGTAATAGGCACCAGCCGATTATGCCGGCATAGTTTAAAGCATAATAGGTTACCAAAAGCATCAAGCATAATGCCAGCATAATAGGGACGATATTTGGAAATTTTACTAAAATGCGCAATATGCACACCTGAAAGAAGCAAATATTCACTGCCAATAGTATTATTATTGCTTTTCATATTTAAAAACACGTGATATAACTTGTTAAACTGTATCTTTCTTGGTTATTCACACTTTGCAGAAATAAGATCAAAGTACTCTAATAGAGCAGTCACTTACTGAATACAGCAGTCAGGAAAGGCTGATAAAACAATCCGTTCAAGAACATAATCTTGATTTTGAAAGCATAATTTAGAGCATAATAAGCTTAATTTTTGAGCAATGCTCAAAAGCATAATAGGTAAAATAATAGGCCGGAGCCTAGTAGGTAAGAAGTTTTACACATTCTTATGCTCATGTGGGCAAACATAGCTGTCTATGTATAGTGGAACTTCTCTATACTAGGTATGTTGAGACTATGTAAAGCTAAAATATGATTCATTTTGCCGCATAATAGTAACATTCCTCATAATAAGGGATAAATTGCCTTGTTGGCATCAAAAGTTTTGTCTTTATTGTGTCTTTTCACATTGTCTCCTAATCAAAGGCATCAGAGTAGGTGCGACCAGTGAGGCCAGACCCTCACCACTTTTTAGCTGAAATATAAAAACCTTCAAACTTGATTATGTCAAAGCTTAAAGTAGTGAACATGCAGTACTTACCATTTATTTAATGGCAACAATTGACAGAAACAACACTTATCTAACCTGTCTTTCACTCAGAATAGCTTCAGGTCGACCTTGTCCATGTTAAATGCCTCTAAAAATAATTATTGGTATGTTTAGTTTAGGCTTTGTTTTTCTTTGTAGCCACTTTGTAAGCATTCCAACTCAAATGGCAAGGTTTAGCTGTTTAAGTGGTAAACAGTAATATGGACTCAGACTGGTGTGCTATTTGATCAATGTGCAATTTTATCATTGAACACTTGTCAGGGACTGGGGCTAGCTAACCATCAACTTGCACACAATACTACAGTCCAAAGCTTACCTTCAAATAGCATCTCAAAATGTGCAATTTTTAAAATTTTCCAGAGGAGAGTGAGCCTTACCACTTTCATTTTTACTCTGACACCCCTGCTCCTATTCCTACCCTGCCTACCCGGTTCTGCCACCCCTATGTCACAGGTATAGAAACCTATTTTGCTCAGTAAACCTTACACATTGGTGTATGTAGGTAAAATACTTTGTGGTACTGACTGTACATACAGTACAGTGCCCTTTTTAGTGTTCAGCCAAGAATATTATGTCACATAATAATTGGCAATGCATCTAATTCTATGCAAGCTCATCATGTAGTACAATTATGATCACAAATGCTTTGAAGCCTACATAAGTGTGTGTATCAAGACACACGGTAGTGTGTCGTGCGGCCCAAGAAGCTGGCGCGCCACACCATGAGTATATCTACAGGAAGAAAGAAAACGTCATTTTCACACTTTTGTATCTCGGTGATAGCTTATCCGATTGAAACCAAATTTGCTGCAGAGTTGGCCGCCAGCTAGGGGAGTCTACATTCCACATTTGAAGGAAATCACTCAAGCCATTTCCGAGATATGAGCAGCCAACGTTTGGTTTTTTTTTCTTCGTTTTTTTTTCTTCTTATTCTTCTTCGTCAGCTTTTCGCACACTTGCAAAAATTGCTATAAAATGCAAACGCGTACTCCAATCACCTTGCAATATGGCACACAGAAAGGGAATCCAAATGCGAATCCTAGTAACGACAATTCAGGTGAATTTGATGCCAAGACCAAGTGGCATCAAATTCACCTGAATTGTCGTTATTAAAATTTTTACCATTAACCTACCATCACAGCCATTTCTTGGCCGCCACCTTGGATTTCACATCTTTTTTCACCATGGCCTTTTTGGGGGCCGTACCTTTTTTACAGGTTGACTGTTTTTGATTAGATAATATTTACAGACAAATATATATGCTTAGTATTATAAGATGCGGTACATAGATCCTTTTAATACACAAGTAATTCTTTGTTAAGTACAAGAAAAGTATGATTAGCTATGTAAATTGAAGTGCAGAACAAGCAAATTATCCACTTCTTTGTAACCCCAGCCCTTTTCAAGATTTGTGTCATTTGTCCCTGTAGAAAAGTTACTTCACTACCATTACATGTCGCAGGTGCTGATCATCCAACTCATAAACATTTGAGATATGTAAGAGAATTGATTGCTCCAAAATGGTATGATGTTGGGTTGGAGTTATTAGATGAAGAAGATGTAAAGGACTTGCATGTCATCAAAACAAATCATGCTACAAATTCCAGTAAGGCTTGTGAGGAGATGTTGGAGTTATGGTTACGCAAGCATCCTGAGTCTACCTGGAGCCAGTTAATTAAAACACTGAGGGAACCTGGAATTGAATTAAATGATGTAGCATCTAAGATTGAAGGAATGTTAGTGTCTTCCACTGAAGGTAAGGTTTAGCAGTTTACTGAAAAGAAATGTGTAGCTTTAAAACTATAGCTTAGAAAATGATATGCATAAAATGCTGTGATCTTTGGGAGACAATGAGATCTTTAAAATTGACTAAAAGACCTGCTAGCAGGGTATTAAATTATTTAAAAACCTGCTAGCAGGACGACCTCAGGTATTGCAAATCTCATTGATTTGCTACACTAGTAGAACGGCATAGTGCAGTAGTTGTGCACTTTTTGATACAATTATGAAACTTTCCATATAAGTTATACTCCTTGTGGCATATATTTTTTGATATAGAGCCATTGCATACTTGATCTTTAGTGACCTTTACGGCCATTTGTGTATTGAAAATTCATCATTTTTGTCTTTATCTCCCTGAGGCATCGTTTTGCACAGTTTCAATTTAAAGGTGCTGCTAAAACAACCTACTCGGCTTTTATTTGAAGTCGATAGGTGACTGCATTCCAAAGTTATGATCATTTATATTAGCCATGAAATTCTATTAATTACTTGCCCATTAGTAATTTACATCCCAATGGCAAAGAATTTTATGACTTTTAATAATGATCATAACTTTGTAGTGGAATGAGTTACTAACTTCGTAGTGGAATGAGTTACTAACTTCAAACAAAAGTCAATATAGTTCTTAGAACAACACCTTTAATTTGATACCATGTTTTAAGAGTGTAAAATAATGCCTCAGGGAGATAAAGACAATAATGATTTATTTTCTGTGAAAAAATGGCTGAAAAGGTCACCAAAGGTCAAATCCATGATGGCTCAATATCAAAAAATGTATGTCACGAGGAGCACAATTTGTGTGGAAAGTTTCATAATTGTATCACAAAGTGCACGAAATGCTCATTTTTGGTGCTATGCCGCTCTACTAATATACTGGATCTCTACACAACTTATGTTGCTTGTCTTGTTTAAATTAGGTTCACAATTAGTGCAACGATTTTGTAAAGATTCACTGGCTTTAACTGTTGCCTCACCACTTACATTTTCAAAGGATGAAGATATCGAATTAGCTTTCTCAAGACTCTCAAGTGCTGTAACAACAGCTATAGAAAGTCGTCATTTTCCAATCATACAAAGAGCTGCAATTGAGAGTGCCAAGTCTCAACGATTTCCTAAGTCACATGAAATCCTCCCCATAGTTACTGCAGCTTTTTCATTTCAATCTCTGTGCACCATGTTAGCACAAACTACATATTGGAACTTCTTGGACACGAGAATGCTGGAGGCTATGGTGAATGCTTCTATGATACCTGCTGCACAACAGTCATTGAAAAATTTCAAAGAAACATTCTTTTCTATGACTCTTCAGGAAGCAGCACCATACTTTCCAGTAATAGTGCGTGAAAAGCCTGGTCATGTTGTAATTCAGGAGATTCTTAATAAGGACCCCCAGAAAATGACCATTGGTGAATTACACAAGCATCGGTTTTATCTGGAGAATGAACTCTTCCAAACTGGTTCAGACACATGTACAATTTGCAGAATTGTACTTGGATCAGTGAAATTTATATGGCAGATTCATGTTGATCATGTTTTTCAGGCGTACTTATCATTGAGTAAGAAAAAATCTCAACTCTCACCACAGGCAATCACTTACTTAGCAATTCCTAAAGTTGTGTGGTGGCTGGGGCTGCCTGTTTTATGGCGTGGACAAGAAGTACATGATAGGCAGATTGGCCCTATTGTAAAATTAACAGGGCATGTGAGAAAGGAGCCATATATCTTACGTGAAGAGTTAAAATGGGCCAATCTGACGTATGACAATGTTGATGAGATGGTGAAGCTACTTGAAATTGATAATACGATCAGACAGTATAAGCATAAGAACTACCTATGGTGGTACACTTTGCATCCTCAATTTAAATCAGAATTTTTATTTGGAACTAGATTAAAATCAAATGGTAAGCTAGCCTCAGTACTTTATAGCTTTCCAATTTGCGTTAGCATTGGAGGAAAAGTGTTACCCACTTTGCATTTGCATTATACTTGTAGGAAATTTCTGCACAGTGAACAAATGCACAATACAGTAGTCGGAGAAATAATGAGGAAAGGTAACGTAAATGGAATATCTCAAGGCATAATAGTCAGTGAAGAACCTTTCATTATAAAACCTGTGACTGTTCTTGCTACTTATTGTTATTGGTTCTCTAGTCCATTTCGTCTTCCTCTACCCTACAACACCCCTAAAACAGCTGGATTGAGAAGGATGACATCCAAAGATGTTCCTATGGCATACACCCTCACCAACCAGTATGTACTACAGTTTGAGTTTGGGCAAATCTTCCAAACTGAAGAAGAGTTCTCACACTATTTTCTATTTCCATCAGTGCCAGGCTATATAGTCACGTATGTTGTTGAGGACCCTGCCACTGGTGCTATAACTGATATGTTTGGGTTTAACCTGGATTATGAACTGGACAAAAAAGTAGCTACAGCCATTGCAATAATTCCTACTAAAACACCAGCAAAACAACTTGTCATTGATCTACTACTTTGTGCCAAGCAAGAACAAGCTGTTAAAGTTGCAACTCTTCAGTTTGGACTTGAAAAAGATAACTTTGATTTATTTGTACAATTTGGTGCATACTACTGGCACTTCTACAACTATGCCTATCCTGAAATTGATGAGGAAAAATGTTGTCTGTTTTCTTGTTGTTGACAGCTGACATGCATACTGTAGTTTAGCTACTCTAAGTTGTATTTAAATGTTTCTGTATGTATTTTATGACTATTCTGTCTGCAAATAAATGCTATGAAGTGTTGAAAAGTTCTCCATATTGATGCCATGCATTTCCATAAAATTTTCCTTTACAAAAGTAATCACATTTCAAACTTCGCTGGTGAAAGAAACTATTGTCATTTTTCTTGCTTTACTGTACTGCTATCATTGGAAAATAATGGGATTTGAATATTGTGGAGTGTTTCGGGGTGTTTGGAATGTATGCCTATAACATAAAAGCTATTGCTATAAGGAAATCCACAGCCAATATTTGTGACCGGATCTGTGAAAAGTGGTCTTATAGCTTTTCCAAATTCCCAAGTTTAACTATTCGTAACTCCTCATGTATTCACCCTATCACCTTCATACTACATCAAGTACAGTAATAGTGTTATGATAAGACTATAATGTGATTAAATTTCAGAGTACAACCATTTTCACAAGTGAAGCTATGTATGTGAAGCCAATCGGAAATGCTATAAGACCCCTTTTTGCAGATCCAGTCACACTTGAGCTTTACAGTATTTCTAATTCAAATTTGATGAAACTCCTCTCAACAGGTAATTATATGGATAGCTTGATAAATTATAACTCTTTCTAACTATAATAGGCGTACATTTAAATGAAAGAATATAACTTCCTATTCTCATGCTAAAGAATTAGCAATGCCACCACATTTTTCTTGGTGAGTTGCAACTGTTATACAGTATCTATATACTTTTGACTGATGATGGTTGGTAGAAGACACATGCCTTCTACCACTGTTTTATGAGTAGTTTGTGAGTTATAAGCAATCTAATACCTACATGTGTGCATAATTATACGAATTATAAGCAAAGAACCCAAATAGGAATACAAAGATACAATGTATACTATTTAAAAAAAAAATTATTATTAACACTTTACAGTGACTAGCACTGAATATCTGACAGCAGCTTGTGCTGCAGACTTAGGATTACCTAACCTAATCACAAGGACTTAGGCTTATGACTTATAGCTAATAAAGTGTAATAGAAAAGAGGTCCAAGTTAATAGGAAAAAAATCCCTCTAACCCCAGGATTCGAAATGAACTGCAGTGTCTATATATGTACATAGTTAGTTTACTCCAATCAGTGGTTCCTGATAGTTGAAAGTTACTTCTGGCATGTTGTAAAGTGGAACTTCTTAGCTGCTAAATGTTCTGTCTACTGACTAAATTGGTAAGCAAGCCTTTCAATGTGCATTTACTTGATACTACCTTAAGCTTCTTTTTTATTGCACTCCCACACCCATAATGATAATTATATGCAAATGCACTACAGCCAAAGTGATTATTGTGTTTATAAAATATGTGCTATCCTGATTGTTCAATGAAATCACAAATACTCACTGAATATTGCCAGTAGTGAGGTTGATAATCCTATCCAGTTATGATATTCCATAGAATACAAATTCTTATCACATGTTGTACACCAGTCCAGTAGTATAATTTAATCTTGTATGGTCCTTGATAAGCCGAGGCCGTAGTACATGGTCAGGCCAGTCAGGCCAAAGCCTGACTACTTTTGAGATAACCAATGTATTACTGTATTATAAATAAAGCAGCGTCACATGCCATACAATATTTAACTAACCATTACTACACTACAGTGTAATTCACAGCCTGGTGTCACTATTCTGCTTGCTGGTTCCCTGCAAGAATTTCCTTGTTGTTACATGGTCCACGCAAATATATTAAAACCTTTTATACCTTCTCCACTACTCATGATGGCCTGACCACTCCTAAACTGCCTGTTATGACCCTGGTAAAGCATACTGCAATAGTGGTGCTTTTTTGTTTATTTATAGGCTTTACTAAAGGTCTATATATAGGACACCTGGTCCTAAAACCTGTTTAAAAGATGTTGTATTAAGTTCATGCGTTTGAAAAGTTGCAGAATGGAGAAAAATCCATTACTGGACCTATGTAGACAGCCTTGATCCAGCAGCCATCAGATTTAAATATTGACAGTAATTTTGTAAACAACCAGATTATAATTATAAATGGAACAAGAGAGTGAGACATAAAATGTGACCAGATTTGACAAAGCCAGGCGTCCACACACATCCAGATGTGGAATTTTGAAGGACCATAACTCAATGCGGTAGTAAGCTATCACTTTCAAATTTTGACCTGATATTCATAGATGGCTTTGATGACATACATACAGATCAAAACTGAAATCTTACACACTGTAGTTGTTTATCTATGACCAGGCAAAACATTAATTTTCTGATTCTAGAATATTATTATAGAATGTCAATCAAAACTTTATATCACATTACTGGCTCTTGACATTAGGTATACTGCCATTTTAGGTACAAGGATATGTACTTAGAGACATTGTTCAAAACTAAATGATTAGAGAAGTAGTAACAATGTAAGTAACTACAGTATGTTGTTTGAATTTATACATTTGCATGGAAGCTATCAGTCTACAGAAAATATAGTGGTATGATATATGAATGAGCTAATGTTTTATGTAGCAATGTTCAGTTTATGTCAGTTGCATAAGATTTATTTGGGCTATTAATGTACGTGCAGTGCTATAATCAATACAGAAATAATGTCCATCACATTATAGATGTATGTATGTGTAAGAAAAGTTACTGATTTCATACACAAATTTAACGTGTACAATCACTGTACATTATAACAACTTTCAGCTGACATGTAAAATGTGCGAAAATATTGTTTTACAAATCCGGTAATATATAGTCACAGATTATCAAGCATTTCTATCTACAGGCATGCTCACACAGTGTTACTTTTTTCATTTTTAATGGTGATATTACTGTTACGCATTGTAAATTCTAATCTCTACTATGTGATACCTGATGATCGCTACTCTACCAATAATAACACTCATGTCCTACAACACTACCTCAACAATACCAATAAATACTTTACCTCACATACTCAACTTCAATTTCTTTATGGAAGATATTTTCTTAATAATGACTTGATTATAAATAATGTAACCAATTTTTCACTTGTTGGATACAAAATTAAAAAGTTAGTCCACACAGTCATCAGATGTAATTCACCTACTGGAATTGTAGTGGTTAATAGCAGCAATGTTACGATATCTAACATTGAGATGTACGAATGTGGCAACAACTACAGTTACTCTGTAAGAAGTGATATCTACAAACATGGACAAGTGGTTTTCAGTAGTTTACTGATCATTAGCTGCTCTTCTTTTACGTCTTCATATTTTAAGTCTTTTTGTTATCAAAAATTATGCAGTTTCAATTTAATAAATGTAATTGGATTCACAGCATTATCACATCTCTCATCTCACTGTTTAGCAGTGTGGTATTATGATGGCGGCAATGATACGCAAGAGCCTACATTGAACAATATGCATACACTTTATATTGATGACTTCAAACCTTACAGTAGTCTTAACGGTATATATGTGATGGAAATACAGCAACATGGCATCAACTATTTAATCAACTTAACTATAACAAAATTACGTTTAACCCGTTCAATATTCAACATTTTTATTAGCATAGAATGCTTGGGATGCAGTTTGATAACATTTAGTAATTGCCGCTTTGCAGGTGCAGCAACTGATACAATGTACAGTTACTGTGACAAGGAAGAAGATGATTGCAAGCAAATTATTTATACTAAAGAAGGACGTAAAGCTATTAAATCATGTGCTATGATATTTTACCACATTGATTACATCAACTGGAATAATCAACACTTAGAAAACCAAGTACTCTTTACTGACTGTCAGTTTGCTGATAACTCAAAAGTTGCTAAATTACTGGACTTCTACCTCGAAAATTGGAAAACCATGTCTAACTGTGTGTCAATTCATATAGTCAAATGCATGTTCTATGAAAACAAAAATACACAGATGCTAACTGCACAAAATAAAATCCATTTTAATCACTTCTACAGACAGAGCTTATTAATAGTGATCAATAACACTGTAATCTCGTCTAATGTATATAGAAATAGAGATGCTATTTTCTTTGACAAAATAAAAGTAGTATTTGAAAGAGTTCTAATTGTTGCAAACACAATGTGTCCTGGAAAACCGTTTGCTAATGGTTTTATCAAAGCAAAAGACAGCTATGTTCAATTTTCTGGTTATAATGAAGTGTACAAAAATCATCATTTAAAGTTTATTGTAGAATCACCAGCGATCTATATTCTAGAACATGCTGAATTAAGGATTACTTCAAATCAATTACTCTATTCTTTTCTTCATCCTATCTTACTTGAAAGTGATCAAATTGAAATGTGTGTTGTGCAGTACATCAGTGAACGAGGAAATTTAGATAAGGAATTTCAGATGGGGCAAAGGTTAAATTATACTATAATATACACCAGAAATTATATGCCAAAAATACCACCTAGAAGTTGGATGCATTGCTCTTGGGGTCCTAACACAGCATTCCTAACTTCAAAGCCTTTGGATGTAAATCAAAATTTTATACATTACGATCATCCTTTATATATGAGAAAGCAAGTCTGCTTATGTAGCCAAAATAAGTCACATAGTTGCTATAGTCAAGAAATAGGTCCTGTCTTTCCAGGCCAAAGAGTTTCATTATATTTTCTCTATGATGTTGATGATAGTGATCCACAACGAGTGCTATTTTTTAGATACAACATTGCATACACTTCAGGCTTTGAATGCAGGAGTGATAACATGATAGCTCTTGAGCTACCTTTTAATGAATGTATAAACGTGAACTTTAGAGTGAAACATAGCAATGAACACTGGTGTGAACTGGCCATCTTTGAAGCAGCGTATTATGGTATGGGATCACTAGAAATGTATACAATACAACTACGACCATGTCCAGTTGGATTCACTCTCCACTTGGAAGGAGTATGCCAGTGTGATCCTATCTTATCATCACATATACCATCACTCACCAACTGCAATATTGATAAACAAACTATCCCTCGTCCTGCTAATAGTTGGATAACTGCTGATACAGTAAATGGCTCACACTACTATCATGTGTCCTTACAATGTCCACAAGACTATTGCCTACCTCACTTATCACACCTTAACCTCACCACTCCTGACTCACAGTGTCAACATAACAGAATTGGTATACTATGTGGAGAATGTCCTGAAAATTATAGTGCAATATTAGGTTCATTTAAATGCAAACAGTGCTCCAATATCTCTCTACTGATCATCATTCCAATTGGAATAGCTGGATTAGTGTTGGTGGTATTACTCTTCACTCTTAACCTCACTGTAACTGATGGTGATATAAATTCATTTCTCTTTTATGCCAACATTATCAGTATCAACAGTAATATTTTCTTTCCAACAGACAGGTCAGTGATGTACACATTCATATCACTAGCTAATCTTGATTTGGGCATTGAAACTTGTTTTTACAATGGTATGGATGATTATGCTAAAATGTGGTTGCAACTAGCATTTCCTGTGTACCTCATTTTCATTGCTCTATCACTTACCATAGCAAGTCATTGCTCCATCGCATTGCAGAAAATTAATGCACGTGGAGCATTACCTGTGTTAGCCACAGTAATTCTATTGTCCTATACGAAGTTGTTACTTGCAATATCCAATGTCTTATTTTTTTACTCAAAAATCACTCATTTACCTAGCAGCAGAACAACCCTAGTGTGTTATATGAATCCAAATGTACAAATATTTGGAGTAAAATTCACCATTTTGTTTACGGTTTGTCTCATCCTTTTTTTGCTATTAATACTATTCAATATATTGTTATTTTTTGCAATAAAATTGGCTTCCTTTAAAGTCATTAACTTCTTCAAGTCACTATTAGATACTTATCAAAGTCCATACAAGGACAAACACTATTACTGGGCTGGGCTACAACTTCTCATTAGGCCTGTATTCCTTGGTTTATCTACTTTGGATAAACATACTAACTTACAGGTCTGCATACTTGTACTCATAATCATGGTGTGGCTTCATGAAAAATTTTGGCCTTTTAAGAACAACAGAGCAAATATAACTGAACTCTTGCTCCTCATAAATGTACATACTGCATTTATTGTTTCTTATTTTACTTCTTCAAATAATACTGCTATGCATGTTTTAGTGGCTATAGCCATGTGTCAGCTGGGATGTGTCGTGTTCTTCCATGTAACTGCCCTTTTTCACAGATGTACAAATTATGTTTACATCAAACAGGTGAATAAAATGAGAGATATACTATTTGCTTTCTTTCAATTTTACAAAAAGCGACAAGGAATACATGTACCAGAAATTTATCAATCCACAAGGTCATAAACTGCTTGTATCAGTGAACAATAACAATAGAGTTAATATTACATTTTATGATATGTTTGCTATTTGTTATAACACAGTGCACACACAATATTATAGAAAAGTATATGAACATGCACAAAATAAATAATGTAATTGCACTGTATTGGGAACAATGTGTCAGTGCCACATAGGGAGCAGGAAAGTGCACTGTATTACATATCAAAATCAATTATTAGATACTGTATTAAATTAAGATGATTGATTCTGTAATTTTGTTAATTCTGTAATTTTGTTAATTTTAATTTTGTCAAGCACCTCTAGTAGTTTTAAAGTTTGCAGAAGTTATTGTGATGACAATAACAAGTATTAAAGTAGGTATTGCCACATACATGAAACTGATACTACTTCCATTAAAAAACAATGCTGCTGCATTTATTTCATATCAAGATAACATCACAAAATATAAAAGCTAACGTTATCAACCCTCATAGCGCCTTGAGTAGTGCACAAGTATTCCAGTACTGGTCCACTAGATTAGCATGACTGTACTAGTATGGTAGCCAAAGGCTTTGCTTTACTTTGTGTGTTTGTGTGTTTGTTTGTGTGTGTGTGTGTGTGTGTGTGTGTGTGTGTGTGTGTGTGTGTGTGTGTGTGTGTGTGTGTGTGTGTGTGTGTGTGTGTGTGTGTGTGTGTGTGTGTGTGTGTGTGTGTGTGTGTGTGTGTGTGTGTGTGTGTGTGTGTGTGTGTGTGTGTGTGTGTGTGATGATATAGGCAATGATGATGAGTCAGCACAGAAAAACCCTCCTGGGGCAAGACTAGTAATCCACATAAAACTGTAGTACCATATCTCATAAATGAAGGTGTGGGCACCCAAAGTCCCACCTGAACCTTCATGCCGTTTTGTGAGACATGAAAAGTCGGCATTTACTTACCCTGTTAATACCAGGCACTCATTGATGAGTGGGCTGCTTCCCCAGTTGACACCAGGTCACCATATCCCCATTTAGCAGCTGGATACTCTGGAGCAATGTGAGTAAAGTTTCTTGCTCATGGAAACAACTACAACAGCAACTGCGAATATATACATGACTGAGCATCAAACTTGGAACCTTTTGAT
This sequence comes from Dysidea avara, assembly GCF_963678975.1. NCBI lineage: Eukaryota > Metazoa > Porifera > Demospongiae > Dictyoceratida > Dysideidae > Dysidea > Dysidea avara. The sequence continues at coordinate 14,890,128 of NC_089275.1, read as the reverse complement.
TATCAGGTCTGTGCTCTAACTACTTGGCCATGCCACCCTTCACACTCACGTGCATCCACTACTAACTCTCTCACTCACTCACTCACTCACTCACTCACTCACTCACTCACACACACACACACATGCACACACAAAGCAAAGCCTACAAAGTAAAGCCTATGGCAGCCATATGAAATGCAGCTATTGCCGCCCAGCAAACCAACACTGGAATGGCTTTGCACCACTCAGAAACTTGAGGAAAATTCTCCTGGGACAGCTAACTGGAGGATTGTCTGGGTCTCATAGAGAGAGGTTGCAGAACCTACTAAACTGTTTTCCTTGTCATATTACTACAGTATTTCTGAACAAATTCCCTTGCATTTGTTGCACACAGAATTACAGTACAGTTAATATGATATGTATCTTTATGATATATGTATACAGTCATCTCAAAGTATATATGCTGTGTAATACCCAGAATTATATATGCATCTTGCACTCGTATACATACAGCATGGTAAACATTACAAATGTCTTCCTTTTAAAAAGAGGTTCATTTTAAATCAACTAAGCTGTGAAATGGTGCAGTTTTCAAAATTTCATGACACTTGTTTGTCAAAGCCCCTCAACAAAAATCTGTAATACTAATCTGATTGGCTAAAATAGTGTGGTGTGTGTCTATTGGAAGTACATGTGGTACATGTCCAGTTTGACAACTAGACTAAGTGTTGCCATTATGCTAGATGCCCATCATGCCATATTGGCTGTTTTTGCATGTATTTAGATTTACTAGTAGCTAGCTACTTATTATAATGCTACAGTAGCTCTATAAAAGGGTGTGGCCTGGGTGAAAAAGTTGTAAAATCAGATGTGACAGCCACAAAATAGCTGCAATGATTTTAATGATAACAAAAATATGGTTGTTTAGAACCATTGCTTATTAACCATTGCTAAGGTGAATGTCACTTTGGGACCATATAAACAGTTGCTAGGCAATGGTTGCTAAGCATGATTAGTCTTTTGCAGTGGCTATTTTTGAGATTTTGTTTAGTAACAGTTGTTATGGCTGTTGGATTAATTTATAATAGGATGGATGGCTGTGATTAATTGTTCTCGCATTGTAAACAGGAAAGAAGTAGTGTTCAGCTTTGCCTTGCACTATTTTACTTCTTCCTGTTTACAATGGTTGCACTATTATTCCCAAATACCACAACCATTCATCCTATTACATACAAATGTGCAATGTTGGCAATTGAAATGTAGTGTCAGCATAATGTATTTTTGTAAGTTAAATATGAAGCCATATCCATCAAAGTACAGATTGTCTTTTACTTGGATATAATTATAAGCCAGTTTTATCAGCAGTAGTAGAATATCTTAGTTATTAACACTCATCCTTGGCTTCACCTCAGACTCATGTAGCAAAACTTTTGAACAAAAAATATTGGATTAAATGTAGCAAACATTGCATACTACTGTATGTACTACTTTTAACTAAAGAGTCATTACTTAATCTGCTGCTACATAACCTTACCAAAATTTCATTAAATTTAAAATTTGCACTAGGTTTGAGAAATTCTGCATCATTATTATTCTACAGTATTTGCGTAATGCTTTTGCCTTTTTACAATAGTGCTAACCACTATGCAATAGACAGAACCTTGCAGACTAGAAATATGTTTAAAGATATTGCAATATAATGAACTATTGAACATAGTGGCGGATCCAAGGGGGCACATGCCCTCCCTCCCCCCCAAAAAAAAGTTATAATAAAGTAAAACTTTAAACAAGATCAAGATACTCTAATAGAGCAGTCAGTCAAATACTCTAATAGAACAGTCACCGCATGTAATGCTATTAAGAATCTTCCACTGTTGCTAAGTATATATGAAAACTGGCATCTGCAGCACCATCTTAAGGGCAGATTTATGCTGCTAAGATTTTAGCAGATAAAATACATATGGTCCTTTGTATGCCATTGTATATGAAAATTAAACTGAACTACTTATGACTGTCACTGATCCCTACAACGTTTGATCAGTGCAGACCACACAGAGAGCATAATTTATTACTATATAATATATGTGCATAAAACTGCTCTGCATCAAAAATTTCAGTCCTGATGATATACATGTATCAAATACCTTTGGCTTCTGGGGGGCCCCCAAGATCTCCTGCCCATATGCCTACTACTCTGGTGCACCCCCTCCCCCACCCCTTGCCAAACCCTGGATCTGCTCCTGATTGAACATACTGATCACTGTTGGGAATAATATTGATATGTAGGTGCAATACTGTATGTCATTTGCTGTTTCTTTTTTGCATTCTTACCTCACCATTTGTTGATACTTTGTTGACTCACAAAACTCAAAGTCTGTTGAAACATAAAAAGCTGATGGTGTTTACTTCATGTGAGTTGCATACATGTAAATGTTGTATAAACACTACACCATTCATTTTGAATGATTTTTTCAGTTCCATTTGTACAAAGGTGGTTTGCTTTTTTAAATGCAATCTGCATATCAACATGTTTTGGCAAATAGCATTGTTTACATGAAACCAAGCATGAAACATGGTGCATATTTGTTTCAGTTTTTATACATGTCTGTAGTAATAATAATCTCAGTTTTGCATTGGCACTAGATGGTACAATAAACAGCGGTCCCTATGCATATAGCTATTTGAATATCATGAAACTATATACATGCTTAATATAGTTAGCTACATTGAAGGGTATTTTATTAATGGTGAGGTGCCCAAGCATGTAGTTATTTAAATTGTACATGCATATTGGTAGATAGGAGAATATTTGATTAATGGCAAGTTGTATGTAATTACTGTATGTAAATTGGTAACAGAGAAATATATTGTAGAGTAGGCATTTAAGTAATGTCTATGTGATTGTCTTGTAGACAATTATATCTGTGTGGAAACATACAAGTACGCAGAAGAGTCATTCAGAAGATACAATAATGTCAATCTACTACACCATTTATACAATGGTCTGCTTTTTGCTAATAGCAATATCACTGTTGAAAACAACAGAAGCTACTGTCTACTATGTGATACCTGATGACAACTACTCCACCAACGATAACACTAATGTATTACAGTACTACCTCAACAATTCCATGAAATACTTCACCTCTAACACACAGCTAAAGTTTCTGCCTGGACAGTATTTTCTTAACAAAATGTTGACAATAAATAATGTGAGTAATTTTTCACTACTCGGAGACAGCACTGGAGGGGCTATTAAAACCATTATTACTTGTACTTCACCTGGTGGTATTATTGTAGTTAGTAGTAGCAATATCACAATCTCTAAGGTTGTGATGTATGAATGTAGTAGCAACCACAGCTTTTTAAATGACTTGCACTATAATAAAGACAAAGATTTTGCAAGCTTATTTGTCTCTAACAGTACACATGTTACGTGCACATATTTCACTTCATTCTGTTATCAAAATATATGTGGCATCAAATTTATTAACTCATTCGGAAATACTGCTCTGTCAAATTTGATTTCGCACTATTTAATAATATTATATTATGGTAACAACAATCACATGATGTCAAATATTACACACAGGCTTTACATTGAAAACTTCACATACCACACTGACAATAAACGTATATATGCATTGGAAATTCAGCAGTGCAATGCCAGTTACAATTTAAACATTGTAATAACGCAACTGCATATGGCTGATTCTCAAGTTTTATTGATTATCTGCAATGTTTGCTCAGGTCAGAGAGAAATTGTGATTAGCAACAGCAGTTTTGTTGGTGATCTAGACAATAGGTCAATGGATGAATACTACAATGATAACTCTACACTATATGATGACCCAACACCAGTTGTTTCTATAGATGATTATGATGATGATGATGATAAAGATGATCCTTTTGATGTTTATGAAGTTGATAGCATATTATATTACCAACACACAGGTTTCAAAGAGCAGCATGTGAAAAACATAGTACAGGTGATTAATTGCCAGTTTGTTAACATTTCTAAAGCATATGTAATATTAGCTTTCAATCTTGAAAATGACTATACTGAGTTCTTATCCATTTATATAAAAAACTGTGTATTTCACAATAACAGAGACACACTGATTTTGTTTGCTAATCATGATATCCATAAACATTACTACCAACATTGCATGTCAGTTTTGGTTACAGATGTTACAATTTCTTACAATGTATACAAGTCACAACAAATCATTTATGGGAACAGTGTCAAAATGATATTTGAAAAGGCTATTATTGCATCTAATATAGTATACCCATTGTTTACCTGCCTCTTCTTTAAAATGAGCTATAGTATTTTACAATTTAATGATTATAATGAATTTTCCGAAAATTCTTTGACATATTTAACTGATTCACCTGCAATATATGTTCAAGAAAATGCTGTTTTAAACATTTCTTTAAACGTGCTACAATATCCATTCTTTTATCCTGCATTCACGTATAATTACCTAGTTGAATTATGCACTGTACAGTATATCAGTGAACGTGGAAATTTAGACAATGAGTTTCAGATGGGACAAAAGATAAATTATACCATTATGTATATTGAAAATGATATATCATTACAATTTCCCAGGACTTGGATGCACTGTGCTTGGGATCCAACCTCGGCATTTTTGGCATCTGTACCCTTAAATGTTAACCAAAAATTTATCCACTATGAACCGCCTTTAACAATAATAAAACCAAAACATATTTGTTTATGTAATGAAAATAAGACACACAATTGTCAAAGTGAAACAATAGGATCATTTTACCCAGGTGAAATGGTGTCAACTACCTTCATTTACGTTGACGATGATGATAGCTATGTTGAAAGAACAATATCGCTATTTAAATACAATACTGAACATCATTCAAATTTTGAATGCAGAAGTGATGGCATAGTTGTATTTCATCAAAGTTCCAATAAATGTACAACTGTAAATTACAGAATTGTACACAGTAATGAACATTGGTGTGCATTAATCCTAAAAGAAGATTCAAGAGATTTGAAAAACTCTGCACAAGTGTACACAGTAATGTTACGACCATGTCCAGTGGGATTCACTCTCCACTTAGAAGGAGTATGCCAGTGTGATCCTATCTTATCGTCACATATACCATCACTCACCAACTGCAATATTGATAAACAAACTATCCCTCGTCCTGCTAATAGTTGGATAACTGCTGATACAGTAAATGGCTCACACTACTATAATGTGTCCTTACAATGTCCACAAGACTATTGCCTACCTCACTCATCACACCTTAACCTCACCACTCCTGACTCACAGTGTCAACACAACAGATCTGGGAAGCTGTGTGGGAAATGCCCAAAGACTTTCAGTACCATATTTGGTTCATTTAAATGCAAACAATGTTCTAATATCTCTCTACTGATCATCATTCCAATTGGAATAGCTGGATTAGTGTTGGTGGTATTACTCTTCACTCTTAACCTCACTGTAACTGATGGTGATATAAATTCATTTCTCTTTTATGCTAACATCATAAGTATCAACACTCATATTTTCTTTCCAACAGACAGGTCAGTGATGTACACATTCATATCACTAGCTAATCTTGATTTGGGCATTGAAACTTGTTTTTACAATGGTATGGATGATTATGCTAAAATGTGGTTGCAACTAGCATTTCCTGTGTACCTCATCTTCATTGCTCTATCACTCACCATAGCAAGTCGTTACTCCATTGCAATACAGAAAATCACTGCAAGTGGAGTATTACCTGTGTTAGCCACACTATTTTTATTATCTTATACTAAAGTGCTACTTGCGGTGTCTAATGTCTTATTTTTTTATACAACAATTACTCATTTACCTAGTAATACTACTACCCTGCTGTGGTACGTGGATGCTAATATACCTTTGTTTGGAGTAAAATTCACCTTCCTATTCACAATTTGCCTTATTCTTTTCTTAATATTAATACCATTTAACATATTGCTGATTTTTACTAGAACGTTGTCATGCTTCAAAACTGTAAACCATTTCAAGCCATTACTTGATGCTTATCTAGGTCCATACAAGGACAAATATTATTGCTGGACTGGTATTCAACTTCTGATTAGAGCTATATTCTTTGGCCTGTCTGCATTGGACAAAAATGCTAATTTAAAGGTGTGCATATCAATTCTTGTCGTCATGATGTGGCTACATGAGCTGATCTTACCATTTAAGAGTAACAGAGCAAATATGCTTGACCTCTTAAACCTTTTAAATCTACTGGTAGTATTTGTTACTTCCCTATACACTACATCAAACTACATTGTAGTGAACATTTCAGTAGCCATAGCTATTTTCCAACTGGTATGCATTGCACTACATCACATAAAAATCAATATTTACAAACTAACTTGTTTTGATTTGGCTAAAGTTACAGGAAAAATCAGTAATTTCTTGGCTAACCATTTGCACAATGGCAAACAATCGAATAGAAATAATCAGCAAAGAGCAATTGAACTTGTAAATGCAGTGCCAGATGTTGACTTTAACTACAAGGAATTTCAAGAGCCTCTTATTGGACAAGACACATAACTAGTGAAAATGACATCATTAAGATTATTAGCACGCTTGAACAGTTAGTATAACTTTATACATGATCATGCTTATTATAGACTAGAACATTAGCTGTACAATTATTATGTAGCAGACGCAGGAAATGTAACTGAATATACATATCATTGTATACTAGCTTTTTAGCTATGCATGCACAAACTGCTGATATTTAGCAGCTACATACTGCGTATACGCTACAGATACACTTTAACCACTAAATAGATCTTAGTACGTAATTGTTAGGTGGATATCAATATGCATAGCTACTGTATTAGCTATCTATGTAACAGATCAGAATGATTAATTTTGGAGCAAGTATTATGAACTACAATAGTGGATTCATAATAGGGGTCGCCCATGTTTTTGGCAAAAATCCTAATAGAACGCACACCTAAAAACCACCTTGAAAAACATCCTTCAACTCACAACAACCCTCTGGTGGTTCTTTAATTGCAATGAGTATAGGCCCACTAGTAAGTATCAAGTGAAAAGGAAACAGTACATGTATTTCAGACAAAACTGAAATTTGCCATTTGTTCACGTTCGAAGTGTAAGGTAAGTGTCCCTAATATGAGATAGTACATATTATGGGACACTTTGATAATTTGCGCTATAATTACTATATATTAGGTACTTACTTCAGTGTGCATAGCATGCTATAAAGGTGCTTTGACATGCCAGTTCTCACAAGTGTGTAAAAATTTTTAGCTAAATAGTGTATAAATGATGAGAGTTGTTGAAGATGTCAGAACCATGTAAATCAAGCTTAATTTTGCTGTCTAAAGATGACCCTGTAAAAAGCTGGTGAATATGATGAAATGCAATCATGTGTAGCATCTCATCTTCATAACATGTTGTTTGAAACATTATCTATTATTCAAAAGGTAGAAAAAGTAATCACTTAGCTATGGAGTTAGTTTCGGCGTGTTTCAGTAACATCTGAAGTGAAGGAAACACATACAGTGGTTATATCTACCTCTGCATTGGAATTGTACTGCACTGACTGTTGATATACTTTCTTTTTATTAAAAATGTATAAGTAAATGTTTTGGTGTACCTTCACATAAATTAGCAGCTATTTGCAACTGTCAGTGTCTGAAAGTAGAACCGTCTCACAATATGATCAGCTGTCTTATAATTATGGACATTTACATGTCAGAAGCCATATAAAGAAATTATGCTCTCTTGCAAGCAATACACATCAAATTTTAATATTCTATATGGAACATATTGGTGTGCACCTGGTCCAAATTTTATTGCTGTACATAATTTCTGCTCCAAGTTAGAGGATATTGAAATAGTTTGCACAGTTTTCTGTCCCACAATATGTACACTGTCTCATAGTTATGTACACCAACAACATTGAGACACCTCACAAGTTCTCATTATTGGATTATGCTATATGGCTAATTTTTTGACTGAAATTAATAGACTAATTGATGAGTCTTTGGTCCAAAAATTAAGTCCCTATGAGTTTTCTGTATACAGTAATATTCAATCATCCTTAAGTGTCCCATAATAGGAACACTTAGCTACCATATATTTAGCCGGTCACCGGCCTAAATAGCAATGACTGGCTAAATATCAACAGTGAATAATATTAGTCTCATTACAGTAACTTCATAACTTAGGTAACGTGTTACATTTACAAGTAAAGTAATTTGAGTTACCTGTTTTTACAGCATATTTCATTATATTACTTCGTTACCACATAAGTAATAATTATTATGTAATGCATTACCCCCAACACTGACTATGTGGATAAATTATAGTGATAAATCAAATACACATAATATTATTAGATCTAGCTACAGTAGCTGGTGACCATTCAAGTTTGTCATCAAGATCCTATCTGAGATCATAATGAGCATTAGGTCATATTGCAGTGCAGTCTGGAGTAACAAGAGGATGCTCTAGTGAATACTACCATTGCACATACAGTGGAATATACAAACCTATTTGGGGGACAACCTGCAGTTCAGATAGCGGAAGGTCCATAACTCTGCGAAATTATTTTAAAGTAATGTATTCAATACATTTGCAAAATTATCACTCTAAAACAATCAGTTTTGGCATCTGGTTAACTGAAAATTCAGATAACTGAGGTTCCACTGTATGTAGCCACCAGTGCTGTTATAAGGCAGTTAAAATACTACACACATTTTGACTGTCTTAGTTTGCTTATTATACTGTGGGAGAAGGAATGAAAAACATGTCAGAGAATATCCATGCAGGAGCTTCAGAGCTTTACCTTGTTCCAATTGTGTCAGCATAACTTTGGAATTGGGACCTCTTAAATTGACAAGGAAACTGATACATTTTAGACCATTTTTAACCACCAGATACACAGCTATATGTACATTATTTAAAACCAACTAACATGCATATTTGCAAGTGTCCACATGGCACACCTAGCCTATACACATTATTATCATGTCTCTTTTGTAGGCCTCACTGGATTACTTGGCAAGCCTTCTTGCTCATTCTTTCAGTGATCACCAATGTCACACTGTACAACTGGTCAGTGAATTCAGTTAACAATGCATAGTTAACATTGCACACAATCTTTCAACTTTCCTTTAACCAGTCTGAACCAGATTAGTAAATCTAAACAATGCGCAAAACTCATTAATATACATCATTGTTATCAGACAATGACTTACAAAAGACCATGGAGGAGCAGGTGATATTGGGGAAAAGTGTAAACCAGGACCAAGGGGATATCTGAGTTTTACAAGATGCTCATGGAAGAACTCTCAAAAATCAGGATGACTTGATCCCCAACAATATGCACTCTAGGTATGTGCCAAAGGAGCCGCAACAGCTCAGAGATCTGAGATTTTCTCACCTATATTAGACCATCATTATTAAATTCCTTGTTTCCCGTCACCACCCGCATCAATTTTTAGGTAGCCACCAAATTTTAATTATTTGATAATAGATCATGTGAATGCACTATTAAGGACTATGTCATGGCACAGAGTGACTGAGCTTTAAGGTGAATGCATTAGCTTTGCATATAAACATAGTAGAAGGATGGAAGTCCTTCCACTCTTGTTCCACAGGCTGCATAGCCATGGGTGCACAAACCTGACGGCCTTCCAGATCGAGATACTCTTAGCAGTCAGAGACTGAAATAACAAGAGTCAAGTGTATAATTAAAAATCAATAATCACCTCCCGCCCGCATCAGTTTTTGCTCTATTGGGTGACGGGAAACAAGCATATGTAGTTTATTATTATTATTTTTTGGTCTTGCCAGGGCTCCATACTTTTTAGTAATAACTTGGTAACCCTGAGACTGGACTCCTGACCCCTTGTAATTATTTGTTCATGTAATTGTCGATTATTATGACGTTTATCTCTCTCATAATTATAATAATGATGGCCTAATTAGGCATACATATAGTCATTTGATAACTTATAAAAAGAAGAAACAGACATTTCATGCTAAGGATTAGCAATGATATCACATGTTTTCTAGGTGAATTACTGTTATACACTATGTATCTATTTTTGACTGCTGGTGGTTGGTAGAAGACATACCCACTAAATGACAAATTGCATGCACAGCAAATTTTATTATGCAGGAAACATCTACCTATATATGTATGCAACTATATGAATTTATCAATGTACGTATACATGTATATAATACAGTATGTGGATGTACCACCACTATGGTATGAGCACTTGTCAGTTATAAGTAGCAATCTACTGTCTACTTGTGTGCAAATATAAAGACTGCAATTTAAGTAAAGAATCCAAATAGAGTACAATGTATATACAACATAGTTAGTTTACTCCAATCAGTGGTTCCGGATCCTGATATGTACTCACAATTGCTCCTGATATGTCATGAAGCAGAACTTTTTACAATTCCAGATGTTGAATATTCTGAACTTGAAACAGCTCCATGACACCCAGCCAAAACAATAGCAATGTGTTTCACAATTAACAAGTACCCATTAAACTAATACAAAGAGTATACTGTTACTTATACAGTACACCTGTAAAATGTATGTGGAATAGTATCTATAATGGTAAAACCTCTCAAGAGTGGCTGACTCAAAGTTATAGAATGACTACCCTAATGCTTTGTAGACTGTATCCAGAGATCCTTACAAACCTTGTTATATTGTGTACTACATGTAATATCATTAACAGTACAGTTACAACATGATGTGTTAATATAATCAAATTTCAGTTATTCAAAAATTTTCCCTTCTACATTACTGCATCTATAATACTACAACATTACCAAAAATGGTAAATGCTGATTATTCTCTCCCACTTTGTTAACATCTACATTCAATCCCGCTGCACGTATCTTTGTTTATACTGGTGTATACAATATTATGTGCATGTACAGTATCGTATATCATTCAGCAGTGAGATATGTACAGTATGGTGTTTGTGGTATGTATTGTGATCTGATGTGGTATGTGCTGTGGAGGATTACATACTTTACAAATCTATAATCGCACTAATATCTTGAATACACTTTCTTTGTTAAGAGAGAATCAAAGCATTGATAATTTACCAGGCTATGTGGGCTGATCAAAGCAATCATGAATTATCTTAATTGCAACTGTTTGTTATATATAGAGTGTTAAAAGTGACTACTAAAAGTGTCTAGGTACATATAGCTATGTTTTTTAGGATCACATTTCAATTCAGCATTAAATATATATATTACAGCCATACAGTAACTTGCTATAAAGGGTACTATGGCAACCACAGTCTGTGTAGCTTTATACATGTTTGAAAGTGGCTTGAGAAAGTGTAACTGTTTTTAACTCCTAATGTACATATCATTTGGTAAAAACATTTTAGTGTGTGTTTATACTGGAAATTTGTAGTATATCAATTTTGATATATGCATGTGTAAGAGCAACATTTAGCAATTGTTATGATTACAATTAGTGTAATGTTATTATCAGCTGCGGCCATGAGGCTATTGTGTTAAAAACATGTAATGCTATGTAATAAAGCACAAGATGTTGACAGTTTAAGGTGTGAGGGTCACTCAATTACTAGTATAAAACCAATCCTAGTTATACATAGTACATAGGATGAAATCTTCACAGAAAATTATGCAAGCACCGTGAAAATTTCATCCCTTGTATATACGTATATTATGGAATGTCAATCAAGCACATCAAAGTGAGTATAAGCATTATGTAAGCTAGTTTTACTAGGTGAAAATGTTAGCCCATAATTCTTGGTCTTAGAAAGTGCTTCTCTTGTAAAGTATCAACCATGTATAGAAAAATGGCTTTTGTATTGTATACATATGCACAAATAACTCATTATAATAGTTGGCTTACCACTTACAAGATTATGATAGGGTGTAGTGTACATGTTGTAGGTAGTATACTAACAAATAGCTCTCCACCTCAATTGATGGATTACAGTATATTCAATTACCACTACAAGTAGAGACACACAGCAAACTAGCTACAGTGGCCATTTTGAATGGGTGCAATGCTGCAATCTACTTATGTACAGGTAGCTAGCAGCCGTATAGTGCAGTAAGGCAATGCATAAACCATGAACTGCTGGTGTTTACAGTTATGAACTTCTGCCACCCCTGGTTAAAATGGGAAAATGCCAGGTATTGTTGCCTTACCAAAAGTTGATTGAAATTCTATAAAATTACAATTACTTAAAATTTCTTTAAAATTATACTTAGCGCTGGAGTATGTCAGAATTTAGCTCATTTTCACCACATTTTCATATTTTCACTTATGCTTCCTTTCAAAATGGTATGTACACATTGCACTGGATCCTCAAAAACATTTTACTGTAATAACTCGTGGATGTAATTACACACAATTTGCACAATTGTAACACTGCTTGACTTGCTAAAAGCATTTCAAAATTTTGCCATTCAAATACCTGACACACTATTAACAAGAGTTCATAATAATAGTGGGGGAGAGTGTCTACCTGAAATACTTCCATGGAACACACTGTGTTAAGTTACACCTGACTCTGTTCAAAGAATAAAGACTTGACCTTATCAGCACCAATTAACGCTAATCAACAGTTCTCTATCACCAGTACAGGTATTGATTTAATTAAAGAGAAACTTAACACAGTGTGCTTGTACAGGGTATATTGACAGTTGGACACTCTCTCCCATTACTATATTATGAACTCTTGCTATTAATTTTATGGTCAATCAAAGTTTTCACCATACATTTCCTATGAGGAAGCTATTAAAGTGCAATATCAATTACAATTGTTTTCCAAGCTTGTAATGGAGCCAAACCACACATGTCACTTTTGCTGTCACCACTAATTATATCTGGTTGGCTGAAATGTTAATTCATTTAATTAAGAAAAATCCACTTTCATTTTTAGATGTTTTTCAGGATCCAGCTCAACTTTTACATACTACAAAATGATTTGACAAAACCAGGCTTTCACGTGCACATACATCAATTTTTTAGATTTGACCAACAGTATCATGGTTTGCCAGCATGATTATTGACCTGACATTTTCACACAGTACTTCCATAGCATTACAAAGTCACAGTTCAAACTTTGAAGGTGATGGTATATTTCTACATTGAGTTATAATCTCTTAAGTCATGTGTGTGGAAGACTGGCTATGTAAAATTCGGTCACATGATAATAAATACTATTACAAAATCTGCTTCAAAGGAAATTTTGTCTCACTTATATAGTGTATTTTGCACACACTAGTATCAATGAAATTTTTATAGGCAAATTATCTGTGGAAGGTATTTTATGAAATTTCCTACAAATGGAAAGTTTCTATGTAAATGAAACAACATATAAATCTTACAATTTGCTTTGCTAGAATAAATTTCTTTGTTTTTTTTTTGCAACCAACATGTCAGGAGATCAATAACCTCCATGGCAACATGCCGTTACTTTTAGATTTTTATATCACAATTTCCCAAATAACTGTACATGCCTTGGTGCACTGTGGCAAATAACTGGGTTGTATCAGCCTGTTTGTACTACAGGTTGTTTTAAGAGATCTGGTCCAGAGCAATCCTACAGGTTAATAAGCTGTGAACTATCACCGAATTTGACAATACCAGGTTTACACACACATCCCGATTTATGACTTGTAGGAGCATGCTATCACTTTCAAATTTTGATCTGTTATATATTCCATAATGCAATGAAAGAGTTGTGTGAAAATTGTAGCTCAATAGAATACAGAATGTTCAAGTAGTTAAAGTCAACATGTGTGGAAGCTTGGTTTTGTAAAATCCAGTCAATAATAATTATAACATTATATGAGGTTTACATTAGTACAATTTAAACCGAGTTAATTAACGAAATAGATCAGGTGATTATGGTAAACAATAACAGCTGTGGTTAGGATGTACGTATACGTAGAATATCCATGTGATCATACTCTGTCACCTCAACACGATGTTGGCACTACTCAACCTTCAACTGCAAAAGCTCATACTGATATGTATTCTTAAAACAGTTTGCTTAAAGGGCTATTTATAGTACAACAGGATATACCCAAAATTTCATAAGCTGCTTAAGGAGACACTATTACTATTTCTAGTAGACAAGCCTAATGTATTATCCAACTGGATAATATGTGCGTGTGTGCATGTGACTATGAGTTAACATTTGATTAAGTACTGAGAATTTTTAGTGTGTACAGTGTGTTAATTATTCAATAAACAATATTAGGATCTGTTTATTTTCCCAATCTCTTGTACTGTTCTTGACAGACATTGCTGTGAATACGAGTAAGCTTGAGCAGCACTATTTCAATATGAACTTTCTTCCTACTTCCAAGATCACCTTAATTCTGTTTGTCACACAATTGACAGACAGGGATTAGCTACTCCTTTCAAACTATAAAAATTTACCAATAGGAATGCTCAAGGGTTGGCATAAATCTTTTGATAACACATACACCATGGCTACAACAAGTTTTACAATGAATGGAAACCAGGCCTATACTGATTCCAGGGCATCTGCAAGTTTATTACCATTTCTATGATGTCACAAATAAAGTGTCTGCTGCCCAAAGAGGTTACATTATACCACAATAACTGATTGTTACGGGCAGCTTTTTACACAGCCAACTTTGGAAGAGTAGATTCATTTCACTAGTCTTAGATTTCAGTGTACATCTCTCACTTTCAGAGGTGGGTAGTTGACTTAGAGTTAATTCCCAAACACTCAAAACCAACCATATAACATGGAGCTAAAAACGTTTTTATTAGGTAGAACAGAACACAGTATCTACATGGTGAAGGAAATGGCATTAGACTTGAAGATGACAAATATATCTAGCTAACCATTGCTTGATTCATATAGCTTTATTAGGCAGGTATTCGGTTCAGAACTGGAGGTTATTTTTATCTTTGACAGCTCCAGTTGACGACTTTAACACTCATAGTTGCTAAATTGGTGCATGCAGACATCCAATACAGTTAAGGAAGTGGGCTTCTCAGACTCATACATCATGACAATGGGAAGTTGTATTGCCTTGTCATCAGTGTATACCTCTTAATGCTACTCTTTCTAGTAAACAGACACTGGGATGAGCACGTGCTAGTGCATTGGACAACTTACATCCAGTTTTCACACACTCCAGAATACTGGAAAGGCAAACTTATTCACTTTACATAATACATATTTATAACAATAATACATACTAGGAAAGCGTTATGGTATTGCTTGGGCGGAAAGCCAACTTCTGGAAAAAGATGCCTTTCTGTGACGGTATAGCACCCAAGCATCTTTGTGCAGTTGCTCTTATACAATTTGAGCTATCCTACATAAACAGGTTAACTATCAAGCTTCATGCTGGTATGGTTAATGATCAAAAGAAAGTTGCCTATTAGGTTACTCCCAGCAGATGGAGCCCTTGTACACCTTACAACACCAACCGCAGTCATTTGATAGTGGTGGGAAATCAGGCACACTATAGTGCTGATGAAAGAACACACAATGCTGAAGAAAGAAGAGTGGATGGTTTGTATGTATAAAGGTGGGTTACGGTATAGTCACGGGCAATCATTCAAAATTTTGAATGCCTATCGATATTTTTTGAGAAGCCCATAAAACCAGTCTAGCAGTTTTAAATAACGTAGTGGCTATTCGTCTCACGCCGATTTCACCAGGCTATTCGTCTGGTTCGGATCGCATGGTCCTGTTCGTTCGGTACTATTCGTCCGACAGTGTCACCCATAACTCGAGTATCAAAACACACTAGTTGTATGAAGGTAAGTTTTTGGGTGAGTTCGAGGCGAGCTAGGGTTGGAGCGAGTGAAGCGAGCGTCCCGGCGAAGCCGGGCCAACCCTAGCTCGCCTCGAACTCACCCAAAAACTTACCTTCATACAGACAGTGAAAGTCATCATTGTGCTTAACAGGCAAACGTCACGTTAGCGTTAGGGTTAAGGCCGGGTTCAGCTTTGGTTTCTTCTTCACTGGGTATTTCTTCTTATATAGGTTTCTTCTTGAATGACGGTATATAAAGTAGAAACTAAGAGAGGTGGGTAGCTGGGAGCCACGCAGTAGAGTGGTTACGATCCTTGCCTCACACATTGGAGGTCTGGGTTCGATTCCCGGACAAGTCATGATATATATTTTTTTCGTTTAAGGACCCGTTTTTTGTCTAAGTTTTTGTTCACGTGAACCGAGCCGGACGAATAGCTTGGTAAAATCGGCATCCGGAACCGGACGAATAGCCTCTACCATAAAATTTCATGTGTAAATAGTAAAACTTGAAACTTTTTAACACAAATAGCTGCAATATTATATTATATAGGCAAAGCTGTATGTTTATGTGCTCAGTTCATGCTTTATGCAGTGGTAAATTTGTCCTACCAGCTACTGAAGAGAGTCACAGTTGATCAAATGTTTCCACCTTCTTGCTTAATTGGGAGCCTTGGTTTGATCATAAGGGACAAAAAAATCGAAAACTTTACAGCTGTTGAAGTGTCAGCTGAGACCTTAGTGTAACAGTTGGTAACACTGTAACTGCTGTTAAGGATATACTAATTAAACCAAATCTTTATAAGAGAAGGAATAATCATGAAAAGTGTACATGTGAGCACCTGCAATGTACAAAAATATATAATGAATCTCACAGCTCTTTTATAAATACTTTATCAGGGCTTTGGTATCACAATCAAATTTTACAAGAAGCATTTGAACATACTATTGATTGAAACTAGCACGCTAAGCGAGCATGACTTGGAGCTCCAAAATTTCATATGAGTACTCCCTTGCAGACTGGTCCTTTTTCCAAATGGAGACTGTAGAAAGGTATTAGTTTATATACACTGATGATTGTATAAGCGTGTTTGGTGACCTGTGCTTGACACTTCTGTCACTCTTATAGTAAAACGGTGTTTGATACTCTGGAGGGATTCGTCATCGGTAGAACAAAGGGCTGTGCTATTGCCACTACTGCTGCATTGACGGACTGCTGATATGGAGGCTGAGCAGAGTCGATTAGTAGGTTTATGAAGTACAGTAGCACACTAAAGGCTGGTTGACATAATTCCAATATTAACTCCCAACTTCTCTTTTTGTCTGAGAACAGCCACCATCAGCAATAGCCAATTGATAGAACATCTTATTCAAAAATGACAGTCACAAGTTATCTGAACAGTACTATCTTTCTTATTAACTAGCTATATAGATATAATAACCCAGGATCTGACACCAACAGAGTCTGATGAATGTACTCTATTTCACAAATAATATTAATGAGCCTTCTAACTTATGCCTTGACTTCCAGATATGGTTCCATATTTCAATGTAGAATGGACTGCACATATACAATAAACTACAAATCACGAATATATGTACCTAATGTTAAATAACATGTGACAGTACATTACAATTACAGTATAAATTAATATGGCTGGATTTGTGAAAAGGAGTCTTGCACATACACACACACACACACAAACACGCAGACACAAACACATACATGCATGCACACACACACACACACACACACACACACACACACACACACACACACACACACACACACACACACACACACACACACACACACACACACACATCCAATTCTATGAACTTGAAAGACTATTCAAGAAACATGCAACCCTGACATTTTCCCATTATGTATATGTTTGCGCTCACATCACCTGACCAATTGTCAAGTTAGTACCTTTTTTTGTAGCTGAAATTATGGAATATTAAAGTTGTGTGTGTGGAAGATACCTTTTCACAAATCTGGTCACTATATATACTCTGTCAGTTGCCTGTAGTTTGAATGTAGTGCTTTTCCCTAAAACAGAAGTAGTCAAATTCATAAACAATATGTTAATAAGGCCACTCTAAATAAATTCTCTGTTTCCCGTCCTGGACTAGGGCATATTTGCATGTGAGCGGGCGGTCCATTTCCATTATTTCATTATAAGATTGGCTAGCTTTTCAAGCCATTATTTGCCTGGCACAGCCAAAAAGGCTGCATAAAAGCATGCTTAAGCTTGTTCCTTCCTTTGTAAGTTGCAAAAAACAACACAAACGTGAAGTTTGTGCTGACTTGACAGCACTGTTGACACGTGAGCTGACACTGTTTCAAGATGGCTTTTACTGAGCCTATCAGTATGCAAGAATAACCGGAAAATAATGGAAGAATACGGAATAATAGAATATTTAGAGCTGGCAGTAACTAGATGCGGGCGGTGGACGGGAAACAGAGAATTTATTTGGAGTGGCCTAAGCATGTCAGTTGCGCATGGCTTGTTTGCTGAATATGTAGTTTTTGTAATGGTATGACTTCAATTTTTGCTGAACATGTAGTTTTATAGCGTGTATGGGAAAATTTTGCTGAAATTGTAGGGTAGTGCTAAAAGCCGAACGGAACCAATTGGGGCGCGCGCTAAGTAGAAAAATCGTTTAATACGGATTTTGCATCGTTTCCAACTGCCACACAGTGACTAGAATTGTGCTAGAGTTTATTTCCTTCTACTTATATGCATGGTAGAAATCGCGCTCTCGGAGTTTCTATTTAATGCCCGCCACGTGGCATGTTGCGCTCTTACCAATCCACCAAATTCTGTTTAATCCTGATGTAGAAGTACTTCCTTATCATTCTAAAAGGTAAGGCCACTGTAGTATTTTCATGTTATAGTCGTGTCCAAGTCTTTAGTAACAGTGAGGATGGTTTTCTGAAGTCTGCCAGCATCGGTAATAATCAAGAGAGCTAACCACTGTGTATGTTAGTGGCTGTGGATCATATGCTTACAGTGCTTACAAAATAATAGTTTAGCAGGTTAAATGATAGTTTTTCAGCGTAGGTGATTGTAAAACGAATTCGTGCAGTGGGCATTAAATAGAAACTTCGAGCGAGTGATTTCTAGTACGCCTACAAGTAGAAGAAACTAACTTCAACACAATTCTAGCCACTATGTGATGGTAAGAAATGGTGTACAATCTGCTAAGACGATTTATTAACTTGGCGCGCGCCCCGTTCCATTCCGTTCCGGCTTTTAGCACTACCCGAAATTGTAGGTTTTATGATGTGTATGGCTTCCATTTGCTTTGATTGCACTTCTTTTAACTTAATGTGTAACTTTCATATATGTACTGGGCACCATGCACTGGGGTTTAGCTACCATATACTCCCAGTTGTTTACTTAGATGTGGGATAGAATGGCTACTTAACAAACGGTTGGTAAGGTGGTTTGAAGCATGTTTTGCCTTGGCCACCTCATGCATTTCAAAATGTTTATAGGTAACCAATATGGTAAATTACCATCTGGGCCAGCTATTTTAATAATATTGCCTAGCACCTACTACACCATAATTGCTGTTGCTAGGCAATCAAACAGAATTATGGTATTAACTTCCCCAGCATAGGTATAGATTTGGAGAAATACCAATCCGGCTTCTTGTTGCACCTAAAATATTTTTCTTTCAGCATACTTGTGGGCATTGCATCATACATAATGACATGCTATGTAACAATGTGATGAAATACAAATCTGTTGTAACTCGTTTTATAAAGCATTAAATATGTAACCCACTACACTACAATCAAATTACCAATTTTTATTAGTGCAAATGCTCAGAGGTTTAGTCATAGAAGGACTCTTCCAGAATCCATTTTACAGTTTATTGTTGGCACAATCTTAAACTAGGAGAATTGAGTCACCACTGCATCTAGTATTATTGTCTTATTTCTGCAAAAGCAGACTGACTGGCAGGCCTCCTTTAGATTCTGAGTAGGTCCTCATCAAATCCAATAAAAGTATACTAGTTTTGTTTCTGTTGAACAAATATACAGTACAGCATTCTCTGTATCCAATTTTGTCCATTCACAATAACCATGTTATTCACCTAAATTATATGTTTTGTGTTTTGTAAAATACAGCCATTTAAATACTTATTCTATACACCTGTGTGTACATTTCTGTGTTTTAAAATCTGCTGAATCAACAAAATTATAGTATCTAAAGCTTCTGTGCTCAACCCCTAGCTGCTACACCTTACCACAACCTTGTTAAAGGAATTAAATCACGTTTGCACCTAACTAATACAGAAGCCGCTGAAATTACCATTCAAGGCTGTTTTAAAAGAGGATTGTTTTTCACATGTGGATTTCAAAGGCCACACAAGGATAGCACCCAGTGGAAAAATAATAGATTGTACATGTGGAAGAATAACAGTAAGTGCCTAAAAATGTTTGTTTAAGTATATCAGTGTGATAACTGCAGTAGTGAACGAGTATTTTGTAGCTAGACCAGTGTTTTGTACATACTCTAGTATATCTTGAACCTTGATTGTTTATTGAATATATTGTGGTAATTTGTATGCAAATGCATGTTGTTGTTTAATACTGTAACAAAGCTAAAGAAAACAAGCTAAATCTCAACTTTCTAGTGAATGTACTGCTTATCCAGTTGGTCACATCAATAAATAAATAGTGAAAGTGGAGGATACAAAAATGCACACAAGAACCTGCATTATATTTGACTTGTATGCCTCACAAGGCTACAATACTGCACCTTGAATGTAAAAAACTACCTTAGCAGTGTTTTTATTATTATTACTTTAAGAGATGCAATACCTATTACATCCATATTGCTTATTCACATAATATCATTATTGATACACTTGTCATTTCGGATTTGTGTTGATGATAGTACATTGTACTGATAGGTGCCACCTACATTATGTATATTGTAGGCTCAGAACTCTACACAAATATAGCACTCGGCCTTTGTCTTGTGTGGCTGTATTTTCTGCCGGTATACATGCACTTTCAGTGGTGTTAATAAATACATAGATTTATGAAAGGTGTTGGGCAAAGTGGTGATTATGCTACAACACCTACGTATTGCGTCATCCAAACTGTGTATATGTAGCTATAACTGCATGTGTATAAATCTTGATGAGTGAAATAATGATACAAAGTTTCTCAAAAGGGACTTTCAGTTGTCATAGCTATTGCAGGCTTCAATTGACACTGCCAATAGTGTTGCTATGATACCATGGAGAAACCTTTCTTCATCTACTAATGATTTTATAACACAGTTACAAATGTATGACCAATTATTATACAGTAAGTACTAAGTATAGTTAGGTTCTGCCTCAATGATTATTCCATCATTCCATTGGTGTTGTATATTCACTGAAGAATCTTTGCACTGCATATCTTAGTTACACTATTTAGACAATGGCCCCTCAAACTGGAATATTGTATATTACTGAAAAGTATGCAATTTGTTTGTCACAGTTTGTGGCTATACTGTAGGTGTGTTGCCGTGTAGTGTGTGCAGGTGCCATACTTTGCAAATATTGTATCAAAGCATTTTCCGAATGCCATTATCTAATAATGCATGAATCCCAAAGGCCTCCAGGGAAGAATAATTTTTAAATGTAATACTTAGACACCCAACATTAACACTGATATGTAAGGGTTTTATTTGTGTCTGAAACCATAGTAGCATATATGTAATTACTTTAGTCATAACACTGTGATGACCAATATCAACAAACTTAATTTCTCATTACTTGTGATCTACTATGATTTCTGATAGAAAATAATTTCCTATTGTGTTGCTATTTATTTTTCTACATACCATATCAAACGCAACAATGGTACCAGGCAAGTTAGAAATCAGAGTCTGTACTAGATATACTTTGCTGAAGGCATGGCATCAGTCAGTCAGTTAGCTAGGCAGCCAGTCTCAACTCTGTGTGTGTATGTATGTATGTGTGTGTGTGTGTGTTTTGGTGACTCTGTCAGTCAGTATATAGACAGATTAAAATTTGAATCATCATAAAAATGTGGTACAACAAGTCAATGGTTTAGAGTCGTTTAACTGTGCTTTAGAGGATTTTTACTCAATTGTATGGCTACATGCAGTAGCAAATACATATTTGAAGACGATTCCTGAGTTTTTGAGCAAGAAAAGCATTGTGTCCTTCACTAGGCTACATGGCACTTAAACTACAGTGACCTGTGCCATTCTTCATTCAATAAACCAACTTTATTTGCAATCCACAACTTAACTCTGGTTCTACTGACTACATTATGACTCATTATACTCACATGTAAAAACAGCCAAGCTGTATAAAAGGGCGTGGCCTTCAAAAAACCTGAAGTTGTGCAATCAAAATGAAATGGCTGCAATGATAAATTTTAATAATGCATGCACAAAGCCACTATTAAAATTTATTATCAATAACACCATTGCAGCCATTTCATGGCCGCCACTTTTGATTTCACAATAGTTTTCACCCATCTGCAGGCTTTTTGAGGGCCGCACCCTTTTATACAGCTTAGCTGTTTTTGAATGGATTTACATTATTTACCCACAATCAATCCTGTACAGTGTCACTGTAATATATCAGAAGTGATAACAAAGTTTCATCAAAGCATTCTGGTGATTTCTAACAAGAAATGGAAGTACATAGTACATGCTCTCTTGTAGGAGGTTATACCAAGCTGTGAAAAAGGTGCTGCCCTCCAAAAATACCAGGGTGAAAAAAGTTCAGAAATCACACCAAGAAATGGCTGAAATGATGCTATACCAATAATTTATTTGATCATTAAAATGATTGGTATTAGTATCATTGCAGCCATTTTGTGGTCACCATCTTGACTTTTTCACCCTGACCTTTTTGGAGAGCTGCACCATTTTTCACAGCTTGGCTGTTTTGGATATAGATATCCCATTCTTTTTGTAATTGCAAGCCCTAAGCCAGCTTATGGTTGGCTCTAATATTTTTTGAAATAAAGCACAACTTACAATACCATAGTAGTTTAATTTTAAAAAGACCACCTTTTGAAGCCCACTTTTATTTCTTCAAGCAACAAAGTTATAATAGTAGTCAACCTTGCAGGTCAGTGGGTAATAATTATTATCATAAGACAGGTTACAATATGTAACAGTTTTTAAGGATGTCTAAATTCATGTTGTGTAGCCGAATACATGGCAGAAAGTTAGATACAGTAGTAGTGCTGCAATGCTGTCTGTTTGCTTGTGTATATACTGTATATATATATATACTTTTTTGTTTGTGTTAAATGTCTGCATTTTATGTATATATATACAGTTACTTGCAGCAACAACAGAAATGATTGGTAGTGTGTTATCACCAGTTGTCCTGGTAACAGTACTAATGATGGTTACTAGTGGATCAGGATCTCCTCATATTGGTGATACTGTTGTTGACTGTCAGATGGAAGCTGAGATAGCTATGGCAGAAAGCAGTCAAGTTCATGGCTCAAAGTACAAATTACAGCATATTATTTACAATTGTTACACATGCAACAAAGACCACCTCCTTATTAATTCATTATGTTATTGCAGTTATGTAGCTAATTCTCACTGTGTGACATACATTACTTTGGAATTACATTCACTACGTACATACACTATGCCCACTTCCATTGAGGACATATTCCTCCAATGGTTTTGCAGTAGAACAACCAATGTTTCATGTTTGCTACATTCACTTACTTTAATTTTGTGTAACATTAAGATGACATGTGAGCATGTTACTTGCTTGTGCTGTATCAAACACCTTAAAACAATGGCTTTGGTGAATGCAAAAGGACTACAGTGTATTCAGGGGCATACTCAGGAGGGTGGATTTTTCACACTGCTTGGAACACAGATGCTTTAGGTTTCCAAAATTTTGGCTTCATCATGAAACATGACACTTCACAAGTCTTTTATCTAATGTCTCATATAATATAGGTAGTAGTATTACAATGATTTTAGCGAAGAAGATCTAATAAAGAAGTCAGAAAGTATTAATACTCTAATACACTGTAGAACAGTCACTTAACTGCAGTGGAAAACCCTTTTCAAATTCCTGCATGCACCTCTGATGTAGATTGGGCATAGTCTGTATTTATATACATGTCATACAGCAGGTGCATACATTATACTATATATCTAATACTTTCCATTATTATAGCTACAGGGTATGCTACACTGTAAACTATACAACTGCAATGTGTGAACTATATGATGAAGACTTTAGGAATGTTGATATTCAAGAGTTTCCTTTCCTATTCATATCTTACAATATTCAGACACCAAATGCAGATAAAAGTGGAGTTTATCCTAATAATCAACATTGCTCATATTCTATTCAAGATCGCCAGCCAGGCTACCAATACACATACATATACATCAGTCCACCAGACATTGAGGCAGACATAACAGGCAGTAGCTGTTATGACTGCATGGAATATGAACACACTGATGAATATGGTTCTTCAAGTGAACTAGTTACATGTGGCAATGGTGTTGATGGCAGACTAAGTTATGGTGCAGGAACTATCAGTAATATAGCACTCACATTCAAGTCAGATGGATCAAATGGTCTCAAAGGAGCTAATTTTTATGTATTTGAAGAAAATGTGGCATATCCAGGAATATACTATACTGGCAAAAGAGATGCAAAACGTGGAGCATTGCAATCAAGTGAAGTGAAGAATCAGGTTGTTATGTTTAACATAGTTACTATTGTAAACAGCAGCAAATTCCTATAAAAGGAAATTCATAATTTTAATATCAAACAGTACGATAGTACTGTTTAAGTAGGGATCGGGGTGGATTTGGCGCGCGCCTCAAATTTCGATCCCTCAAAAATCATCCTAGAAATATCTCACACAGCAAATAAACCTTTTACTAAAGAGTCTTCAAGTTTCTAACTTTATTTCTAGCGTTATATATCAGGAAACGACTAGAAAAGTGCTGGAATTTTATTTCTAAAAAATCGCTAAAACAGAAATTTTCGTCTGCCTGCCAGCCTGCCTGCCTGCCAGCCTGCCTGCCTGCCTGCCTGCCAGCCTGCCTGCCTGCCAGCCTGCCTGACCACATTCGCAAGGCTACAGGCCAAACGAAGCAGCGAAGGATCACCATTCTTTGCCACAATATTTAACTCGCTGCTGGGATGTGCCTTTTCGGGTTCCGACGAGTGTCTGCCTTCTGCGCTTTGCCTTTCCTTTTATCTTCAATTACGGATCGTCTTCTTCTTTTCCAGTCACGGAGGCGTTAATAATTCGTATCGACACTTTCCTTAGAGCAGCCGTATTCGGACGCCACAAAACTAATAACGGATTCCGTACTGTAAGGGCAAGTAGATGCCTGTATAGCAACACTTGCAAAGCGATCAAACAGCCTAGTGAAGTAAGAACACACTGCCACGCCCTTATCAATCAGAGCGCGCGCTCGTACTTAACGATCTGTGGACCACGCCCATTATTAATGGTCCAGCTGCAACTAATTGTAGAAAACAGGAGATAGAAACCCTGCATGCCTTTCAATTTAGTAATTGAGCAGCTTGCATAAAGCAAGCAGCAAGATCGAGATACTCTAATAGAGCAGTCAGTGCCAAAGATCAATAATAGCTATATAACTATACCAAAAAAAGTTAACAAACTAGTGAATTTAAAAATTGTTAATTTAGAAATGGAAGTAGGGATCAAGTGATAAAAACTACTGAAACAAGTGATTTGAATGATGGCAACTATTACAACATAGCTTTGTGGGGAAATCCCTACTTTGGCATTGAACATATATGGTGACGTGGTGAGATGCCAATGTAAGGATTTCCCCACAAAGCTATGTTGTAATAGTTGCCATCATTCTAATCACTTGTTTCAGTAGTTTTTATCGCTTGATCCCTACTTCCATTTCTAAATTAACAATTTTTAAATTCTTATTTTCTAACTATGTACTGTATGTGCAAATGTTTCTTGCTAAGAAGTGCACTGTCATTCTTGCGCAATAACTTTACATATAATGTTATGAAATTGCAGCTCACTACAATTACGTATCATTTACCTATCAAGTGTGGCTTTCCTAGTTAGTAAGGTTTCAATGCTTAAGATGCAGAGCATTTTTTCTAATATACAGTATATGTATCTGTGCAGTCACATGTAATCTGGTATAGAGTAATCAATTTTGGCAGATTGTTAGTGTGTATGATTTTGATGTACAGGCTTACGTTTCTATCCAAAATTTACAACAATGGATCATAACTACTGTACGTATATATTGTGATGGTTGTGACTGTCATAATGTGATTATGGACTGAGAAATACAGTTTTATTTGCGCTTATGTATTCCCACTATAGAAAGCTTTACATCCCAATATTTCAATGCCCCCAATACTGCATGATCCAAAGGTGGGCAAAGGGAAATACCTGGAACTCTACCCTGCATATGTCCCTGAATGTTTTACTTGCAAATAATTCTATCACTGGATTTATTGTTTTAGGGTAAAACAATAGATGAGAGGCACACATACAGTCACCTTATTAAAGGAGTTTTAATTGTTGAAAATTTTGAACAAGGTTTTTTCCCACTTTAATGCTGAACTACACTAACTTTTATTTACACAGTGTTAACTTGACTGTACTATAATAGTGTATGATTATGTAGGTTAAGGCAGTTAGTGGAATAGCTGGACTACCAGGACATCCAGGCCTTCCTGGTATTGGAGGACCAACTGGTTCAAAAGGAGATAAAGGACCACTGGGTAAACAAGGTGAAATAGGAGGCAGAGGTACTGATGGAGGTTGGGGTGATAAAGGAAATCAAGGTCCTCAAGGAATTGAAGGGATTCCTGGACATAATGGAATTGTAGGGCTCAAAGGAGAAACAGGTGCATGAAATATAAAACGAGGATAAAGATTTTGATAAACTTCATTTAGGTCCCCCAGGATTACCAGGAACACCTTGCCTGTGCTCCCAGGAACCACCAACACCACACTGTACAGCTGGTAAGCTAATAAAAATGATATACATGCAATGATGATGAATTCAACAAATTTGATTTCCACAAACAAAACAACTGTTTGTTTGTAGAAATATCAAATTTGAGCATTTTATTTTATTACTTCCCATTGCATAAGGCCATGTAGATCTAAGTCAGAAGTCAGAGGTCAAACTTCGAAATTTATAACTCTTCTTGTATTTATTTAAAACACTGTTAACTGGTAAAGAAAAGTTTACTCTGCTTTGTTGAGTTTAGTGTCCACCATTTTATCAATGAATGACATTAAAAATTCTACAAGCACTTAGTAATATTTGCTACAAAATCAACCCACCACAACCTAATTTTGTATAAACGAGAAGATGAAATTTGATATGTAGTGCATGTAGCACAGCTAGTTTGACTATCATTTCATGCGCATGAAAACTAGATCTGATCACAAACTTGTTGCTTTACCTGTGATCTTAATTTAAAAAGAGTAAAAGGAATAGATGATAATTCTATGATGTAATCATTTTAGCAATTGGAGAGCCTGGATCACCAGGTGATATTGGGAGTAAAGGTAAACCTGGACAAAGAGGGTTCCAAGGTGTACCAGGTAAAAACGGATTAAATGGGCTACCTGGTAAGATAATCTGTATAGATATAATGTCAAAAAGATGATGCGTTGTTCACAGGTCCACCTGGTGATCGTGGAAGATCTGGTAATCAAGGAAACCCTGGTAGACTGGGACCTCAGGGAGAACCTGGTCCTCGTGGTGCACCGGGTCACCCAGGAATATCTTACTGCCCAGGAATTACAAGAGATGACATCAAAAACATTCGAAGAATAATCAATTCTAGTGTTCTTGTGCACAAAAGCTACTTTGATTCATGGAGAGGAAGTATTCAGCCTCAGAATCCCTATGAAATACTCTTAAGGCATTATTTACCAGATGATGTCCAGCTAAACGGCAATAACAGTTATACCTTAGCTGCTGAACGTACTGATCATAGTCAGTTTCAAATCAGAAGAGGCACTTCACTAACAACATGGGCTAATAGCACAGAAGAAATTATAACTAAACTTGAAGAGTACAAAAAGTGAGCAGTAGCTATTAGCTAACCACAGCCTGGGGTAATTCATAAAAATTAATTATGAAAGCTATAAATTTAAGCATTACTATTATATCACTGGTACAAATGCCTTATAAACACCGATAGCATAACAGGTTTTATGCATACATGTAGCTATAATATTGTACAGTGTGAGGTCCACCATTTTGAAAATTCTAGCTCCACCTGCAAAAAAAAAGTTTCTGTTAGACATTAGAAGCACCTTTTTATTAACTGGATTTTAAAACCTTCTTCTACATGGTGTTCAAAAAGATATTTATACATGTTTATAGGCTAAATAATTACCAATATCTTGTAGATGTTCATTATTATGTTGGAAAGTTTGCAGGAAGATAATGTACTGTATCTGTGCTTTTCAAAAAATCAGACTATATATGTGACCCGGTCTGCGAAAAGGGCTCTTATAGCCTTTCCAATTGCATATATATGGTAACCCATAACTTGACTGGTGAATATGGTACAAGCCTACAATTTGGTCACTCATCAACCCTAACCTGGCAGTAACTGTGGGTGTAATTACATGGTGATAGCTTTAGTAGATTAGGAGTTATGATTAGCCAAACATGGATAATTGGAAAGGCTATAAGAGCCCTTTTCGCAGACCGGGTCACATATGAAGTCTGCTATAGAGTAGAGTGTGCAGATGTAGTTTGCTTTACTGTATATTACACTGTTATATGCAAATATTATTAATTTTATTATAATGAAGTACAGTAGTCTTACTACAGTTTTACTTGCCAGATTTTTAGAAACATACTCAGAAGGACAAGGATGCAGCAAGGCACATCAGGATCTCCTATCACATCATTATTTTGTCCTAAAGGGCATGATGGATTACCAGGACCCCCTGGGCCATTAGGTCCTCCAGGCGATAAAGGTGACAGAGGACGAGCTGGAAATCCTGGAATAATGGGTATAAACAGTATCTTGTAGTAGAGTTTAGTGTACACAGTGACCATTACTACTGATAATATCACTATGTTGGCTACAGGTCAACCTGGTGAGCCTGGTGAAGGTGGTAGTAAAGGAAATAATGGAGATCATGGTCCAGTCGGAGATCAAGGATTTAATGGACCACCTGGTAGGGTTGGGATGCCAGGCCTGCCAGGTAGTAAAGGCCTACCGTGTAAAACACAGGTACACTTGGTTTTCCATGACATTGACACACTAAAATATTTATGTGTGATTATAGAGTCGTAGTAATCCTGTTGAGTCAGTTCAGTGGTTGGTTAATGGGCCATCAGGACAAAAAGGGTCTAAAGGTGATCGTGGTGATAGAGGTGTAGAAGGCATCAAAGGACCTCCTGGTGATCCTGGAATAAGTGGACATGATGGCAGTAATGGGAGCAAAGGGGATATAGGTATATAATTACACACGAGTAACTATTTCTCCCATGTGCTTTTATGGAATACATGCTTAGCATATTTAAAAGTGTTGCTTTCTACATATACTGTATAGCTACATGTATACTCACTGTGTTTGTATACATGTATGTGGCCTGCTTGTATGGACATAAAAGCACCAGCATGAAGTACTATCAACTGAATTTTTCATACTATCTAGTTATGTCTTATGTCTTCAACTTGACTAATGTTTGGTGGTTTTCTGACAGCTTGTATAATCATACCAGACAAGTCTAAGGGCTAGTTGGAGGGGATTTGAAGTACTGAAGAGAGATAACAATGGTTCTGAAATTTGACATGTTTTCATTGTTGTGAGAAACTGCCCTGACAGGCTGTTTTGGAGTTTGTACTTTTAAATACCACCCCTGCCCAATTGAAGCCTATCTTGTGAGCAGTCTACCACCTAACATCCAGATATGAACACTGTTAATAGAGGATAAAATCAAAAACTCCATGAAAAGGCATTATCTTAGCTATTGAATACTTGTGCAGGCTATGGTAATGATAATTTGTACATGTAACTGCTGGCTGGTTACAGATATTAAACTACAATTTCTGCAAATCATAAATACGCCTATATGGTTGTTTTTCTAATATTCAGTTAGTTGATTCCAGAAAATCATATCACATGTGTAGTGTTAAACTTTTCCTCTTAAAAAGGAGCTGATGGAGAAACTGGGCAACAAGGATTAACAGGTCCAAAAGGTCAACGTGGATATCCTGGTCCTCCTGGACCTCCTGGCTCACCTGGTTGTGCCTGTAAACTGTTTAAACTTCTTTTGGACATTTATCACATCATTTTACCATCTGGAGGCATAGTTCATGAGACATTGATTATTGCTACCAACCTAACTTCATACTCTGCTCCACACAAATACTGTGTCCCAGGTTAGCTACAATACTTTGATTTGTGTATAATAATTATAGCAAATTTATCTAAAATAAAGCCAGGATTAAATGACTAGGCTCACCTGGGCATCACTGCAAAAAACTTGGATTTACACACCCAATGGAATATTTAGCACACATGTAAAACAGGTCAAATTTGTAACATATGTGTTTGCAGAAATGTGTAGAATAGGTCAAATTTGTGACTATGCACATCATGATCACATATGATGGAAATGGTATTTCAACACATTCCCTCCAGTAGCACATACATGCTTGCAACTTCACTACATATGCGCACAGTGCACAAATGTATAGCAAAAAAGATGACTATATGTGCTTTGTCTTTGATAGGGTAGTGCATAAAAGGAAAATTCACATCTTTTTGCTGTGCATTCCATCACAATAAGTGAAGGAGTACATACCCAAGTGCTGGATGGCCAAACAGTGGTTAATTCTGGATTTATATTAATCACAAACATGCTTAACCTCATGTTTGATTCACCATTGCAAAATAAAGGTGATAAGGTGATAAATTTGGTCACTTTAAGCTCCTAACATACATACCATTATTATTGTTATTGACTTAATTTCATAGTGATAGGTGCTAAATATGAGGAGATATGATTAATCAGACTTGAAAGTTTGGAAAGGCAATAAAAGCCACCCTTTCACAGATATGGTCACACTTTTATGACTGATGCCATCATTTCTAATAATACACTAACAAGTAACTATAAATAATAAATAATATAATCATAATCATAACAATCAAAATGTAGAAAGCAAAGGAAATAATTACCCTGCATAGTATACAAATTTAATCCCTATACACTAGTTAATTGCAAATTCATTTTGCATTTAAGTATGGGGATTAAATTCGCAAATAAAGCATACCCTAATTTCTGTAAATTTGCTTTGTATTATGCATATACACTAACCAGCACCATGGTATATAAGGAAGACACTCCCAGAGTTGAATATTGGTATATACTGGACTTACATTATTTGTGACCGGATTTGCAAAAAGGTACCTTTTCCACACATTTTACAGGCAAGCAAACAAAACAGTGTAACTTTTGACTCCACATACTGATCAACTTGTTCTTAGTTTCAAACTGTAGCCAGATACTTTAGCTGCAATATATCAGTAGGGTTTATGGTTTGGTAAATATTTTCTCCTATAAGGTCCCTCTGGAGTACCAGGAAGCAGAGGCCCTAAAGGTCCTCAAGGTAACCATGGTACCACTGGTGAACCTGGTGATGATGGAGATGAAGGACAACAAGGTCCCAAAGGAGCAAAGGGTATTAAAGGTATCAATGGGATAACTGGTCTAAAAGGTAACAGTATATTATGGTCAAAGCCGTAAAAGTGTCCTATACAGTATGAATGTAGCTATACATGCAGCTTATGCATGCATCTCTATAGCTCAGCTGTAACACTGGGTACAAATAAAGTTATTTACATAATGATCACAGTGATCTTTAGTAAGCGGTTGTTCTATTAGAGTATAATATATTTTTAAGCTTCAGTATAGACTAATATATCTTCAATGACAAGGGTGGCTTGAAGAAGTTTGGTGACAGGTTTCCAGAGTTTTCTGTTGCATGCACTTACCTTAAGTCTAGGGGGTCTGGATGCTCCCCCAGGAAATAATAATGTATTCTAAGATTGAATCCGGTAACAATTTCCCCAAAACCTTCTGTAATGCTGTCATTTTAAACATGTGCTAGGAATTGATTGATTGATATAGGTTGCTTATGCATGCTTCTGTTGACATAGTATCAGAAGCAGGCTAAAGAGTTAAGAGTGGAACTACGTCAAGTTTAAAGCCCTTACTTGGGATTTAGGGACATGCCCTCAGGAAAATAAACACTCTGAGTTACAATTTTTTACTATTTTTGCTGCATTGATAAACAGGTAAACTAAGTAACTTTTAGAAGTGCAAAAATGTGACTAATGAAAAGTTAAGTATTTAGGCATATACTGTATAACAAAATCTTGCTGCAGAAATAATATTAGCTTTCGAAGGATGCCGCAGCAATCATTCAAACTCAACCACTGCTCAATACTCAAAACAATGTAAACACTTATTATATAAGTGTAACTAGCCTACTACTGAAGATGCGGCATGTAACCAAGTACGCAGGATATAGACATACATTTTGTTTGCAAATCTAAATCTTCTTCAGTAAGCAGACATGATATACCAGTGTTGGGCAAGTTACTTGATCAATTACTCTTTATTTCTGTATTACTCCAAATGAAAGGTTAATTATAATATTAATATCATGTACATTTATTATAGCCAACTAATCAGTTACAATAGCATTCCCCCTCATGCATGCACACTGCTTTCTTTACTTTTAGCTCAGCTCTATGCTAGACTGGGACTATGATTATAGTTTTCAGCTGTAACACATTGGTAACTTATAGTAGTGTTACGTATGTGTGCATTAGGTTACTATTTCTTCATTATGAAACAATATTGATTTTCTCATTAATGATAATGGATTTTTTCTTCTTCAAACATAACTTAATCACTGTGAATAGTAGTACAATATAATTAGTACTAAGAAGCCCAAAAGTAATAACTTTCATGCTACTGTAATAATGCATTATTCCCAACACTGCATGATACACTATTAATGTTCTATACAAAAGTCATATAC